>NW_027512870.1:75000-410833 GCF_048772815.1 Callospermophilus lateralis | reverse complement strand
CTGTATTGTAAGACCAACTCTGTCCCTGCTCTTTTGTAAATGTAGATTGAGGGAACAGTTAATGGTTAGGGTTAATTACATGTTTGTTTTGGGTTAGGAATCATTTTGCTGGATGAATAATGGTATTGGGAATCTGTGATATATATAAGAACATAGAGTTGAAAAATATGTATGAAAACAGAAATGTAGTAAGATTTAAAGTCCATATTGGCATTGGGCCTTTGATTTGGATACTTAGCTTTGAATTACGTTCTGCAGTGATGTCTCAGATAAATTGATTATCAATGACATAGGACCTTGTACCTTGGATGATAGATTGTAGAAAAGAACATCCACTCAAACAGGGATAGTCCATAGGATTAGGAAGATAGTCGGTAGGTTTTGCAAGAAGTGTGAATACAGGATATGGACCAAAAGTTCTTTATCAATAGGGTTTCGGTAATAGAATGAATGTCAATGTCAGCACATGTGAAGAGTCAGTCACATAGGTAAACTGGGGAAAATATGTAGGAAAGGAAACATCAATAGAGACAGTAGGAAATCAGGCAAAGTATAAAGTGAGTGATAGGATTAGACATTTTAACAGGGTTGATGTTGACTATATAATCTTCGAAGAAACAAATATGTAGTCACCAATAGGATGGACATTTGAGAGAATTAGGCAACCTAGACATCAATGTTTTTAGTAATCCATGCTCCCATTCAATTTAGGCTTTTGTACAAACATATGTGTGATCTTTGCATTTTGTATCCAAAACAGTACTGTGATAAAATGTATACGTAGATCAGGTGACATAAGTATTTTTTCCACCATTTCAGGGAGCAATATTTTGAAGATGTATAAATTAGTATTGCGGGTACAAAGAGGTGTACCCTGTGTCTATGAATATAGAGATAATGCATGAATAGATGATACTGTGAATAAATAATATAACTGATTCCACTTTAAATAATGGATTAAATTGATATCTTAAAATATATAAGAAATCTTATATTGATACACAGTCATTCATTCCTATCAGTTATACATCTAATGGTAATATGAGGGTTATGGTTTGTCATTAAGGGTGTGTGAGTTTTGCTTCAAAAGTAATTATGGAAATCGAAAATAATGTGTTTGTAAAGAAGTCTCATGAAGAGACTAGTCAAGAAACATGGAGGAATACATGTGTTCTGAAGCAGGAAGTAATTGAAAGTGAAACAAATTGATATAAATTAGCGAACTTGTGGATGAAATATATATCCCATGATGTGCATAAACTGAAGAAATAGTAATGTACCAGTGTTGAATACAAATGAACGTCAAAATACATATCATGTCCCATAGGAATCTACTTGCATTGATGTTAAACTTGGTCAGTAACTGTAGAAATATTAGGATTTGTATGCATCATTCACTGAAGTTAGTTTTCAGTACTAGGAAACAAATATGTATTTCAGGTGGATGAATATTTCTGAGAATAATCTTGTGAAAAGTTGATAATAAATCCACATACATGAACATGAATAAATTTTGGGAGTGTATAATAAGACACATATATTTCATATTTTCAAAAATCTGGAGAGTGTGTGTATATATATATATATATATATATATATATATATATATATATAGAGAGAGAGAGAGAGAGAGAGAGAGAGAGATAGATATAGATATAGATATAGATATAGATATATATAGATATATAGATATATATATATATATACATACATATATATACATATGCCTATATATATATACACACACACACTCACACAGACATTAAAAAGTAGCAATATATATGCCAATCGAAATTTATTATGAAATATATATAATCCACACATCCCAAAATATACTTTGTACTGAACATGGATTTATATATAATTTTGTTCAGCTAGAAAGGTCACCAATAGTTTGAATTTTCAGTTCCAACAGCATTAAGAGGAGTGATCTCTTCTCACAATTTGCATCTGCCAAGTCAGCAACCTCTCAAGTATATACATGTGATACCAGGTAGGATTCTATATGTGCATATAAAAACACATGTGCTGAATAGGCCACAGAGAAAGGGAGAGAGGAATTCACATATTTGTTAACTTTAAAAACACATGGAGAACCGTTTTAATTAAAAATTGAGTAGATTTATAATTCCTACCCTATATAATGCAAAAGGCAAGTCCAATTATACAACATGACTCCTCTGAACTGCTTGTATTTCTATTCTGTTTTGGTTATTATTCTCCATCATGTTAGGATTAGTAGTCAGAGTCTAGTGGGGTATGTGTTAGTGTCCAAAATAAGCTCTCTTACCCCTCATTTGCCTAAAGTCATGGGGGCCTGGACACCCTGCATTTGAACCAGGAGTGATAAAATAGGACTGCAGTTAATACTGCTCTGCTTCTCCATTTTGAAGCCTACTGCCTGTCAGGTATAGATTCTTTATGTGATTTGGAATAATGAGAAAACCCAAGCACTTCTTTAGGGCTTTGAAGATTTCATTTGAACCAAATGATCCTTATTCTCACTTGATGTAGGTCAGGAACATAACAAAGGAAGGCAAGACACTTCATCCACCATAACTGATCTTTTTGCCATTTTGGTTTGGATGCACACATGGGATCTTTCTTTAGATCCATCAGGTGCTGAGAATCTAAGCCACAACCTCACACAGGTCCAAGAGGCTGATTAAGACACATCCATTTCCAAAGAAACTAAGCAAAGAGCCACAGGTGATGACCATTCATTTTCATTTGAAAACTGTTTTCTTCAGGCTTCACAAAGGGGTGGCCTGAGGCAAAGACCTTCCTGACATTCAGGGCAACAGAAACATAGGTAAGAGAATGGCCCAAAGCAGGGTTTCTCCACTGAGAATTTCCTGGTCACACTGATATCTGAGTTTTCTGAGATTCTCGCCATTCCTTACCGCTATCCAGTACATGGCCATGTAACAGAGCTTGGAGGTGGTACATATCTTGGACACAAAACCATGAGCCTATTCTGCAGAGTTGCCAGAATTCAGGAAGAAAACAGGAACTTAGGAAGATAGTAGGTGTTGTCCCTCCATAAGGCAAGCTGCAGTTCATTCATAAATTGGGCAGGATGAATGCTGGGAAGCTTTCTACGAGACAGGACATATCCATTGATGCATTCTCTTTTCTAATGTCTACAACCACGGACACAGTGGGATACACAGGCATAGAATCACTCACCTTGTCAAAAGACTTACTAGAAACAGTCCATTCCAAACCAAACAAACTGTCTTTCCTACCTATTCTCAGAACATGAGACAAAACCACAAACTGACACTCACACTCACAAAGGCATCTCCTTCCCGCAAGTAGGTCTCTGACTATCTGTTGGGCCGTATTATGTTCCAATGAAATGTCCTGTCCTGTCTCAGATCAGTCTCCTTTGCAAACTCTGTGAAGTTCTCAGGAGCCAGCGGTGAGCCCCTACCTGATTTCTCAGGAAAGGCCCCTCTTCAGATCTGTCCTGGCATTTGGCAATCCTCACATCAGTAGATACCAAGAAATACTGACTCTGTCCTTGGTACATCCAAACAAGTGAGCCCACTGGGATTGGGACTGGGACTGGCTCTGGCAGCCTGGCATCTTGGATCCCAAGTTCAGAGAGTTACATCACCAAGGAAGTGAGGTAGGTCACTTTCTTCAGGAAATGTATGAGGTCACTACCTTGGCAATCACTTTGTTTTAACATTTGCTTCCAAGGGTCCCATGAGATAGAGGCTGCCCCTACTTTCGGTGACAATTTCACAAGATAGAATGGTATAACAAACATAGGCGCCTGGGAACATCTCCCCACACAGGACTGGTTTAGTCCATCTTCTCTACATTTAGATAGAGAGACTGATTCAGACACATCCCTTCATCCTGACAAGGGGGTTTGACATGCAAGATGACTTTTGCTCTCTCAACTCCTTCATAGCTGCCTACGTCTTCTCCAGGGATGATTTCTGCATGGACCTTTGAGGATCTCAGCAGGTTTAAGAACCCCTACATTCCTGTATTGTAAAAGCAACTCTGTCCCTGCTCTTCTGTAAAGTTTGATTCAGGGAAGAGTGTATGGTTACGGTTAATAAAAGTTCAATTTGGGTTAAGAAACATTCTACGGCATGAATAATGGTATTGGGAACCTGTAATATTTACAAAAATGTAAAAGTGAAATATAAGAATGAAAACAGAAATCTAGGTAAGATTTGAAGCCCAGAAGGGCATTGGGCCCTTGATTGGGATACTTAGCTTTGAATTATGTTCTGCAGAAATGTCTCAGATAAATCAATGTTCAATGGCATAGGACTTTGTACCTTGAATGATGGAATGTCAAAGAGAACTTCTAGTCAAAAAGGGATAGTCGGTATTATTAGAAAGATAGTCTGTAGGTTTAGAACTAAGAGTGAGTATAGGATTTGGACCAAAAGTTCTTTTGCAATAGGGTTTCTGGTAGAGATTGAATGTAAATGTGAGCACATGTGAAGAGTCAGTCACAATGATAATCGGGGGAAAATATGTAGGAAAGCAGATATCAATAGAGACATTAGGAAATCAGGCAAATGAAAAAGTGAGTGATAAGATTAGACATTTTCAACGGGCTTGAGGTTGAATATATAATCTTAGGAAGAAACAAATATTTAGTCAAGAATAGGATTCACTTTTGAGAGCATTAGGCAAACTGGACATGGAAGTTTTTAGTAATCCATGTTCACTTTCCATTTAAGTTTGGTAAAATCATAAGTGTCACCTTTGCGTTATGTGTCCAGAATATTACTGTGATAAAATGTATATGTAAATCAGGTGACATGTGCATTTCTTCCACCATTTCTGGGAGCAATATTTTGAAGACGTATAAATTAGTATTGGGGGTACAAAGAAGTGTATCCTGTGTCTATGAATATAGAGATAATGCATGAAAAGACCATACTGTGAATAAATAATATAACTGGATCCACTTTAAATAATGGATTTAATTGATATCTGAAACTAAGTAAGAAATCTTATATTGATATACAATCATTCATTCCAGCTAGTTGTACATCTAATGGTAATATTAGGGTTTGGTTTATCATGACGGGTGTGTGAGTTTTGCTTCAAATGTGATAATGGAAATCGAAAATAATGAGTTTGGAAAGAAGTCTCATGAAAAGAGCAGTCAAGAAACATAGAGAAATACATGTGTTCTGAAGCAGGAAGTGACTGAAAGTGAAACAAATGCGTATAAATTAGCGAACTTGTGGATGAAATATATATCCTATGATGTGCATAAACTGAAGAAATAGTAATGTTCCAGTGTTGAATAAAAATGAATGTCAAAATACACATCATGTCCCATAGGAATCTAATAGCCTTGATATTAAACTGGGTCAGTTACTATAGAAATATTAGATTTTTTTTTTTTTTGGTGTTATAATAGAATTTATTTTACCACTAGCATGCCACAGAATGTTGAGGAAAGAGCAATGGATTTTTAGTTATCGCACTAATAATCTAACATTTAATGACTCTTTTGGATAGTCTAGAAATTACATAAGGCTATGTAACATAATTTTTTTAATTTAACATTCATAAAAGCTTGGAGTTTTGGTAATATTTCTACTTTTTTATTTTTAATTTTTTCAGTTGTGATTGACCTTCATTTTGTTTATTTATATGTGGTGCTTAGAATAGAACCCAGTGTCCCACACATGCTAGAAAAGCATGTTACCACTGAACCACAAACCCAGCCCCTCCACTTTTATCTTTACATCGAACATGCCTCTCCCTCATCTTTACTCACTTTCTTCCTCATTTTCCCCCTTCTCTCTCTTGCTTTTTCGTTTTCCTTTCATATCTGTTTTTCTCTCATGTCATTACAAACAGTAGTATGCTATGAAATTTAAATTTAAGACTGTTTTTTATAGTCATTGTTCTTTTCTTGAGAAAATTTAATAATTATAATCACCTGATAGATATATTAAAATAAATTTTTATTCATATGTATCTATATTCATGCATATGCATTACATATATATATATATATATATATATATATATATATATATATATACATACATATACATTTAAAAGTACTTTGATTAGCCTGTTAAAAATAATATAGATCAAAACTTTCTTAATTCTCAAGCCTTCCAGAATTAACATCTTACAGTGAAAATCAAATAAACATATTTAAATAAACAGGTATCATTCTTTTTATCAATACTGATAATTTAAAGTTTTATATCACATTAAGCTATAATACGGCATATTAAATCTTATGAATTAGAAAAAGTTTTTTGAATAACCTATTATTTAAGGACCATATGCACTGACATTTTAAAGGCTTTCTTGTGATTTCAATTTCTATCAATTGTGTATTAATTGCCAAATGCTTATTTTAGTACTTTTCATATTCATAATTGATATAAAGTCAATTGTTTAATTCTTCTTGTAAGTAATTACTTATTACAGTAGGGACATTATTAATAATTCTAAATCTGTATAAGAAAATAGTACAAAGATATTTTCATGCAAAATTAAGAATAATTGTGTGCTCTAAATGTCTGATTGTTGATACATATAACAAAGAGCTTTTGATGAGTCTCTTCCCCAGTAAAACATAAAATGCAAAGATATTGTTGGGTATATATGTGCAAATAAAGATAAAGAAAATACACATTATCAGCTAGAAACTATTAAATAAAAGGTGAAAACAACAATCCAACACATTGTACGAATTTGTCAGATGAGGTAGTATTCTGGAAGAATAGCCTAAGACTAGACCTGGTCCATGACAAAATATTCACGAAAAAAATGAAATATGAAAAATATAGAAAATGCTATGAATTTTTCATGAAGGTAGGTGAATTATCCTTTAATCTCAATTTATGTGCATTTTCAAAAGCCAATTTCCTGGTAAAATAAATTTGTGATAGTTACAACTAAACGAAACAAAGTTTCTGCTTAGCAAAATGAATGCATCTCAACCCATTTTTAGCTGATTTCTTCCCACTCAATTTTAAACCGTTATTTATTTATTTATTTCGATTGGTTGTTCCAAACATTACAAAGCTCATGATATATCATCTTTGATACATTTGACTCAAATGGGTTATGAACTCCCATTTTTTCCACAAATATGAATTTCAGAATCACATTGGTTACACATTCACATTTTTGAATAATAGCATATTAGTGACTGTTGTATTCTGCGACCTTTCCTATCCCCCACTATCCCCACTCCCCTCCCCTCCCATCTTCCCTCTCTACCTCATCTGCTGTTGTTCAATTCTCTCCATTGTTTCCCCCCAATTTCCCCTCAAATCCTCTTATATGTAATTTTGTGTAACATTGAGGGTCTCCTACTATTTCCATATGCTTTCCCTTCTCTCTCCCTTTCTCTCCCCCAACTCGTCTTTGTTTAATGATAAACTTTTCCTCATGCTCTTCCTCGATGTTCTGTTCTTAGTTGCTCTTTTAATATCAAAGAAGACATTTGGCATTTGTTTTTTTAAGGATTGGCTAGCTTCGCCTAGCATAATCTGCTCTAATGCCATCCATTTCCATGCAAATTCTATGATTTTGTCATTTCTTAATGAAGAGTAATCCTCCATTTTGTATAAAAGCCACATTTTTTTTTATCCATTCATTTATTGAAGGGCATCTAGGTTGGTTCCACGGTCTAGCTATTGTGAATTGTGCAGCTATGATCATTGATGTGGCAGTATCTCTACAGTACGCTCTTTTAAGATCCTCAGGAAATAGTCCCAGAAGGGTGATAGCTGGGTCAAATGGTGGATCCATTCCCAGCTTTCCCAGGTATCACCATAGTACTTTCCAAATTGGCCTCACCAATTTGCAGTCCCACCAGCAGTGTACAAGTGTACCCATTTACCCACATTCTCACCAACACTTATTTTGTTTGACTTCATAATGGCTGCCGATCTTACTGGAGTGAGATGGTATCATAGGGTGGTTTTGATTTGCATTTCTCTGACTGCTAGAGATAGTGAGCATTTTTTCATGTACTTGTTCATTGATTGAATGTCCTCCTCTGTGAAGTGTCTGTTCAGGTCCTTGGCCCATTTGTTGATTGGGTTATTTGTTATCTTATTGTTTAATTTTTTTGAGTTCTTTGTATATTCTGGATATTAGGGCTCTATCTGAAGTGTGAGGGGTAAAAATTTGTTCCCAGGATGTAGGCTCTCTATTTACCTCTCTTATTGTTTCTCTTGCTGAGAAAAAAAATTAGTTTAAGTGAGTCCCATTTGTTTATTCTTGTTATTAACTCTTTGGCTATGGGCATCCTATTAAAGAATGTGGAGCCTGACCCCACAGTATGTAGATCGTAGCCAACTTTTTCTTCTATTAGACGCAGTGTCTCTGATTTGATATCTAGCTCCTGGATCCATTTTGAGTTAACTTTTGTGCATGGTGAGAGAAAGGGATTCAGTTTCATTTTGTTGCATATGGATTTCCAATTTTCCCAGCACCATTTGTTGAAGATGCTATCTTTCCTCCATTGCATGTTTTTAGCCCCTTTATCAAATATAAGAAAGTTGTAATTTTGTGGATTGGTTTCTGTGTCCTCTATTCTATACAATTGGTCCAGCTGCCTGTTTTGGTACCAGTACCACGATGTTTTTATTACTATTGCTTTGTAGTAAAGTTTGAACTCTTGTATCGCTATACCTCCAGATTCACACTTCCTGCTTAGAATTGCTTTTGGTATTCAGGGTCTTTTGTTTTTCCATATGAATTTCATGATTGCTTTATCATTTCTACAATAAATGCCGTTGGGATTTTTATTGTCACCGATTTAAACCTGTAGAGAACTTTGGGTAATATCAACATTTTGATGATGTTAGTTCTGCCTATCCATGAACAAAGTACATTTTTCCATCTTCTAAGATCGTTTTCTATCTCTCTCTTTAGGGTTCTGTAGTTTTCATTATATAAATCTTTCACCTCTTTCGTTAGGATGATTCCCAAGTATCTTATATTCTTTGTGGATATAGTGAATGGAGTGGTTTTCCTCATTTCCATTTCAGAAGTTTTTCTGCTGATATACAGGAATGCCTTTGATTAATGCGTGTTGACTTTATATCTTGCCACTTTGCTGAATTCATTTATTAACTCTAGTAGTTGTTTGTAGACCCTTTTGAGTCTGTTAAATATATTATCATGTCATCTGCAAATAGCGATAATTTAAGTTCTTCTTTTCCTACTTTCATGTCTTTAATTTCTTTTGTCTGTCTAATTGCTCTGGCTAGTATTTCAAGAACTAAATCGAATAGAAGTGGTGATAGAGGGCATCCCTGTCTTGTTCCAGATTTTAGAGGGAGTGCCTTCAGTTTTTCTCCATTTACGATGATGCTAGCCTGAGGTTTAGCATATATAGCTTTTACAATGTTGAGGTAAGTTCCTGTTATCCCTAGTTTTTCTAGTGTTTGGAACATAAAGGGAGGCTGAACTTTGTCGAATGTTTTTTCTGCATCTATCAAGATGATCATATGGTTCTTGTCTTTAAGTCTATTGATGTGGTGAATAGCATTTATGGATTTCCGTATATTGAACTAGCCTTGCATCCCTGGGATGAATCCTACTTGATCATGGTGCACAATTTTTTGATATGCTTTTGTATTACATTCACCAGGATTTTATTGAGAATTTTTTCATCCTAGTTTATTAGAGATATTGGTCTGTAGTTTTCTTTCTTTGAAGTGTTTTTGTCTGGTTTCGGGATCAGGGTGATTTTGGCCTCATAGAATGAATTTGAAAGAGCACCTTCATTTTCTATTTCTTGAAATAGCTTGAAAAGTATTGGTATTAATTCTTCTTTTAAGGTTTTGTAGAGCTCCGCTCTATACCCATCCGCTCCAGGGCTTTTTTTGGTTCGTAGTCTTTTGATGGCTTCTTGTATTTCTTCCTTTGTTATTGGTGTGTTTAAATTGTGTGTGTCTTCCTGACTCAATCTTGGCACATCGTATGACTTAAGAAATTTATTGATATCTTCACTATCTTCTATTTCATTTGAATATAGGGTTTCAAAATACTTTCTAATTATCTTCTGTATTTCTGTAGTGTCTGTTGTGATAATCCCTTTTTCATGACGTATGTTAGTAATTTGAGTTCTCATTCTTCTTCTCTTTGTTAGCATGGCTAAGGGCCTGTCGATCTTATTTATGTTTTCAAAGAACCAATTTTTAGTTTTATCAAATATTTCAATGTTTTTTTTTGTTTCAATTTCGTTGATTTCTGCTCTAATTTTAATTATTTCTTGTCTTCTACTACATTTGCTGTTGTTTTTATTTTCTTTTTCTAGGTTTTTGAGGTGTAGTGTGAGTTCATTTATTTTATTTTATTTTATTGTTTTTGAGGAAAGAACTCCAAGAAATGAATTTCCCTCTTAAAACTGCTTTCATTGTGTCCCATAGATTCCAGTATGTTGTGTCTGTATTGTCATTTGTCTATAAGAATTTTTTATATCCTCCTCTATGTCTTCTGTAACCCATTGATCATTCAGTAGAATATTGTTCATTATTCCATATGATGTAGGATTTTTCCTTCCTTCTTTTATCATTTATTTCCAGTTTCATTCCAATATGATCAGATATGGTGCATGGTATTATCTCCAAGCCTTTATATTTACTAAGGGTTGCCCTATGGCATAATATATGAACTATCTTTGAGTAGGATCCTTGTGCTGCTGAGAAGAACGTGTATCCACTTGAGGATGGTTGATATATTCTATATATGTTGGTTAAGCCTAGGTTATTTATTGTGCTGTTGAATTCCATAGTTTCTTTATTCAGTTTTTGTCTAGAGGATCTTTCTAATGGCGAGATCAGTGTGTTGAAGTCACCCGTAGTTATTGTGTTGTAGTCTATTTGACTCTTGAACTTGAGGAGAGTTTGTTTCATGAGCGTTGCAGCTCAATTGTTTGGTGCATACAAATTGATAATTGTTATGTCTTGTTGGTGGATGGTTCCTTTTAACAGTACATAGTGTCCTTCGTTATCCCTTTTTATTAACGTAGGTTTGAAATTGATTTTATTTGATATGAGTATGGCTACTCCTGCTTGCTTCCGAGGGCCATGTGAGTTGTATGATTTATCCCAACCTTTTACTTTCAGCCTGTGTATGTCTTTACCTATCATATGAGTCTCCTGAAGGCAGCAGACTGTAGGATTTGTTTTTTTGATTCAGGTTACTAACCTATGTCTCTTGATTGGTGAGTTTATGCCATTAACATTTAAGGTTACAATTGAAATATGATTTTTACTTTCATTCATGTTTATTTATTTATTTATTTTTAGTTTGGCTAGTTTTTACTTTTTGGTTATTTTCCTCCCCCTTTACTGAGATACCTCCTGCTGTTAGTTTGGGGCACTATTTTTCAATTCCTCTTCTTCTAGTATTTTGCTCAAATGCTTTGCAGTGCTGGTGTTCTTTCTGCAAATTCTTTTAGCTTTTGTTTATCGTGAAAGACACTAATTTCATTGTCAAATCCCAAACTTAATTTTGATGGATACAGTACTCTTGGTTGGAATCCATTATTTTTTCAGCGTTTGAAATACATTGTTCCAGGATCTACTCGCTTTCAAAGTTTGTGATGAAAAATCAGTCGTTAACCTAATTGGTTTACCCCAGAATGTAATCTGCCTCATTTCTCTTTTAGCTTTTAATATTCTCTCCTTGTTCTGTATGTTAGCTATCTTGATAATTCTATGTCTTGGAGTTGCTCTATTATGGTTTTGAATGTTTGAGGTCATGTAGGCTTCAAGGATTTGGCAATCCATTCCATCTTTTATCTCTGGGAAGTTTTCTAGAATTATTTCATTTAATATGTTGTCCATTCCTTTGGTTTGAATCTCTATGCCTTCTTCTATCCTGATGACTCTCAAATTCGTTTTTTTATGACATCCCATATCTCTTAAATAGATTGCTCATGGGATATAAGCATCTTTTCTGTGTTGACTATATTCTTTTCAAGTTGATAAACTTTGTCTTCATTATCTGATCTTCTGACTTCTACTTAATCTAGTCTATTTACAATATTTTCGTTTGAGTTTTTAATGTGGTTTATATTTTTCTGCATTCCTAGGATTACTGTTTGATTTTTTTAAGAACTCTGTCTTTTGGTAAAGCTCCTTCTTTGCCATTTGAATTTGTTTGTTTAATTCATTTTCAAAATATTCTTTTATTGCTTGGACTTGCTGCCTCATGTCTTCTCTAATATTTCTTTCCATCTGAGTTAGGGATGCATTGAGTTTTTTCCCTATCCCTGTTTCTGATGATTCTAGGTCCTCCTGTAGAATTAAGTTGTCCGGCATTATTTGTACACCTTTTTCCCTTGTTTTTTCATGAAGTTCACATTACTTTCCAGCTCCGTTTGATTGCTGTGTTTCTGCTCTCTTCTATATATTTGTTTTGGTTTTATATATCTCCATTGTAGCTCCTTTGTGTTGGTAGACTGTGCATGCTAAAGTGGATTCCACTGGGAAGGAATTCCGATGGCCGAGCTCCAGTGATGTCACCTCTCTGCTATGGTGGGCCCCAGGCTCTTTGCACGGGTGTTCGCATGAGGGTGTGGGACTGTACTGTCTCTGTTTGTTTTCAGCTCCTGGTCGCGGGTGTGCAGGCGGTCACAAGCTGTCCAGTCACGCAGTCAGCGGGTGGGCTGTCACCGGCGGTTGTGCGATCTCTAGTCACCCATTAGGGCGGGCATATGGCAGGTGATTGGTCGCTGGTGGGCAGGCGGTCTCCAGCCGTCCAGTCGCACCTGCAGCGGGCCGGCTGTTGCCGGCGGGCGAGCGTTCTCCAGGCGCCCAGTCACGCGGGCCTGGCCTCTAGTCCCCTGGTTTCTCCTGCTAGTCCTGGTTTCTCCTGCTACACCAGTTTTCCCCTGAGTAATGCCCTCGGCAGCTCAAACTGTACTCTGGCCTGCCGTTTCTTGGGTGTGGATTGTGTCTATTGGGAACCCCAGCACTCTAATTTTTTTTTTTTTTCCGTTTGCCCCTTCCCCATCGCTGGCTAGACAGATTTTGTTTTCACCACTGATGGGAGGGGGAGTAGAAGGTCAGGTGCCTCTAGTTTCACCCCCCATCTTTATTCAGGCTCTCTCTGATAATCCCTCCCCTGGAAAGCTTAGGAAAGATTTTATGCAAATATCCTACTGTATGGGAGATGAGCGGAAAACACACAACTGTTTTATTGTTGCAATGTGTCGGAGAGTGGCGGTGGTTACTTCAGCTCTCCAAGATGGTTGCCGTTGGTTTCCTTGGTGGAGTTTCCGTTGTGGGGGATAGAACTGTAGCGCTTCCTTCCCTGACTGAGATCCCGAACTCCGCCTGGGGCTCAGTGGGGGGTCAGCCGGCAGGATTCCACAGAATCTGCAGCAACGTTTCTCCCTGGATGCTAGTCGCTTCTCGGTGGTGCCCCGACGTCTGTAGCCACGGGGCGGGCCGCACGGATCAGTAAGCCCAGATCTCCGGTTGCATATTTGGCTCGCGTTTGAGACTCAATTACCGGACCTCGTTGGTGGAAATCATTCTTTTAGGTTTCGGTGCACACCCATTTTTCTGTAAGATCCTAACAAGATAGTCTTTTGTCATTCTAACTCGTTATTCACCTGCAATGTGGCGTGGTACACTGGGTGTGATGCACTCTATTCGCGGCCAACTTGCAATGTCGAAATATTAGGTTTTGTATGCACCATTTACTGAAGATAGTTTTCAGTACTAAGCAACCAATATGTATTTCAGGTTGATGAATATTTCTGAGAATTATCTTTTGAAAAGTTGATTATAAATCCACATTCATGATATGAATGAATTTGGGAAGTGCACAATAAGGCACATATATTTCATATTTTGAAAAATCTTGAAAGTATATATATATATATATATATATATATATATATATATATATATACACACAGAGACATTACAATGTAGCATTATGTATGCCAACCGAAATTTATCGTGAAATACATATCATCCAGAGATCCAAAAATATTAATTTTACTGAACATGGATTTATGTATAATGTTGTTCAAATAGGAGGCTCAGGCATAGGTTGAATTTTCAGTTTCAACAGCATTTAGGAGGAGTGATATCTTCTCACAATTTGTATCTGCCAAGTCAGCCACCTCACAAAAATGTACGTGTGATACTAGGTAGGATTCTATATATGCATATAAAAATACATTTGCTGACTAGGCTACAGAGAAAGGGAGACATAAATTCACATGTTTGTTAACTTTAAAAACACATGGAGAACTATTTCAACAAAAAAATTGACTAGATTTATAACTCCTACCCTATATAATGCAAAAGGCAAGTCCAAGAATACCAAACATGCCTCCTCTTAACTGCTTGTATTTCTATTCTGATTGGGTTATTATTTTCCATGATATTACGATTAGTAGTCAGAGTCTAGTAGGGTAGGGGTTAGTGTCAGGGATTCAGTATTTCAAATGGAAAATTGGAAAATGAATCCAATGTGTATGCAAATATGTGCTACACAAAAATGTTCCCACTCTCATCAAGAACTATGGCTTGACATTACTTTTGCCCCAAGTAAGACACAATTAGAGGAGAAGTGTTAGAAAATCTGTGAATACATATCTGGAATGGAATATGCTCAGTAGTTCACAACACTGGAGGTGGTAGAGGAGTTCCCAAAAGTAAGGGATAGGGTAAACACTCCACAAACATGGAGCTCTGCTGGCCTAAAGACTTCTTCAAGAACTGCCTCTGAGGTTGGGCACCTGAAAAATATGTTGTTTTCTGGAGCTTTAGCTTCATTTGTAGTGAGACCATCAAAGCTGGGTCTACATCTATGTGACCTGGAGGACATGGTTTCTTATTTTCCAGTGAAGATGAGGCAGCAGTGCTGAATTTGCTCTTTGTAGGTAAACTGTGACCACTGGGGACTAAGTGTCTCCCCATGTGGACTGTGAAGCCATTTGGTCATCCTCCAAATTTCATGGTGTTTCTTGCTGCTACACTGGAAGTTTGCTATTTGATTCAAAAATACAAGGAGTTCTAGTGGGTCACAGTGCTGGAGGGAGTTCTGTCACATGTGGTGGGTCAGTTTCTGCAGGAGAATGCACCAAACATACTTCTAGCCCACATATATTGCCCCATTGACCATAGCAACTTGATTCTGAACATTGCCCTGAAATCTCTCAGTATTACAAGATGCCTTTATATAGAAGGGACTGCTTGCTGCACCATGTCAGTCACAAGCCATTTGGAAGCCAATGGAAGATCCACAGGCCGCACCACAGATGTTTTATCACACACCTGACCACCACGGCTCTAGGCCCACTACTCAGCAGGCTCCAACTTATTGGCATCTCTGTTCTACACGATTTTCATGAAACCGAGTCAATCAAAGCACTGTCTGGTATACTCATGATCAGCAACAGGACATCCAAAGGTCCTCCATTGCCACCTGGTCATGGGAATTTCAAAAATTTTATGGTATTTTTGTAGCCATTTTTCAATGATGATGTTGGAGGCACTGTGGGTTAAAATTCACTCCAGAACCATTAAATGTAGAGGAAGCACATTTCAATGAAAGCTTTGGAGAATTCTCACAGGCAAGGCTTCTCAAAAAGTGGCCAAATGGTCACATGAAGCCAGTCCCATTGAGGTCTACAATGAGGTCCATGTGTGTTTCGACTCTCAAATATGGCTGACAAGTCTTTCAGAATAAAATCACGTGATATCTTGGCTGTGATTCCCAGTGCTCTGTTGAAAGCCACCCTGCACATAGATCTCAGTTTTCAAGGGGGACTCTCATGCATGGCCTCCGAAAATCCCAACACAATTCATGGCAATAATTCTCTGAGTTCAGTTCCAGAACTCAGTCTCTAAGGGAAATCACACCAGAGTTCATGTAAAGGTGGACCCAGTCATCTCTTCCAAACACCAAACAAATGGCCACAATTAAAACCAAAACACTCCCACATGGCCCTCATGATCTTTCATATAGACACTCATCATAACCTCTGGCTGGATGTTTCCATGAGGGGCGAAACCCAAGACAGTCTCCAAAATAATCTCCCTTGCCCCTTAATGGCCTAAAATCAGGGTTGCCTGGACACACTTCCTGTGAACTAGGAGTGATCAAATAGGCCTGCTGTTAATACGTCTCTGCTTCTCCAATTTGAGGCCTACTGACTGTGGGGTTTATTTTTTTATGTGAATTGGAGTCATTATAAAACCCAAGCACATATGGGCTAGCTTCTGCAGGGCTTTGAAGAAATCATTTGACCCAAAGGATCCCTATTCTCACTTGATGGAGGTCAGAAACCTAAAAGAGGAAGGGGAGAGACTTCATCCACAATGACTGCTCTTTTGGCCATTTTGGTTTTGAATGCACACATGGGATCATTCTTAAGATACATCAGGTGGTGAGAATCTAAGCCATTGCCTCAAACAGGGCCAAGAGGCTGATTCAGAAACATCCCTTTTCAAAGCAGTTAAGCAAAGAGCCACAGGTGATGCCCATTCATTTACATTTGAAACCTGTTTTCTTCAGGCTTCACAAAGGGGTGGCCTGAAACAAAGACCTTTCTGACATTCAGGGCAACAGAACAATAGGTAAGCAAAGCAGGGTTTCTCCACTGAGACTTTTTTGGTCACACTGATATCTGAGTTTTCTAAGATGCTCGCCATTCCCTTCATCTATCCAGTACATGGCCATGTAACAGGGTTTGGAAATGGTACATATATTGGACACAAAACCATGAGCCTATTCTGTAGAGTGGCCAGAATTCAGGAAGAACGCACGAACTTTGGAAGATAGCGCGTGTTGCCCATCGATAAGGCAAGCCAAAATCCATTCATCAATTTGGGAGAATAAATGCTGGGAAGCTTTCTACTAGACAGGACACATCAATTGATGCATTATCTTTTCTAATGTCTATAACCATGGACACAGTGGGATACACAGACATAGAAACACTCGCCTTGTCAAATGACTTACTAGAAACAGTTCACTCAAAACCAAACAAACCGCCTTTTCTATCTATTCTCAGAACATGAGGCAAATCCACAAACACACAGCGACACCCACAGAGGCACCTCCTTCCCCAAAGTAGGTCTGTGACTATCCAGAGTGTCCTCTGACTGGTGGGCCATAGTATGTTCCCCCGAAATGGCCTGTCCTGTCTCAGATCTGGTCTCTTTAACCAACTCTGTGAAGATGTCAGGAGCCACTGGTGAACCACTATCTGCTTTCTCAGGAAAGGCCCCTCTTTAGAGCTTTTCTGGCTTTTGGCCATTCTCATATCAGTAGGTACCAAGAAAGACTGACTCTGTCCTTGGTATATCCAAACAAGTGAGACCACTGGGACTGGGACTGGGACAGGCTCTGGGTGCCTGTCTTCCTGCATCCCAAGTTCTTAGAGTTCCATCACCAAGGAAGTGAGGTGAGGTCACTTCCTTCAGGAACTGAATGAAGTCACTGCCTTAGCAACAACTTTGTCCTAACAGTTGCTTCCAAGGGTCCCATGAGATGGAGGCTGCCCCTACGTCCTGTGACACTTTCACAAGTTAGAATGTATATCAACCATAGGCACCCGGGACCAGCTCTCCAAACAGGACTGTTTGAGTCCATATTCTAATGGGTGGCACTAGAGCAGATTATGCTTAGTGAATCTAGCCAATCCCTAAAAAACAAATACCAAATGTCATCTTTGATATAATGAGAGCAACTAAGAATAGAGCAGGGAGGAAGAGCAGGAAGAAAAGATTAACATTAAACAGAGACATGAGGTGGGAGGGAAAGAGAGAGAAAAGGGGAATTGCATGGAAATGGAGGGAGACCCTCATTGTTATACTAAATTACATATTAGAGGTTGTGAATGGAATGGGAAAATAAACAAGGTGAGAAATGAATTACAGTAGATGGGGTGGACAGAGAAGATGGGAGGGGAGGGGAGGGGGGATAGTAGAGGATAGGAACGGTAGCAGAATGCAATTACTAGTATGGAATTATGTAAAAATGTGGATGTGTAACCGATGTGATTCTTCAATCTGTATCTGGGGTAAAAATGGGAGTTCATAAATCACTTGAAGCTAATGTATGCTAATGTATGACTATGTTATGTCAAAAGATTTGTAAGGTTTTGAACAACCAATAATAAAAAAAAGAACAGAGAGGCTGATTCAGTAACAACCTTTCATCCTGACCAGGTTGTTTGCCATGGAAGTTGACTTTTGCTCTCTCAGGTCCTTCAGTGGTGCCTATATCTTCTCCAGGGATCACTTCTGCATGAAACTTTGAGTTTTTCAACAGGTGGAAGATTCACTACATTCCTCTATTTTAGGACCAACACTGTCCCTGCTCTTCTGTAAAGTTAGATTGAGGGAACAGTGTATCGTTTCGCTTAATAACAGGTTTGATTTGGGTTAGGAATCATTCTGCTTGATGAATAATGGTATTGGGAACCTGTGATATTTATAAGAATATATAGGTGAAATATAAGTATGAAAACAGAAATCTAGGTAAGATTGGATTCCCACAAGGGCATTGCGCTCTTGATTGGGATACTTAGCTTTGATACATGTTCTGCATAGATGTTTCAGATAAATCAATAATCAATGGCATAGGACCTTGTACCTTGGATGATTGAATGTAGAAGTGAGTATCCACTCAAACTGGGATAGTCGGTAGGATTAGGAAGATATTCTGTAGGTTTCAGAAGAAGAGTGAGTACAGGAATTGTAACAAAAGTTCTTTAGCAATAGGGTATCACATAGACAGTGAATGTAAATGTCAGCACATGTGAAGTGTTAGTCAAAATTGTGAACTGGTGAAAATATTTAGGAAAGCAGACATCAATAGAGACATTAGGAAATCAGGGAAAGTATAAAGTGAGTGATAGGATTAGACATTTGCAACAGGGCTGAGGTTGAATATATAGTCTTAGGAAGAAACAAATATGTTGTCATAAAAAGGATTGACATTTGAGAGCATTAGGCAACCTGGACATGAATGTTTTTAGTAATCCATGCTCACTTTCCATTTAGGCTTTGGTACAATCATAAGTGTGACCTCTGCTTTTTGTGTCCAGAATATTACTGTGATAAATGCATACGTAGATCAGGTGACATGAGTATTTCTTCCACCATTTCTGGGAGCAACATTTTGAAGATGAATAAATTAGTATTGGGGTTACAAATAGATGTACCCTGTGTCTATGAATGTAGAGATAATGCATGAATAGACCATACTGTGAATAAATAATATAATTGGTTCCAACTTTAAATAAAGGATTGAATTGATATCTGAATATATACAGAAAATCTTATATTGATATACAATTATTCATTCCAACCAGTAATACATCTAATGGTAATATTAGGGTTATGTTTTATCATGAAGAGTGTGTGAGTTTTGCTTCAAAATGATTATGGAAATCAAAAATAATGTGTTTGAAATGAAGTCTCATGAAAAGACCAGTCAAGAAACCTGGAGGAATACATGTGTTCTGAATCAGTAAATGATTGAAAGTGAATCAAATGCCTATAAATTTGTGAACTTATGGATGAAATATATGTCCTATGATGTTCGTAAACTGTAGAAATTCTATTGTACCAGTGTTGAATAAAATGAACTTCAAAATACACATCATGTCCCATAGGAATCTACTTGCATTGATGTTAAACAGGGTCAGTTAATGTAGAAATATTAGGATTGTATGCACCATTCACTGAAGTTAGTTTTCAGTAATAGGAAACAAATATGTATTTCAGGTGGATGAATATTTCTGAGAATAATCTTGTGAAATGTTGATTATAAATCCACATACATGAACATGAATGAATTTAGGTAGTGTATATAAGACACATATATTTATGAACATGAATGAATTTAGGTAGTGTATATAAGACATATATATTTTATATTTGGAAAAATTTGGAGAGTATATATATATATATATATATATATATATATATATATATATATTAAAAAGCACACACAGACAATAAAATGTAGCAATATATATGCTAATCGAAATTCTTCATGAAATGTACATCAGCCACAGATGCAAAAATATTTATTTTACAGAACATCGATTTATGTATAATGTTGTTCTACTAGGAGGCTCACCCATAGGTTGAATTTTCAGTTCCAACAGAGTTTAGGAGGAGTGATCTCTTCTCACAATTTGTATTTGCCAAGTCAGACACCTCAGAAGAATATACGTGTGATACCAGGTAAGATTCTATATGTGCATATAAAAATACATGTGCTTAATTGGCTACAGAGAAAGGGAGACAGGTATTCACATATTTGTTAACTTTAAAAACATGTGGAGAACTATTTCAGTTAAAAATTAGCTAGACTTATAACACCTACCCTATATCATTCAAAAGGCAAGTCCAACTATACACCATGCCTCCTCTGTACGCTTGTATTTCCATTCTGTTTGGATTATTTTTCTCCATCATATTAGGATTAGTAGTCAGAGTCTAGTAGGTTATGGTTTAGTGTCAGGTGTCCGGGCCGGCTGGACACTTCAACGTGGGCGTTGAACCTTGTTGGGGAGGAATGAAGGGACAAGAGTGATGAGAGAAGACAGCAAGACAACAGTTCTGATCATGCTGAAAACTTTTATAGTTCTCACAGTGTATTTATATGCTGCAGATGAGAAAGCTCTCTTATCGGCAGTTGCTGGATGTCTTCACAGGGTGAGATAACCTCAGGATATTTTAGGAAGACGGATAGCCGCAGGATGTCTCAGGGTGATAGATGGCTGCGGGATGTCTCCCAGGCAGGAAATCTCGCAGGGGTCTATTTCTTGTAAGTGTCAGGCTATTCTTTGAAAGAGAACTTCCTTCTAGCCCCTGACATCTTCCCCCTTTCTTATATAAAATATTTGACCATACCTTACAGGCCAATGTTTTAGGGGGTTATAGAGGCTCTGTTTCTCTAACAGGCCTTAGAATATCTCCTGATCTGATCGAGCATGTTTACTAGGAGATTTCGTGGTGGCCTAGGCATGTTTCTTAAGGAGACAGCTTTGAGGGGGAAGCATGCCAACTGCCATGCACCAGAGCGTGTCACTCAGAAGACTTGGGTTTTGGGAACCATGGATCCATCCTCCTGCAGTCCTTCCTGCACCCTCTGTTATTATGGCCTAACGTCCTCACTCCATGGGTGCGTCCTCCCCCAAACAGAGGGGCCCATGGAGGACGAACCCTTATGGCAAGTGCAGAAGATGGTTGGTCAGAGCTGTTACTTAGAGTTTTATATAAGAAAGCGAGATCTGTGGGCATGTAACCTTAAGAAATAAGCTTGTGAGGAGGGTAGAACATCCTTTTAAATGTTGGCAGCACGGTCTTCCATATCCAGGTGATGATAGTGCACCTGTAGGGGCTTAGAGGCCAAAATATTAATCTGTTCTTTAATAAATTGTAACAGCCTGTTTATAATGCAGGGTCCTAGGGACACCATTAAAAGTAAACCCAACAAAGGGCCTAATAGGGGAAGAAGATAGGGCAGAAATCCATTAAGCCCAGTCCAGAGGGGATTTTCAAATATTTCCCTTCGTCTCTTTTCTAGATCTTCTTGAAGCTGCTTAATTTTAGTGCATACTATGCCAGAATTATTGGCATAAATGCAGCATCATTCTCCTAAGGCCAAGCAAATACCTCCCTGGTTAGCTGTCAGCAAATTTAAGCCTCGTCTTTTTTGAAGGAACACTTCTGCCAGGGAGTCTATTTGGTCCTGCAAATCTATAATGGTGCATGATAGAGTTTTTATCAGTTGTTACTGATAGAGTTTATAATTTGTTGAGACAGGCGATGGTAAGAGTGAATAGACGTGCCTAAGCCAGTGTACCTGTGCCCACAGGAACTGTTATTCCAAGGCTGGCAGATTGTTGGCTGCATCTGAAAAAGAAGAAATTTTGTCCTCATGAGGAGTCCCTCTGTCCCTGTTTTGAGGTAAGTCATTAACCTGTTTACCCAGGAGTTCTGGTAACCATCTTGGGGCTGTTTGATCTTGGTCCAAAATATAAGCTGAGCCTCCTCCCCAGATGAGGACAGGATCTGGGCCTTTTTATTTATTTGTAAGGGGATTGTGTCACATAACAGGTGGGCGAACAGAATTGGACGAAGGATGGCAGTGTCTGTCTGCTGCCGAATGGCCTTCATTGTCTAGGGTAAGAAAAATAAGGGCAAATAATGCATTGTTAAGGCGATGCCTGGGTGTGGTAAATACAAGGGAGGAAGCCTTAAGGAGGGTTAGCCAAGTTTTTAAGGTAAGGTGGGCAAGTTCCACAATGCCTTGGCCCTGAGGGTTGTATGGAATTCCAGGAGTATGACAAATTTGCAAGGTAGCACAAAACTGTTTAAACTTGGCAATGGTATATGTAGGATAAATATCTGTTTTAATATGTATTGGTTTACCCATAACAGAAAAGGCTGAAACAAGATGAGAAAGGACATCTTTGGTAGCCTCTCCAGAATGTGGTGATGCAAAAATAAAGCCGCTGAAGGTATCTACAGAAATGTGTATATATATTTGGCTATTACAAATTCAAGAAAATGAGTAACATCCATTTGCCAAAACTGATCGGGCAGTAATCCTCAGGGGTTAACTCCCAAGTGTTGAATGGGGAGGGAGACAGCGCAACTAGGGCATGCTTTTACTATTTCTCATGCCTGTTGCCTGGTAATTTTACAAAGTAATCAAAGGCTCTGGAATTTTAAATGGTGTAGATTGTGTAACTCCGTGGCCTTTTGAATGGAGCCAACAAAAATTGGAAAGATGGAACGAGTTGCTGCATCAGCTTGGGCATTACCTTGAATTAGAGGGCTGGAAATATCAGAGTGTGCCCTTATGTGTCCTAAGAAAAATGGGTGTTGTCTGACCTGAATTAGCTGCTGAAGCTGGTGAAACAGAAAGGCCGCATTGTTAGAAGCCTTAATGGGGGGTGAAATCACCAGCAGGTGCACAGAATGAGCAATGTAGCCACTGTCTTTATAAATATTAACAGGATTATAAAAAATGTTATAAAAACTTGTGTTATGTCAAACAATTCCACAAACTGTGGTGACTGATAGACAGTATCAAAGGTGGTAGGCTGGTTATTGACAACAAAGACCGCTCGGCCATTACAGGAACCGTCTGTAAAGACAGTAAGGGCTTGAGGAATGGGAGCATTTTGAGTAATTTCAGGAAAAGTAAATGGATGTAACTGGACAAAATGAAAAGGGGGGTCATTGGGGAGGTGGTGATCAATTGTTCCCAAAAGCCTGATAGGGAAATACCTCATTCATCCCTTGTCTCTAGTAAAAATTGGGTTTGGTCCTTAGTATATGGAATAAAAATATTATCAGGGTCTTTGCCAAAATGTTGTAGAGAAATCAAATGACCTTTAAAAATAATAGAAGCTACCTGAGCAAGATAAACAGTAATAACCTTTGAGGATGTGGTGGGTAAATGGACCCAAAACAAGGGGCAGTCTTTATTTTTAAAATGTGGATCTCGCTGCCAAAATATTCCTGTGGGTGTATGAGGAGTGTGTAAAATAACCAGAACCAGAGGAAGGTTATAAGAAATTTGCGTAACAAATTGTTGGGCAATGGCTTCTGTGACTTGGTTTAATGCCTGTCATGCCTTGGGAGTAAGATTTTGAGGGGAGGAGGGGTGGGAATTACCTCTCAAAATATCATTATGGGTCAAAAGTACACAAGTGCATAATTTTAAATATGTTATTAGCCATTGAATATGCCTCAGTAATTTCTGAAAATCTTTAAGGGTGTGAAGATGGTCCACACGTAGTTGTATTTTAGAAATTTGGATCTGATTTCTGTAGAATTTTAAGGCCCAAACTTTTATAAGAGTCCTGTGTTTGAACCTTATTAAGAGCTATCTGTAGTCCCAAGGTAGTGAGGATTTTGTAAAAGTCCAAGTAACAATTATTAATATCATGGGTATTAGGTGCAGCAATTAACAAATCATCCATATAATGTAAAATATAAATTTGTGGCCCTCGCTCTCTCACAGGGTCTACTTCTTGAGCAACGTATTTTTGGCAAAGAGTAGGGATGTTGGCCATACCTTGGGGAAGAACCTTCCATTGAAGTCTCTGCATAGGGCCCTGAATATTAATGCAAGAAAGACTAAAGGCAAAATAGGGTCTATCCACAGGATGCAAAGGAATGGTAAAAAAGCAATCTTTTAAGTCCATAACCATTTTACAATAGTTTTTGGAAATAGCCACTGGTGTGGGAATGTCTGGCTGTGGGCTCCCATCGGGAGTATAACTTTATTAATGGCACACAAATCTTGTTAAAGGCGCCACTTGCCTGATTTTTTCTTGATAACAAAAATAGGAGTGTACGATGGTGAGGTTGAGGGCTCTACATGGCGGGCTGCCAGCTGTTCCTTCACTAACATGGAGGCAGCCTCCAAATTTTCTTGGGTAAGGGGCCACTGATCCACCCACACAAGAGTCTGAGTCTCCCAAATAATTTTATCTCCATGGGAACAGGAGGGTCAGGATCCGACACTAAAAATCCAAATATCCAAGTCCATATGTATTTTTTTTATTGGTTGTATAGGCTCCACCAGTCCTTG
The DNA here is from genome assembly GCF_048772815.1 of Callospermophilus lateralis. Classification (NCBI taxonomy): domain Eukaryota; kingdom Metazoa; phylum Chordata; class Mammalia; order Rodentia; family Sciuridae; genus Callospermophilus; species Callospermophilus lateralis. Next base: position 386,251 of record NW_027512870.1, on the reverse strand, counting down.
TCTCAGCCTCCCAAGGCCTGTACCAGGGACAAAATTCATACGGAGCATTTGATGAGTCACCATGGAATTGGGACTGGCAAGAATAACTTCTATTTGACTCAAAATATCTCCAGCCCATAGGTAAACAGGGAGGTCAGGAACAACGAAAGAAGTGACAGTTCCCTTATTACCCTCTTTATCAGTCCAGCTAAGAGCAGTAGAGCTGACCAGAGGATTTTTTGACTTTCCTATCCCTTTAAGGTCAGTCAAGGATGGGGTGAGGGGCCAACCTGATCGCCAGTATTTTTGAGAAATAATTGTCGCATCAGCTCCAGTAACTACAATTGTTTGGTATTCCTTTCCTTCAATAAGTAAGGTAAGGGTGTGTCTAATATGAGAAATGGGATGAACCCAATATACCTCAGAGGAGCCCAAGGAGGCAGTCCCCCACAGTAGGTTTGGGAGGTGGAAATGCCCCTTAATCAAAGGGAAGAAGTATCAATTGTGCAAGACTTTTTCCTCCTGGGATGGCCACAACTCTATTAATAACTGTGGCCAGTATTTTTATTTCTCCAGTGAAATCATTATCATTAATGCCAGGGAAGACCTGAAAACCTTGTAAGGTAGTAGCGGCTCTTCCAAGAATAAGGGCACACGTATGAGATGGAGGGGCACCCATAATTCCAGTTGGTATTATCTAGGGCCCTTGCATTGAGTCTAATATTGTATCAGTGGTGGCACAGAGGTCCAATCCTGCACTGCCTGGAGTGGGTAGTTGGAGGGAGCCAATTGTGGAGAAGGATTTTGAGGTAGGTTGGGAGTTTGGGAGGGAACAAACCTCATTGCCCCAGGGAGTTTCCTGAGAAGTAGGAAGAAATAGGCTGTCTGAGGGCATTTGTCATTTATCTACACTCACTGGCCCAGTGATGACCTTTACCATATCATGGACAAAGTGTAGCTGGGGTCGGTTTAGCTCCAGTTTGAGGAGACACTATTCTTACTCTTTGTTTGCCTGTCGGACACCTGCGTGCAAAATGGCCTGGTTGTTTACAAGTAAAGCAAGTACTTGAGCCAGTATTGTAAAAGGCCTTGGTAAATGCGGCACTAATTTGAGACCCATGGCATGGTCTGCACCCACGCCTGCACAGATTCTAATAAAGTCAGAAAGTTTCCCTTTATCCTTATGATGTCGAAGAACATCCTGACATGCCGGGTTGACATTTTCAAATGCAAGATGTTTTACAAAGGTGCTTTCGCTTTCGCTTGGTCCAAGCAAGCATTCCACAGCTAGGTAAAGCCGGGGAACAAAGTCGCTATAAGGCTCATCGGGCCCTTGTCGAGTTCTTGCCAGGGAAGTGATAGCCGAGGCCCTTTCAGGGAGGCGTCTCCAAGCAACTAAGCCAGCCATCTAAATCTGCGCAAAAAGTCCAGAAGGGAAACGTGCCCGTTTAGTTTTACTGTCAAAAGTTGCATTGCCCACTAGCTTAACATAAGTCCAGGATTTAGAGGATGCCTTTGTTAATTTTTTTTGAGTAGTTTCTGACAGGGCTCTTTGAAATCTGCATTCCATAGCAGGAAGTCTCCGTCACTGAGCGCAGCTAGGTCTAAAAATTTCCAATCATTGGGAGTAAGAAATTGTGTGCTGCAGCTTTCTAATAAAGCCAACGTATAGGGCACAGTGGGGCCATAGTGAGCACAAGCCTTTTTAAGTTTTTCAAGAAAATGGAGGCTAAATTTTTTGTAGACACTCTGGGTTCCTTCCTGCCTAGGGGTGAACTCCTCATCCTCTAAGTCCTGATCTCCTTGATCCATTTCCCCCGCTTCCTCCTCTTTTTCCTCTTCTAAGTCTTTGACCTCAGCCTGGGCAGGCTTATCTATCTGACTGGTGGTGACTGGAAGGCGAGCACAGGCCGATGGAGCGGCTTCGCCTTTGTATTAGACCACTGTGGGCCAGCTTGTGTTGACTCCATTCCTAAGGCTAATTAAGAGAGCTCAGAGTCAAGGGATCTTTATTCTTTTAAAAATTGGATCTGTTCCCGTCCATGTTGGAGAGACTCTCTCAAGGGAGCCAGGTTAGGCAAGGGAAGTGGGGAAAAAATATCTGGGGGGACATTTGGCCCCTGAAGGGCCAGAGCACAAAAGGCAGGAGGGATATAGGAGGGAGGGGAATGTGTAAGTCCTATAGTCTGTGGCAGGGTCCTGAGAGGTGGAGAGTTTTCTGAATGGTAGCGAGCTGCTTCCTTCTCCAAGGTAGCCTCCTCCCCAGGGGTCAATGTTTCTCCGGGATTTAAAACTGCATAAAGGCGGTTGGAAACCATTGGAGCCTTATTCATTAGGGTGGGATTTTGAGGAAGATCAGGAAGGTCCCAGGGTCCTGGGGAGACTAAGAAGGGTCTATGTCTATACTAACTGATGGGCATGCCTAGAAGGGACGAGAGGTCTTTTGCATAGTCTCTTCCCCAATCCTGACAAGTATTAAGGTACCATTGTCAAAGGGTGAACTTTTAAGAATTTCACTAATTTATTTCCAGAAAGAAAAGGTAGGAACAGGAACTTTTTCTGGGCCAAAGGATTCATAATAATCTTTTAAAATGTCTCCTACTCTAAGCCATCTTTTACCATCAATGGTACCTTCAAGGGGAAACCATGGAAAAAATTCTTCGATGTATGAAAAGAAAAATATTAAGTCATTTTTCTTAACACGTGCCCCCCATGTATTTAAAGATTCCTTGTGGCCTGACAAAAACAAATCATGTGACGAAACTGCTTGTCCCATGGTGGGTCACTCACTGTGCGTCATCCCCACTCTCCTCCTGGATCTGTCTCTCAGTGGTGTCTGCTGAGGCAATCGCGAGCTCCACTTGTCCAAATCTTCCAGGAGGACAGGGTTCCCCCTCAGTCAAAGGCTTGAGCCCCAGTCGTTGGGCGCCAGTTGTCCTGGCCTGCAGGACACATCAACGTGGGTAGCAAACCTAGATGGGGAGGAATGAAGGGACAAGAGACACGAGAGATGACAGCAAGACAAAAGTTCTGATCAAGCTGCAAACTTTTATTGTTCACACAGAGGAATTTATATGCTGGAGATTTGAAAGCTCTTTTATCAGCAGTTCCTGGATGTCTTCACAAGGTGAGATAACCTCAGGATATTTCAGGAAGACAGATGGCCACAGGATGTCTCAGGAACACAGATGACTACAGGATGTCTCCCAGACAGGATGTCTCCCTGGGGGCTGTTTCTTGTAAGTGTCAGGTTATTCATTGAAGGAGAATTCCTTCTACCCCTTACAGTCAGGGATTCAGTATTTCAAATGGAAAATTGGAGAAAGAATCCAATGTGTATGCAAATATGTGCTACCCAAAAATCTTCCCACTCTCATCCAGAACAATGCCTTGACATTACCTTAACCCCAAGTAAGACACAATTAGAGGAGAAGAGTTAGAAAATCTGTGAATACACATCAAGAATGGAAAATGCTCAGGAGTTCACAACCTTGGAGGTGGTAGAGGAGTTTCCAAATGTAAGGGAGAGGGTAAAACTCCACAAACATGGAGCTCTGCTAGACTAAAGACTTTTTGAGAAACTGCCTCTGAGGTTGGGCACTTGAAATATATGTTGTTGTCAGGAGCTTTAGCTCCCTTTGTAGTGAGACCATCAAGCTGGGTCTGAATGTATGTGACCTGGAGGACACGGTTTCTTATTTTCCAAAGGACATGAGGCAGCAGTGCTGAATTCTCTCTTTGTAGGTAAACTGTTGTCACTGAGTGCTAAGTGTCTTCCAGTTTGGAAGCCATTTGCTCATCCTCCAATTTTGTTGTGTTTCTTGCAGCTGCACTGGGAGTTTGGTATTTGCTTCATGAAATACGAAGAGTTCAACTGGGACACAGTACTGGAGGGAGTTCTGTCACATGTGATGGGTAAGGGTCTGCGGGAGAATGCACCAACCAGGCTTTTATCCCACATAGCTTTCCCCCTTCACCATAGCAATCTGATTCTAAACATTGCACTGAAACCTCTCCATATAACAACATACCTTTACATACAAGGGTCTGGGGGCTGCACCATGTCAGTCACAAACCATTTGAAAGCCAATGGCAGATCCACATCACCCAACCACAAATGTTTTAACACACACCTTCACACCACTTCTCTAGGCCGACTACTCAGCAGGGTCCAAATTACTGCCATCTCTGTTCTACACCATTTTCATGAAACCCAATCAAACAGGCACTGTCTGGTATACTCGTGATCATCAATAGAACATCCAAAGATTCTACAGTGCGAAGTGGTCATGGGAATTTCAAAAATTTCATGGTAATTATCAGACATTTTTCAAGGATGAAGTTGGAGGCACTGTGGGTTTCAATTCATTCAGGAACCATTAAATGGAGAGGAAGCTCATTTCATTGAAAATTCTGGAGAATTCTAACAGGCAAGTCTTCCCAAAGGCAGGCAAAAAGGTCACATAAAGCCAGGCGTTTGAGGTCTACAATGTGTGGTCCATGTGTGTTTTGACTTGCAACTATGGCTGCCAATTCTTTAAGAATAAAATTATGTGATATTCTTCCTGAGATTCCCAGTGCTCTGTGGAAAGCCACCCTGGGCCTAGATCTCAGTTTCCAAGGGCAACTCTCATGTGTGGCATCCTAAAATCCCAACACAATACATGGCAATACTTCTTTGAGGTCCATTCCAAAACTCAGTCTCTAAGGGGAATCACACCAGTGTTCAAGACCAGGTGGACCCATCATCTTTTCCAACAGCCACAAAAATGACCACAATTAAAACCAAAACACTTCCACATGGCCCTCATCTTCTTTCATATCGACACTCATCATAACCTCAGGCTGTAGTTTTTCATGAGGGGCACAGCCAAGGACAGTATCCAAAATAAGGTCCCTTGCCTACATTTGCCTAAAGTCAATGTGGCTGGGAAACCCTTCTAGTGAACCAGGAGTGATCAAAGAGGCCTGCCCTTAATACTGCTCTGATTCTCCATTTTGAGGCCTAATGAATGTGGGGTTTAGATTCTTTATGTTAATTGGAGTCATGAGAAACCTATGAACGTATGATCTAGTCTCTGCAGGGCTTTGAAGAACTCATTTGACCCAAAGGATCCCTATTCTCATAGATGGACGTCAGGAACCTTACAGAGGAAGGTGAGAGACTTCATCCACAATGACTGCTCTTTTGGCTCTTTTGGTTTTGGATGCAAACGTGGGATGCTTCTTTAGATCCATCAGGTGCTAAGAATCTAAGCCATAGCCTCACACAGGGCCAAGAGGCTGATTCAGACACATCCCTTTCCAAAGCAATTAAGCAAGGAGCCACAGATGATGCCCATTCATTTCCATTTGAAAACTCTTTTCTTCAGGCTTCCCAAAGGGGTGGCCTGAGGCAAAAAAACTTCCTGACATTCAGAGCAACAGAACAATAGGTAATTAAAAGTACCAAAGCAGGGTTTCTTCAATGAGACTTGTCAGAAGCCAGTGGTGAGCCACTATCTGTTTTCTCATACAAGCCCCCTCTTCAGAGCTTTCCTGGCATATGGCCATTCTCACATCTGTAGGTACCAAGATAGGCTGACTCTGTCCTTGGTAATTCAAACTAGTGACACCACTGGGAGTGGGACTGGGACTGGCTCTGTGTGCCTGGCTTCCTGGATGCCAATTTCCATCACCGAGGAAGTGAGGTGAGGTCACTTCCTTCAGGATCTGAATGAGGTCACTGCCTTGGCAACCACTTTGTCCTAACAGTTGCTTCCAAGGGTCCCATGAGATGGAGGCTTCCCCTACTTAATGTGACAATTTCACAAGTTAAAATGGTATATCAACCATTGGCACCCGGGAACAGCTCTCCATACAGGCCTGATTTGGTCCATCTTCTCTACATTAAGAAGAGAGAAGCTGATTAAGACACAACCCTACATCCTGACCAGGTTGTTTGCCATGGAAGATGACTTGTGGTCTCTCAGGTCCTTCATAGGTGCCTACATATTCTCCAGGGATACTTTCAGCATGGACCTTTGAAGTTCTCAGCAGGTAGAGGATCCCTACATTTCAGTATTATAAGACCACCTCTGTCCCTGCTCTTCTGTAAAGTAAGATTGAGGGAAAACTGTATGTTTAGGGTTAATAACAGGTTCAATTTGGATTACGAATCATTTTCTGGATGAATAATGGTATTGGCAACCTGCGAAATTTACAAGAATATAGAGGTGAACTGTGTATATGAAAATAGAAATCCAAGTAAGATTGGAAGCCCAGAAGTGCATTGGGCCCTTGATTGTGATACTGAGCATTGAATTACATTCTGCACAGATGTCTCAGATAAATTGATATACAATGGCATAGGACATTGTACCTTGGATGATTGAATGTAGAAGCGAACATCCAGTCAAAAAGGGATAGTCAGTAGGAATAGGAAGATAGTAGGTAGGTATAGGAAGAAGGGTGAGTGTATGATTTGGAACAAAATTTCTTTAGCAACAGGGTTTCGGATAGAAAATGAATTTAAATGTCAGCACATGTGAAGAGTCTGTCACAATGATGAAGTGGGAAAAATATGTAGATAAGCAGATATCAATAGAGACATTATGAAATCAGGGTTGAGTTTGAATATGCAATCTTAGGAAGAAACAAATATGTAGTCATCAATAGGATTGACATTTGAGAGCATAAGTAATCTTGGACATGGATGATTTTAGTAATCCATGTTAATTTTCCATTTTGGCTTTGGTACAATCATAAATGTGAACTTTGAATTTAGTGTCCAGAATATTTCTGTGAATAAATGTATATGTAGATCAGGTGACATGAGTATTTCTTCCACCATTTCTGGGAGCAATATTGACTGACTACTTCTGATTGATAGGTACAGATTCTTTATGTGAATTGGAATCATGAGAAACCCAAGCACCTCTTCAGGGATTGAAGAACTCATATGACCCAAAGGATCCCTATTCTCAATTGATGGAGGTCAGGAATCTAACAGAGGAAGGGAAGATACTTCATCCAAAATGACTGAACTTTTTGCCATTTTGGTTTTGGATGCACACATGGGATCTTTCTTTAGATCCATCAGGTGCTGATAATCTAAGTCACAGCCTCACACAGGGTCAAGAGGCTGATTCAGACACATCCCTTTCCAAAGAAATTTAGCAAAGAGCCATAGGTGATGCCCATTCATTTCCATTTGAAAACTGTTTTCTTCAGGCTTTACAAAGGGTTAGCCTGAGGTAAAGAACTTCCTGACATTCAGGGCAACAGAAAAATAGGTAAGCAAAAGGCCCAAAGCAGGGTTTCTGCACTGAGACTTTCCTGGTCACACTGTCCCTGCTCTTCTGTAAAGTTAGATTGAGGGAACAGTGTATGGTTAGGGTTAATAACACGTTCGATTTGGGTTAGGAATCATTCTGCAGGATGAATATTCGTACTGGGAATCTGCAATAATTACAAGAATATATAGGTAAAATAAAAGTATGAAAACAGAAATCTAGGCAAGATTTGAAGCTCAGATGGGCATTGGGCCCTTGAGTGGGTTACTTAGCTTTGAATTATGTTCTGCACAGATGTCTCAGATAAATCGATATACAATGACATAGGACCTTGTACCTTGGATGATTGAAAGTTGAAGAGAACATCCAGTCACAAAGGGAAAGTCCGTAGGTTTAGGACGATAGTCTCTAGGTTTAGAAACAACAATGAGTATAGGATTTGGACCAAACGTTCTTTAGCAATTGGTTTTCAATAAGAGAGTGAATGTAAATATCAGCACATGTGAAGAGTCAGACACAATGATGAAATGGGGAAAATATGTAGGAAAGCAGATATCAATAGAGACATTAACAAATCAGGCAATGTATAAAGTGAGGGATAGGATTAGACATTTTCAACAGGGTTGAGTTTGAATATAAAATCTTAGAAAGAAACAAATACATAGGATTTATCAATAGGATTTACATTTTAGAGCATTAAGCAACCGGGACATGGATATTTTTAGTAATCCATGCTCACTTTCCTTTTAGGCTTTGCTACAATCATAAGAGTGACTTTTGCTTTCTGTGTCCAGAATATTACTGTGTTAAAATTTATATGTAGATCAGGTGACATGAGCATTTCTTCCACCATTACTGGGAGCAATATTTTGAAGATGTATAAATATTGGGGGAACAAAGTGGAGTACCCTGTGTCAATGGATACAGAAATAATGTATGAATAGACGATACTGTGAATAAATAATATAACTGGTTCCAACTTTAAATAGTGGATTGATTTGATATCTGAAAATATACTGGAAATCTTAAACTGATATTCATACATTCACTACAACCAGGTATACATCTAACGGTAATATTAGGGTTATGGTTTATCATGAAGAGTGTGTGAGTTTTGCTTCAAATATGATTATGAAAATCAAAAATAATGTGTTTGGAAAGAAGTCTCATGACAAGACCAGTCAAGAACACTGGAAAACATATGGAAAACATATGGAAAACATATGGAAAAATAAAAGACCCAGAATAGCAAAAACAATGCTAAGCAGGAAGGGTGAATCAGGCGGTATAGCGATACCAGACTTCAAACTATACTACAGAGCAATAGTAACAAAAACAGCATGGTACTGGTACCAAAACAGGCGGGTGGACCAATGGTACAGAATAGAGGACACAGAAACCAACCCACAAAACTACAACTATCTTATATTTGATAAAGGGGCTAAAAGCATGCAATGGAGGAAGGATAGCATCTTCAACAAATGGTGCTGGGAAAACTGGAAATCCATATGCAACAAAATGAAACTGAATCCCTTTCTCTCGCCATGCACTAAAGTTAACTCAAAATGGATCAAGGAGCTTGATATCAAATCAGAGACACGGCGTCTGATAGAAGAAAAAGTCGGCTACGATCTACATACTGTGGGGTCGGGCTCCAAATTCCTCAATAGGACACCCATAGCACAAGAGTTAATAACTAGAATCAACAAATGGGACTTACTCAAACTAAAAAGTTTTTTCTCAGCAAAAGAAACAACAAGAGAGGTAAATAGGGAGCCTACATCCTGGGAACAAATCTTTACTCCTCACACTTCAGATAGAGCCCTAATATCCAGAGTATACAAAGAACTCAAAAAATTAGACAACAAGATAACAAATAACCCAATCAACAAATGGGCCAAAGACATGAACAGACACTTCTCAGAGGAGGACATACAATCAATCAACAAGTACATGAAAAAATGCTCACCATCCCTAGCAGTCAGAGAAATGCAAATCAAAACCACCCTAAGATACCATCTCACTCCAGTAAGATTGGCAGCCATTAGGAAGTCAAACAACAACAAGTGCTGGCGAGGATGTGGGGAAAAGGGTACACTTGTTCATTGTTGGTGGGACTGCAAATTGGTGCAGCCAATCTGGAAAGCAGTATGGAGATTTCTTGGAAAGTTGGGAATGGAACCACCATTTGACCCAACTATTCCCCTTCTCGGTCTATTCCCTAAAGACCTAAATAGAGCATGCTACAGGGACACTGCTACATCGATGTTCATAGCACCACAGTTCACAATAGCAAGACTGTGGAACCAACCTAGATGCCCTTCAATAGACGAATGGATAAAAAAAATGTGGCATTTATACACAATGGAATATTACTCTGCATTAAGAAATGACAAAATCATAGAATTTGGAGGGAAATGGATGGCATTAGAGCAGATTATGCTGAGTGAAGCCAGCCAATCCCTAAAAAACAAATGCCAAATGTCTTCTTTGATATAAGGAGAGTAACTAAGAACAGAGTAGGGACGAAGAGCATGAGAAGAAGATTAACATTAAACAGGGACGAGAGGTGGGAGGGAAAGGGAGGGAGAAGGGAAATTGCATGGAAATGGAAGGAGACCCTCAGGGTTATACAAAATTACATACAAGAGGTAACGAGGGGAAAGGGAAAAATAATACAAGGGGGAGATATGAACTGCAGTAGAGTGGGTAGAGAGAGAAGAGGGGAGGGGAGGGAAGGGGAGGGGGGTAGTAACGGATAGGAAAGGCAGCAGAATACAACAGACCCTAGTATGGCAATATATAAATCAATGGAAGTGTAACTGATGTGATTCTGCAATTTGTAAACAGAGTAAAAATGGGAGTTCATAACCCACTTGAATCAAAGTGTGAAATATGATATATCAAGAACTATGTAATGTTTTGAACAACCAACAATAAAAAAAAAATATTAAAAAAAAAAAAAAGAACACTGGAGGAATATATGTGTTCTGAAGCAGGAGGTGATTGAAATTGAAACAAATGCCTATAAATTTGTGAACTTGTGGATGAAAGATATATCATATGATGTGCATAAACTGAAGAAATAGTAATGTATCACTGTTTAATAAAAATGAACCGCAAAACACACATCATGTCCCATAGGAAAATGCTTGCATTGATGTAGAACTTGGTTTTACTTTAGAAATATTAGGATTTGTGTGCACCATTCACTGAAGTTAGTCTTCAGTACTAGGAAACAAATCTGTATTTAAGGTGGATGAATATTTCTGAGAATAATCTTGTGAAAAGTTGATCATAAATCCACATACATAAATATGAATGATTTTAAGGAGTGTATAATAAGATTCATATATTTCATATTTTGAAAAATTTGGAGAGTATATATATATATATATATATATATATATATATATATATATATACATAAATAAATATATACACACACACACACACACACACACACACACACACACACACACAGAGACAGACATTTAAACTAGCAATATATTTGCCAATTGAAATTCATCATGAAATATGTAACATCCACAGGTGCAGAAATATTGATTTCACTGAAAATGGATCTATATATAATGTTGTTCTAATAACAAGCTCACCCATAGGTTGAATTCTCAATTCCAACAGTGTTTAAGAGGAGTGATCTCTTCTCATAACTGGTATATACCTAGTCAGCAACCTCACAAAAATGTACGTTTGATAACAGGTAGGATTCTATATGTGCATATAAAAATACATGTGCTGAATAGTCTACAGAGAAAGGAGACACCAATTTGTTGAGAGCCACAGCTTAAGGGGCCCCATCAAACTTCCAGTTACCAGCAACATTCCCCTGCGAGATGATTATTGGCTCACAGCGGCCCCAGCAACATCTAGCTGATTGGCTCCTCTGTGGTGATGCACAATGGAGATGCTCATTGAGCTTTTTCCCCGCTCTTTCCGACTGCCAGCTGATGATTGGTTCACAGCAGCCCCAGCAACATCAAGCTGATTGGCTCCTCTGCGATGATGCACATTGGGCAGTTTCCCTGCCCTTTCAGACCACAGAGCTGCTCATTGTGGGACTTTTTTGGCTCCACCCACCTGACCCAGCCATATGGCCTCAAGAGCAGGAGGATTGTGGGAGGTGGAGAGGCTTGTGGGTGTGACAGAAACTTTGCAAGGAAGCCAGTGGTGGCAGTTGGGCTCTGAGGGTTTTTCCTAAGGAGCTGTTTTGCTTGGCGTGTGTGGTTCTAAAAATAAACTTTGTTTCTTTTGAAAAGTCGCTCTTGAATCGTGCCCAGCCAGACTGCAGCATTTGGTGGCTCGCACGGGGAGCCACTGAGGGTAAGTGATAAGGTAAACTGCTAGCCCCTGAGGGAAGGGCGAGAGGATCGGTAGCCATTTTAAGATTCCTCTTTTGTTTTGCTTCACTTTTGTTGCCTGTCCATGGAGATGAGTGAGATGGATGAAAAACCGCTCACATCTGAGAAAAAAATTATTTACTTCTGAGGAACAGATAGGGAGAAAGGACGGATGCACATGTCAGTAGGATATAAAGGCTATAATGACTTTTTGTTGTTCCCTTTTTATTTTATTCTGTCTCGGTTTTGTTTGGCATCGTCTTGTTGGGTTGTATTATAGTAGAAATACAGGATCAGAAATTAGTAAAAAAACAAACTGAAAGAGTGTTAAGTAAATTGTTAGAGGAAGGAGGCACCTCAGTAAAGTCAAGAACAGTCAGGGCATACGTTGATACAATACAAAAATGTAGCCCATGGATTTTTAAGGAGTTGTTAAATATACCATAATGGAACCATCATGGTGAAGATTTAAAAGGGGGGAAAAGAACAGCCCAGGGACTCTGACAGTTGGCACATTGCCATTGAGGATGTTTATATCTGGTTTGCTTAGTCCAAAGACTTCAGATCAGACAAAGATAGAGGAACAAAGCTTAGGTCAGAAAAAGCCATCAGGGGCAAAGTTACAAAAGGAGACTGCTACTAACAACTTTCAATAACTAGAGGGCGTAAGTGTCCAACCAACAGCGCCTCCTCTACAGGAGACTGTTACTAACACCTTTCTATCACCAGAGTATGTAAATGTCCAAATAACAAGGACACCTCCATATGCTAGGAGGCCCCCAAACCCCGCAGTTGATAGTTCGGTTCCTGAGACAGGATCTCAAGTATTAACATGCCCTGTATTTGAGGTAGGAGGGCAGCGAATTCACCATGCTTTAAATTTCAAAATAGTGAAGCAGCTAAAAGGGGCTGTAACAACCTATGGTCCTCAAGTACCCTTCATTGTAAGCTTGGTCGAATCCATTAACAACTTGAATATGATGCCAGTAGATTGGGCTAATATGTGTAAAGCTGTGCTAAATGGAGGTCAATACCTTTTATGGAAGGTTGCCAATGAGGAATTTTGCAAGGAGACGGCTAGGTGAAATGCAGAAGCTGGTTATCCTCAGAGAAATCTAGATATGTTGTTAGGAAAGGGACCTTATGAGGACCAGCAGCAACAAATTGCATATGATCCTGGCGTATACGCACAAATTGCTGCAGAGGCGGTTAGGGCATGGAAGACTTTACAAGGACATGGAGGTTTACAAGGTCAATTATCTAAGGTAATACAAGGAGCTAATGAATCTTACACTGAATTTGTAGATAGGCTTATTCAAACAGCTACCAGAGTTTGGGGGAATACAGAACAAGCAATGCCATTAATAAAAAACTGGCTTATGACCAAGCGAATCGTAGGTGCAGAGATATCACTAGACCATGGAAACATGAAGATTTAAACACATATATTAAATTATGTAAAGACATTAATGAATAAGAGGAAGTCATGGCAGCTGCAGTAAAACAGGCTTTAGATGCCAGAGACATCAATGAATAAGGGCAATTTGTGGCAGCTGCATTAAACAGGCTTTAGATGCAAGGCCAAGAACATGCTACAATTGTGAACAAACAGGACATTTTAAAAGGAATTGCTCCATAGGAAGAGGGTTTAACAAAAATAGGTACCAAAGGAGTAGAATACTGGGTATTTTCCCACGATGCCGTAGAGGGAGACATTGGGCTAATGAATGCCGTTCTCAAACCACCATAGCGGGTACTTCATTATCAAAAACGAACAAGGACTAGCTGTTTATTCACGATATCATGGAGAAAGGCACCGGGCTCCATTGCCAAAAAATGGACAGGGGAGCCCAATGCTCTGGGGCCCAAAACCACAAATATACAGAGCACTGGAGGAACCCAGCAACCCCATCAGTGTAGTGCCCAGGACACATTGTGCATCAGACGCCTCATCAGACAAATCAGAGGGAGCGCAGGGTTAGACATCTGCACCTCCGTCAGATCAGTACTAACTGTAGAGATGGGGGTTCAAATCATTCACACATGGTGAAAGGACCTCTTCTCAAAGGAACAGTAGGCTTATTATTGGGACGCAGCTCTTCTAATCTAAAAGGACTTATGATAAGTCCTTGGGTAATTGATCCCGATTATGAAGGTGAAATAAAATTTATAGCCAGTTCTCCAAAGGACATATCAGTAATTTCACCAGGAGATAGAATAGCACAGTTACTAATAATACTCAGTCTGCATGATAAATTTTCCAGTCGTGCTGTAGAAAGAGGTTCCAAGGGATTAGGCTCCACAGGTGTAGATTTGGTTATGCTTTCTTTAAATTTAGATTCTCGCCCCAGGCTAAAACTAAATATTCAAGGACATGAATTTAATGGGCTACTTGATACAGGTGAAGATGTTCGCATTGTCTCTCATCAAGAATGGCCAAAACATTGGCCATTACAACAATACACTCAAACACTTTGAGACCTAGGAGTGGCAACTAATCCCCATAGAAGTGCAATGGTATTGGATTGGAAGGAACCTGAAGAATGTGAAGGAAATATAAAGCCATATGTATTGGATAATCTTCCCGTAAATTTATGGGGATGAGATGTCCTAGATCAATTAGGTTTGACATTAACAAATAACATCAATCAAAATGTACACACTATTATGGCTAGAGAAGGTTTTAGGAAAGGAAAAAGATTAGAAAAACAAGAACAAGTTATAGCAGCGCCAATACAAATAGACCAAGCAACAGACAGACATGGGTTGGATTTTCAGAAAGGGCCACTGAGACAATAAAAATTACTTGGAAATCAGAAAGACCAGTATGGCTTCTTCAGTGGACCCTGACTAAAGAAAAGATACAAGCAGCCCAGTTCCTGGTCAAACAACAATTAGCGGAAGAACATATACAACCTTCTGTATCTCCCCATTATACTTTCATTTCTGTCATCAAAAAGAAATCTGGTAAATGGAGATTATTGCAAGATTTAAGAGCCATTAATAATGAGATGGTTATTTTGGGAAATGCTCAATCAAGGATTCCTCAATTGTCTGCTTTGCCAAAAACTTGGTATGTTTTAGTTATACATATTAAAGATTGTTTTTTTTTTTTTCATTTCCAATTCTTCTTGAGGATAGTCCAAGTTTTGCATTTACTATCCCTGCACTGAATCATGAAGGTCCTGATCAGAGGTATGAGTGGAAAGTACTCCCTCAAGGGATGGCTAACAGCCCAACTATTTGTCATATTTATGTTAACAAAGTAATCCAGCCACTTAGAAATCAAAATCCTGAACTACAAATATTTCACAATATGGATGATGTGTTATTAGCACACAAGTTAAAAACCCATTGCTAGAATGTTATGCCACACTTACAAACTTATTAAAAAATTATAATCTAGGGATATCAATTGATAAAATACAATTAAATTTTCCAATTAATTATTTAGGAGTTCTATTATCCTCAACCATGGTCAGTCCACCAAAAATTCAAATACGAGTAGATCAACTCAAATCAATTAATGACTTTCAGAAGTTATTAGGAGACATTAATTGGATAAGGCCTTATCTAGGTATACCAACAGGAGAGTTGGGACCTATATTTGATATCCTAAAAGGTCCATCTGATCCAAATGCACCCAGAATGTTAACGCCTGAAGCAATAAAGGCATTAAAAATCATTGAAACATATATGGGAAATATGCATTTGGATAGATTTGATAAAACAATGCCTTTATTATTTATTGTGCTACCAACAAAAAATATTCCTAGAGGAGTATTTTGGCAAGAAGGTCCATTATTATGGATACATTTATCTTATTCTTCTAACACTATTATTACTAGGTATCCTGAGGCTGAGGGACAATCAATACTCATAGGAATAAAAGCAGCAAAGGGAGTGTTTGGAATTTCTCCCAATAAAATTATTACTCCATACACTATGAATCAAATTGATGAATTAGCTAATGAGTTAAATACTTGGGCAATAATCATGTGTAAATCTAATGTTTTATTTGATAACCACTTACCATCTAATCTTTTATCGTATTTTGGGTCATTGCATCCTGTAATTTTTCCAAAAATTACAAGAAAACTCCTATCATGAATGCTCCAAATATATTCACTGATGGGTCAAATAATGGTACAGCAGCAATAGTTACACCTGATCAAATTTTTACATTTTTAGCACCCCAAAAATCAGCTCAAAAGGTAGAGCTTAATGCAGTATTATAAGCTTTTGTGATGTTTAAAGATTATGTGTTTAATTTATTTTCCAATAGTCAGTATATAGTTAATGCTATAGTATCTCTTGAAGATGCTGGTAGGATTTCCCCTTCCTCTACTGTTTTCTCTTTCCTTTCCAGTATACAAAGTCTAATCTGGGACAGAAAATATCCATTCTTAATAGGACATATCTGGGCACATACAGGATTGCCTGGAGCCCTTAGTTTGGGCAATGATTTAGCAGGTAAAACTACACATGACATACATACATATTTTCTGTACACTAGAAGAAGCTATAAATTTTCATAAAAAGTTCATTATCAATGCTAATACTTTACAAAAGCATTTTAAAATAACTAAGGAACAAGCTAGACAAATAATAAAACAATGTCAAAATTGTGTGACCATTTTACCACATTTTAATCTTAGAGTCAATCGTAGAGGATTGATACCTTACCATATATGGCAGATGGATGTCACACACTTGCCAGAATTTGGAAAATTAAAATATTTGCATGTTACAGTTGATACTTCTTCTGGATTTTTGATGGGCTCCCTTCATGGGGAAAAAAAACTAAAGATGTTATAGCTCATTGCTTACAAAATTTTGCCACTGTGGTCATTCCAAAGCAGTTAAAAACTGATAATGCCCCCGGTTATACTTCTACCTCTTTTAAACCATTTTGCTCATCATTTGGCATTACTCATATATCAGGAAACCCATACAATCCACAGGGACAAGCCATAGTTGAAAGAGCACATCACACTATTAAAATGTACTCATTAAAGTAAGAAGACAGAATTGGGAAGGGATATAAATTCCCCAAAGATAAACTTAAAATAACCCTTTTTACTCTAAACTTTTTAAATTTGGATTTTCAGGACTTAGTGCTGCAGAAAGGCATGAGTGTCCAAAAAATGTGTATAAGCCCGAGGTACTTTGGAAGGATATTCTAACAGGACAATGGAAAGGTCCTGACCCATTAATTTTCTGGAGTTGGAGGTCTGTTTGTGGGTTTCCACAGGAAGAACAGCAGCTGATTTGGATTCCAGAGAGATTAACTAAGATCCCGACCCAGTGATTGCCTGGAGTCGGGGGTCTGTTTATGTGTTTCCACAGGGAGAACAGCAGCCGATTTGGATTCCAGAGAGATTAACTGAAGCGATTTCGATAGACCAAAATAAGATGATTTGGCTCAAATCCATAACAGCTGATATCCAAAACTCCAGTTTGGCTATCCTTACATCTGCGACAGAACAGGGATGCTTTTTTCAATATCTATTTTATTATTGCCCTTTCCCACATCATGAAGTTCTCTTTTGTTTTTTTGAGCTCATACAGACCTAGGTTAATGTTTTGCTTATCAGTTCTATTTTTTGACTGTAGAGTTTTTAAACATTGCAATGATGATTTCACATGTAAAATGTTATAAGGCCTTTACTATTATATTATGTGTTGTATGTATTTATTATGTGTGCACACTTGTGTTTTGTGTTATATATTTGAATGTGCGTATGTCCATATATCACATATGATGAGTGCTAATGAAATAATATATCCATTTTTTTTTTATTCACGTGAATTAAATTGTTTAATTTAAATTGGGTAAACAACTGTTCAGGATTGTTTTAATATGTGAAAAAATAGGAGGTTAACAGACGTGTTTGTTTACTTTCACTTTTCCTTTTCATTATATTTAATTATTCTCTTCAAGATAACGTAAATTGTTAAGAAAATTGTTTTCTTTTAGTGCCTTCAGGAATGTTACATAATTTTTTCTTTAGCCATTATTGCCAGAATTCCTATCTTCATCCCAGTGCCGGTGAAGACAAAGATAAAATCAATCTACAGATTCTGCAATAGCCATCACTGAACTGCTTGTAGAACTTGCCTGGATTATGTATCACTTGTATGCATTGTGAACTCACTTGTATGCATTGTGAACTATCTGCTGGTGCAGCGAATTGTGGCAGTGTTGGGGTACTTATGCTGATGCTGTCATCAGTGATAGAATTTTTCCAATAGGAGCCATCAATTGACTTGGTGTATCTTCCCTATTCTCACTTGATAGAGGTCAGGAAACTTACAGAGGGAGGCGAAAGACTTCATCAGCAATGACTGCTCTTTTGGCAATTTTGGTTTTGGATGCACACATTGGATTTTTCTTTAGATCTATCAGGTTCTGAGAATCAAAGCCACAACCTCACACAGGGCCAAGAGGCTGATTCAGACACATCCCTTTCCAAAGTAATTAAGCAAAGAGCCACAGGTGATGCCCATTCATTTCAATTTGAAAACTGTTTTCTTCAGGCTCCACAAAGGGGTGGCCTGAGGCAAAGACATTCCTAACATTCAGGGCAAGGGAACCATAGGTAAGCAAATTGCCCAAAGCAGTGTTTCTCCACTGAGACTTTTCTGGTTACACTGATCTCTGAGCTTTCTGAGATGTTCCCATTCCCTTCAGCTATCCAGTACATGGCTATGTCACAGAGTTTGGAGGTGGTACATATCTTGGACACAAAACCATGAGCATATTCTGGAGAGAGGCCAGAAATCAGGAGGTGAACAGGAACTTAGGAAGATAGTAAGTGTTGTCTATCCATAAGGCAAGCCGCAGTCCATTCATAAAAAGGGCAGAATAAATGCCTGGAAGCTTCCTACTAGTCAGGACACCTCCATTGATGTATTCGCTTTTCTAATAACTACAACCACGGACACAGTGGATACACAGACATAGAAAAACTCGCCTTCTCAAACGACTTACTAGAAACAGTCGACTCCAAACCAAACAAACAACCTTTGCTACCTATTCTCAGAACATGAGACAAAACCACGAACTCACACCCACACCCACTAAGGCACCTCATTCCCACAACAAGGTCTGTGACTATCCGGAGTATCCTCTGACTGGTGGACCATACTATGTTCCCCCAAAATGGCCTGTCCTTTATCAGATCAGGTCCCTTTTGCCAACTCTGTTAAGTTGTCAGGAGCCAGCAATGAGCCACTACCTGCTTCCTCAGGAAAGGCCCCTCTTCAGAGTTCTCCTAGCATTTGGTCATCCTCACATCAGGAGGTACCAAGAAAGACTGACTCTGTCCTTGGAAAATTCAAACAAGTGTGCCCACTGGGAATGGGACTGGCACTGGCTCTGGGTGGCTGGCTTCCTGGATCCCAATTTCAGAGAGTTCCATCACCAAGGAAGTGAGGTAGGTCACTTCCTTCAGGAACTGAATGAGGTCAATACCTTGGCAACCACTTTGTCCTAACAGTTGTTTACAAGGGTCCCATGAGATGGAGGCTGCCCCTACTTTCTCTGACTCAGTCATAAGTTAGAATGGTATATCAACCACAGGCACCATGGAACAGCTCTCCACACAGGCCTGGTCTTGTCCATCTTCTCTACATTAAGAACAGAGCGACTGATTCAGACACAGTACTTCATCCTGACCGGTTTTTTTGCCATGGAAGATGATTTTGTGCTCTCAGGTCCTTCATAGCTGCCTAAGTCTTCTCCAGGGATCATTTCTGCATGGACCTTTGAGGATTTCAGCAGGTGGAAGATCCCCTACATACCTGTATTGTAAGACAAACTCTGTCCCTGCTCTACTGTAAAGATAGATTGATGGAACAGTGTATGCTTAGGGTTAATAACAAGTTTGATTTGGCTTAGGAATCATTCTGTGCAATGAATAATGGTTTTGGGAACCTGCGATATTTACAAGAATATATAGGTGAAATATAAGTATGAACACAGAAATCTAGGTAAGATTTGACGCCCAGAAGTGCATTGGGCCCTTGATTGAAATACTCAGCTTTGAATTATATTCTGCACAGATGTCTCAGATAAATTGATATACAATGGCATAGGACCTTGTACCTTGGATGATTGAATGTCAAAAAGATCATCCAGTCAGAAGGATAGTCAGTAGGATTAGGAAGATATTCATAGGTTTAGAAAGCAGAGTGAGTATATGATTTGAACCAAACGTTCTATAACAGTAGGGTTTCGGGTAGAGAATGAATGTAAATATCAACACATGTGAAGAGCCAGTCACATTGATGAACTCTGGAAAGTATGTAGGAAACCATATATCAATAGAGTTATTAGGAAATCAGGCAAAGTATAAAGTACGTGATAGGATCAGGCATTTTCAACAGTGTTGAGGTTGAATATATAATCTTAGGAAGAAACAAATATGTAGTCACCAATAAAATTGACATTTGCTAGCATTAGGCAACCTGGACATAGATGTTTTTAGTAATCCATACTCACTTTCCATTTAGACTTCGGTACAAACATAAGTGTGACCTTTGCATTTTGTGAAAGAAGTCTCATGAAAAGACCAGTCATGAAACCCTGTGGAAAACATGTTTTCTGAATTAGGAAGTGATGAAAAGTAAAACAAAATGCCTATAAATTTCTGAACTAGTGGATTAAATATATATCCTATCATGTGCATTAACTGAAGAAAAAGAAATGTACCAGTATTGAATAAAAATGAATGACAAAATACACATCACGTCCCATAGGAATCTACTTGCATTGATATAAAACTGTGTCAGTTACTGCAGAAATATTAGGATTTGTATGCACCATTTACTGTTAGTTTTCAGTAATAGGAATCAAATATGTAGTTCAGGTGGATGAATATTTCTCAGAATAATCTTGTGAAAAGTTGATTATTAATCCACATACATGAATATGAATGAATTTACGGAGTGTATAATAAGACACATATATTTCATATTTTGAAAAATCTGTAGAGTGTGTGTGTATATATATATAAACATACACACACACACACACACACACACATGCACGCACACAAACAGACATTAAAAAGTAACAATATATGCCAATTGAAATTCACCACGAAATATATGTCATCCACAGATACAAATAAATTTGTTTTACTGAACATGGATTCATGTATAATTTTATTGTACTAGGAAGCTCATCAATAGTTTGAATTTTCAGTTTCAACAGCGTTTAGGAGGAGTGATCTCTTCTCACAATTTGTGTCTGCCAAGTCAGCCACCTCACAAGAATGTACGTGTGGTACCAGGTAGGATTCTATATGTGCATATAAAAATACATGTGCTGAATAGGATACAGAGAAAGGTAGACAGGAATTCACATATTTGTTAACTTTAAAAACACATGGAGAACCATTTCAACAAAAAATTGACTAGATTTATAACTCCTACCCTATATAATGCAAAAGGCAATTCCAATGATACACCATTCCTCCTCTGAACTGCTTGTATTTCTATTCTGTTTGGGTTAATTTTCTCCATCATATTAGAATTAGTAGTCAGAGTCTAGTTGGCATGGGTTTGTGTCAGGGATTCAGTATTTTGAATGAAAATTTGGAAAATGATTCCAATGTTTATGCAAATATATGCTACAAAAGTATCTTCCCACTCTCATCCATAACAATGCCTTGAGATTACCTTGGCCCCAAGTTAGACACAATTAGAGGAGAAGAGTTAGAAAATCTGTGAATACATATCTGGAATCAAATATGCTCACGAGTTCACAAACTTGGAGGTGGTAGAAGAGATTCCAAAAGTAAGGGACAGGGTAAACACTCCACAAACATGGAGCTCTGCTGGACTAAAGACTTCTTGAGGAACTGCCTCTGAGGTTGGGCACTTGAAATATATGTTGTAGTCAGAAGATTCAGCTTCCTTTGTAGTGAGACCATCAAATCTGGGTATGCTTCTATGTGACCTGGAATACATGATTTATTATTTTCCAATAAACATGAGGAAGCTGTATTTAATTTTCTGTTTGTAGGTAAACTGTGGCCACTGGGGGCTAATTATCTACTCTTGTGGACTCTGAAGCCATTTGGTCATCCTCCAGTTTTCCTGGTGTTGCTTGCTGCTGCACTGGGAGTTTCGTATTTGCTTCACGAATTACAAGGAATTCACCTGGGACAAAGTGCTGAAGGGAGTTCTGTCACCTGTGGTGAGTCAGGGTCTGCAGAAGAATGTACCAACCAGGCTTCTATTCCACAAAGCTTGCCTCCTTGACCATAGCAACCGGATTCTGAACATTGGCCTGAAACCTCTCCATATAACAAGATACCTTTACAGAGAAGCGTCTGCTGGATGCATCATGTCAGTCACAAGCCAATTGGAAGCCAATGGCAGATCCACATGGCCCCACCACAGATGTTTTTTTTATCACACACCTGCCCATCACTGCACTAGGCCCACTACTCAGCAGGGTCCAACTTCCTGGAATCTCTGTTATACACCATTTTCATGAAACTCAGTCAATCAAGTCACTGTCCTGCATAATCATGTTCAGCAACAGGACAACCAAAGTTTCTCCAGTGCCATCTGGTCATGGGAATTTCAAAAATTTCATGGTATTTATCTAGCAAATTTTCAAGGATGAAGTTGGCAGCATGTGGGTTTCAATTTATTCAGGGACCATTAAATGTTGTGGAAGTTCATTTCAAATGAAGTTCTGGAGAACTCTCACAGGCAAGGTTTCCCAAAGATTGGCCAAAGGGTCACATAAATCCAGGCCCATTGAGGTCTACAATGTAACGTCCATGTGTGTTTTGACTCTCAACTAAGACTGCCAAGTCGTTAGGAATAAAATCATGTGATATCAAGCCTGAGATTCCCAGTGGTCTCTGGAAGGCCACCCTGGGCCTAGATCTCAGTTTCCAAGGGTGACTCTCATGCTTGGCCTTCTAAAATCCCAACTCAATTCATGGCAATACTTCTCTAAGTTCAGTTTCTGTACTCAGTCTCTAAGGGAATCACACCAGAGTTCAAACTCAGGTGGACTCAGTCATCCCTTTCAACTGCCACAAAAATAACCACAATTAATACCAAAACACTCCCACATGGCCCTCACCTTCTTCCATATAGACACTCATCATAACCTCTGACTGTAGATTTCCATGAGGAATGCAGCCCAAGACAGTGTCCAAAATACGCTTTCTTGCCCCTCATTTACCTAAATTCTGAGTGACCTGGACACCCTTCCTGTGAACCAGGAGTGATCAAATAGGCCTGCCGTTAATACTGATCCACTTCTCAAATTTGAGACCTACTGACTGTGGGGTTTAGATTCTTTATGTGAATTGGAGTCATGAGAAAACCCAACCACCTATGTGCTAGCCTCTGCAGGGAATTGAAGAACTCATTTGACCTAAAGGATCCCTATTCTCACTTGATTGATGTCAGAAACCTTACAGAGGAAGGCGAAAGACTTCATCCACAATGACTGCTCTTTTGCTATTTTGGTTTTGGATGCACACATGGGATCTTTCTTTAGATCCATCAGTTCCTGAGAATCTAAGCTACAGCCTAACACAGGGCCAAGACGCTGATTCAGACACATCTCTTTGCAAAGCAATTAAGCAAAGAGCCACAGCTGATGCCCATTCTTTTTTATTTGAAAAAGTTTTTCTTCAGACTTCACAAAGCGTTTTCCTTAGGCAAAAACCTTCCTGACATTCAGGGAAACAGAACAATAGGTAAGCAAAAGGCCCAAAGCAGGGTTTCTCCAATGAGACTTTACAGGTCACACTGGTATGTGAGTTTTCTGAGATGCTCGCCATTCACTTCAGGTATTCAGTACATGGCCATGTCACAGAGCATGGAGGTGGTACATATCTTGGATACAAAACCATAAGCCTATTATGGAGAGTGACCAGATTTCTGGAAGAAAACAGGAACTTAGGAAGATCGTAGGTGTTGCCCATCATTATGGCAAGCCGCATTCTATTTATAAATTGGGCAGCATGAATGCTGGTAAGCTTTCTAAAAGACAGGACACATCCATTGATGCTTTCTCTTTTCTAATATCTACAATCACGGACACAGTGGGATACAGCGACACAGAAACACTCGCATTGTCAAATGACTTACTAGAAACAATTCCCCCCAAACCAAACAAACCTCATTTCCTACCTCTTCTCAGAACATGAGCCAAAACCACAAACCCACACCCACACCCACAAAGGCACCTCTTTCCTCCAAGTAGGTTGTGACTATTTGGAGTGTCCTCTGACTGTGGGCCATTCTAGGTTCCCCCAAAATGGCCTGTCCTGTCTCAGATTTTGTGTCCTTTGCCAAGTCTCTGAAGTTGTCAGGAGCCAGCAGTGAGCCACTACCTGTTTTCTCAGGAAAGGCCCCTCTTCAGAGTTTTCCTGCCATTTGGACATCCTAACATCAATAGGTACCAAGAAAGACTGACTCTGTCCTTGGGAAATTCAAAAAGTAAAACCACTGAGACTGGGACTGGGGCTGTCAATGTTTGACTGGCTTCCTGGATCGCAAGTTCACAGAGTTCCATCACCAAGGAAGTGAGGTGAGGTCACTTCCGTCAGGAACTGAATGAGTTCACTGCCTTGGCAACCAATCTGTCCTAAGAGTTGCTTCCAAGCTTCCGATGAGATGGAGGCTGCCCCTGCTTCCTGTGACCCTTTCACAAGTTAGAATGGTATATCACCCATAGGCACGCAGGAGCAGCTCTCCACACAGGTATCATTTGGTCCATCTTCTCTACATTAAGAATGGAGAGGCTGATTCAGACAGAACCCTTCACCCTGACCAGGTTGTTTTCCATGGAAGATGACTTTTGCACTCTCAGGTCCTTAAGAGTTGCCTACATCTTCTCCAGAGATTATATCTGCATGGACCTTTGAGGTTATCAGCAGGTGGAAGATTCCCTATATTCCTGTATTGTAACACCAAATCTGTCCCTGCTCTTCTGTTACGTTAGATTGAGGGAAGCATGTATGGTTAGGGTTAATAACATGTTTGATTTGGGTTAGGAATCATTATGCTGAATAAATAATGGTATTGGGAACCTGCAATATGTATAAAAATATATAGGTGAAATATATGTATAAAAACAGAAATCTAAGTAACATTTGAAGCCCAGAAGGGCACTGGGCCCTTGATTTGGATACTTAGCTTTGAAAAAATTGATATACAATGGCATAGGAGCTTGTACTTTGGATCATAGAATGTAGAAGAGAACATCCAGTCAAAAAGGATAGTCGGTAGTGAAAGGTTAATAAAATAGGTACTTGTCACTTACTGTTTTTCTGTATGCTTAACAAAACACTGTTGAAATCTTGAGAACTGTTTGCTAATCTTGTTCCCAGAATGTGCTGTCCCCAACTGCCAAAGTGTAGAATGTACTCCCTCACCCGGTTGCATGCAAACCGACCACTCGCCCTGACCCATCAGTATACTTCCCTCCCTGCCCTCTCCAAGGAAAATATATATGTTCTGCTTAAACTGTTCTCAGGGCTCTCTGCTCTATTCAAGTGAGCTCCGAGCCCCAGCATGCTGGACCCAGAATAAACCCTTTGCTGTTGGATACGACAGTCTGTTAGTGGTCTCTTCCATGCTCACCCGACCTTTACATATGGAGATTCCACCGAGTTTTGGCAGCGGCGGACAAAAGACCCTAACGGGTTCCTCTTGGGTTAAGTAAGGTGCCTCTTTCTTGTTTCAGTGTTAAGGTTAGTGCTAGGCAAAATGGCTGTCGATGAAGAGCGTGAGTTCTCTCCGATGGTGGCTGACAGACGTGTCACAGAGCCACAGGCCACGTCCCTGGGGAACTTCCCAAAGACTCGGGAAATCGAGGAACAATAGTCTCCTAGACTCAGTAATATTTTGTATCTGATTCGGAATTGCCAGCCCATTGGGTTTTGCTGGCTACTCAGTCCTGGTCTCAGTTTTGGATGTCCATTGAATGTCTTTATTGTCTTGTCTTGTCTGTGTCGTGTGTCTTGCATTCACTCTTTGTGTATCTTTCATTATGGGACACAGCACTTCAATGCCCCTGTCCCTGACCCTTGATCACTGGACCAAAGTCCGCTTAAGGGCTCAGAATCTTTCTTTTTTAGTTAAACGCTGGACCTTTCAGAATCTCTGTGCCTCAGAATGGCCCACCTTTGAATTTGGATGGCCCATAGAAGGATCTTTCTACTTCCCACTAATTTAAGAAGTCAGAGATATTGTCTTTCACCCGGGCACACATAGCCATCCGGATCAACAGCCATATATCTTAACTTTGCTGGACCTCTGCAAATCTCCTCCTCAATGGGTGAAGCCTTTCTTTGTCCCTTCCCCTGCTCCTACTCCTTCCCCCATGATCTCTCAAACCCTCTGCTCCTACTCCTCCACCCTTTGTAATCCCTGAGTCAAAAGATTTGACTCTTCTGGACTCTCTTCCCCCTTATTATACCCTGCCTTCGTCCCCCAACCACCAACACCCTCTAAGTGATTCCCCTGAAGCTGACTCAGCCTCTCTACCACTGGAGGAATCTAAGCTGGCCCAGTGCCCTCCAGATAACTCCCCCGCAGCACACACAGCCCCTCCTCCGCAGGAGGAAGCTAGCCCAGCTAAGGAAACTTGATGGTGGCGAATGATTGAAAACCCTGGAACTCCTGTGATGCTCCCACTATGTCTCTAGAGACCATTGATTGACGAAGGCCATGGGGGGAAAATGCAAGCCTACAAATATTGGCCTTTCTCCTCTTCTGACCTATATAACTGGAAATATAACAATCCCCCTTTTTCCGAGGACCCCACAGGGCTCACAGGTCTGGTTGAGTCATTGATATTTTCACATTTGCCTACTTGGGATGACTGTCAACAATTCCTAGGGACTCTCTTCACGACAGAGGAACAAAAGAGAATCTTCCTGGAAGCTATAAAAAAATGTCCTCCGACCAGATTGGAGAGTGATACATCTTCCCAACTTAATCAAAGCTGGTTTTCCTTTGAAACAACCCAACTGGGACACCAACACCATTGAAGTTAGAAAGCATCTGTCCACTTATCGCCAGGTTCTAATAGTGGGCATCCGAGTGGCCACTAGGCGACCAACTAATTTGGCCAAGGTAATAGAGATTATTCAAGGGCCTGATGAATCTCCCTCTATGTTTCTAGAGAGAATTATGGAGGCAAGTAGGAGATATACTCCTTTCGATCCTCAGGCAGAGGATCAAAAGGCATCTGTCATGATGGCCTTTATTGGGCAAGCTGCCCTGGATATTAAAAGAAAGTTACAATGCTTAGATGGATTACAAGATATGACTTTGAGAGATTTAGTCAGAGAAGCCAAGAAAATATACCTTAAGAGAGAAACTGAGGAAGAGAATGAAGCAAAGTGAGGATAAAAGAAACAAAAGACAGAATAAGGCGTTGACTAAGGTCCTGGTCACAACAACAAAAGGGCCAGAAATTTAGAAACAGGGAGACAGGAAGGGATACCTGGTCCCATGCCAGAGGCCACCCCTGGCCTCAGATCAATGTACCTACTGTACAAAAAAAAGGACACTGGGCCAAAGAGTGCACTAGAGAGGGACAGCCACGCCAGTCAGCCATTCTGACTCTGGAGGATGACTATGAAAGTCGGGGCTCAGATCTCCTCCCCGAGTTCAGGGTAACTTTTGAAGTGGAGGGGACCCCAGTAATCTTTGAAGTGGATAAAGGGGCAATATACTCATCCCTAGTGTCACATTGGGCCCTCTATCAAATAAAAGGTCTCTAGTTCAAGGGGCTAATGACAGTAAATATTGGGCTTGGACAACTAAGAGGATCATGGACCTGGGGAAAGGAAAAATCCATCACTCCTTCCTAGTAATCCCAGAATTCCTAGCCCCATTGATGGGCAGAGATCTGCTCACCAAGTACCGGGCCAAAATAACTTTTAACCCTGAAGGCCCCCAAGTGGAATTTCTAAATCCTTCACTAAAAACTCCTATAGTCACAGCTCTAAATATGTCAGTAGAAAATGCACATCAACTCACTCACCTTGGTTCAAAGAAACTGCAGGTATTTCTGAAGTATCAAGAACAGAGTTTTCCACTAACTGACTCACAGCAAAAAGAAATAACTAAATGGGTAAAAAAAGCCTGTCGAGTCCATCAATTGGTAAATGCTTACCCTTCCAAGCTTCCTGCAGGAAAGCACCTACGAGGAACCAGACCAGGACAATTCTGGGCAGTTGACTTTACTGAAATTAAGCCAGCAAGGTATGGACATAAATATCTTCTAGTCTTTGTAGATACATTTTTAGGATGGATTGAAGCCTTCCCCACTAAAAGAAAAAAAAAAAAAGAAACAGTGCAAATGGTGGTCAAGCAGATCCTGAAAGACATTTTTCAAAGATATGGCCTGCCAAAGGTAATACGGTCTGATAATGCACCGGCGTTCGTGGCCCAAGTAAGTCAGGGGTTAGCCAGGAACCTGGGGATTCATTGGAAGTTTTATTGTGCTTACAGACCCTAGAGTTCAGGACAGGTAGAAAGAATGAATAGAACCATTAAAGAGACCTCAACAAAATTAAGCTTAGAGACCAGCATAAATGATTGGACTATGCTCATGCCTTATACAATGTTTCGTGCAAGAAATACGCCCTCTGTTTCTTTGAGTAACCACACCCCCTGTGAATATCTAGGGTGCCTCTCCTCCAGTAATGGACCAAAGCCCAACTCTAAGACCTAACGATCCCTTTCACACCCCCTTGCTTGACAGACTTAAAGCTCTTGAAAGATCTCAGTGATACCTGTGGAAAAAGCTGGCCACTGCCTACCAAACTGGGGACGAGGGGACTCCACATCGATATCAAGTAAGAGATTCATCTACGTAAGATGATATCAGGTGTCATCCCTGGAACCCCACTGGAAAGGAACATACCAGGTGGTACATATAACATCTACAGTGGTAAAGGTAGACGGAATCACTTCCTGGATCCTTGCCTCTCATCTCAAGCCTGCGCCCTGTCCACACTCTGGCTGGAAACTGGAAAAGACTGGTAACACTTTCAAATTGCATATTCACCATGTGGATAAGCCTATAGACTCTCCCCTCGGCCACAAGTAGTCCTAACCCTCATCAGCCCGTTCAGCAGCGTTGGCTGATCACAAATTCTACTGGAAAAGAAGTATAATCTATCTCGCATACAGCCCACTTAGGGACCTGGTGACCATCTCTCCACCCAAACATTTGTCAGCTGGCTATAGGTCTTTCCTAATGGGATATCCCTGATGAAGAGGATCCCACAAAAATTCCATTACATCCCTTCCTTACCATAGATAGTGGAAACAAACATTATGGATGTAGGGACACACGAGCCAGATGCAGGTTGGCTAGCCTAGATTACTGTGTTTACCCGGCCGACTGTCAAAGCCATAAACAGCCATGGCTGTGTGGGGGAAAAGCCGACTTCTTCTGTAAGTCATGGGGATGTGAGCATACAGGGGCTGCCTGATGGAACCCAAACTCCGCATTAAATTCAGTACACAGCATTGGCCATATTACGAATTAGAAAACAAAAACTGATGGCAACCAGAGGGGACTCTAGATCCTCAAATCCTGTGTGACCTTTTTAACATCTGCTGGTGCTCAAAAGGGTAAAAGGAGATTCCACTATGTAGAGGCCTTTTCCCTTCTTTGCTCACATCCTGAACTATGCTTATCCAATAGATCCTCACCTTCAGCCTTCTGCTCCAGAGTCTCTGCTGTCACTCCCACCTCAGCAACCTGATTTCTCCACTACAATTATTAGATCAAAAACCCATATCTTTGCTGGTTCTCAGACCATTGCCCCCTTGCTGACGTAGCAGGTACTGAGGTACCCCTCCACCCACTCACTCCTCTCTTCTCCTGTCAGTGCCCGCACCGGGTCCCACCAGGTCCTCTTACCAACTAACCCAAAGCTCAAACCAGCTGAGGAGAGCCCTCAGACCCATATCCAAGATGTAATGAAAATGGCCTTTAAAGTTGCTTTGTCATCACTGAAAACAGTTTACTAAGAATTTAAAGTCCCTAACATGTGTTTTGGGATACTCACAACCATCTTCTTCTTTGCTCTACCTGTTCTACTGCTCAAATATTTGTTGCTAGGAAAATTCCAAACCACTTTCCAATTATTTTTTTACATCTCTCTTTTCTCATTCTCAGATACTCTGAGCTGCTCTCAGCCCCACCTTCTCCGTCTTTCCCCTCTGTACCAGGCCCACAGAAAATTCTTTAACTGACCTTCTCCAGAAGTCTTCACCATGGCTGACTTTAGGACTTTCAGCAAAAGAGTCCCTATAAAAAATTTCAATGTAGTTAAACTTCCTATTTTCATGTTGCCCTGTTCTACTTGGCCACTGGCTAAAAAAATTAGCACTCCTTATCAAGACACCCCCTTACTAGTTTTTCACAAAAATATTTGAACAAGGCCTCTGGCCTTGACATGGGGCTTCACAGAGATGGCTACATTTCTAAGTTAACGAAGTTAGCAACTGGGCTCCTTGGTAACAGCTGGCAATGGGAAAATAAGAAAGGGAAGAAAAAGCTCTTTCCCTCCCAGGTGTCCTTGAAAAGTTAACTTGCCCAGAACCGAGGAAAAAACAGAAACAAAACTGCTTTTTTCAACTTCTGCAGACTGTGAACTTCTGAGCCCCTTCCATTACATATTGGGTACAAAATTCTGAAACTAC
Organism: Callospermophilus lateralis; assembly: GCF_048772815.1. NCBI lineage: Eukaryota > Metazoa > Chordata > Mammalia > Rodentia > Sciuridae > Callospermophilus > Callospermophilus lateralis. The sequence continues at coordinate 355,917 of NW_027512870.1, read as the reverse complement.
CTAAACTTGGGTTTCAGAGGATTACTTGATTACAACAGAATCAATGCCCTCTGAATCTGGTTGCCACCAAATAGGACTGTTTCCCTGTCTTCAGTGCTATCTTAGGTGAGTTGCCTTGTCCGTTCCTACTACAGCATGATTCTATATACTTAAACATTGTTAATGTTTTCATGAAATGGTCAACAGATGTGATTAATTGTGTAATCGTGCAGATGTTTCCCAGAGTGCTCTATCACAATGCAGGTTCATTTGAAGATCAAATAGGGGGGCATTCAACCCGGTTCCACTGAAAATATATATCCCTCAACTTAGCCATCATATTAGGAATAGAAATTGCTGCACTGGTGGCCATGGGAACCACTGCCTTTGTCCATGGGACTCAACAAATGACCCAACAAATGACAGCAATAGACCAAAACTAAGATATTAGAAACCTCCATCAGAGCTTTGCATGAGTCTTTTACCTCTCTCTCTGAAGTTGTTTTTCAGACCACTCGAGGGTTGGACCTCCTTGTCATGAGAGAAGGGGCCTCTGTGCTGCATTGAGAGAAGAAAGTTGTTTGTATGCCGAGCATACTGGAGTTGTAATAAAATCTAAGAGTAAATTAAAAAGATTCCTTGAAAAGCATCAAAGAGATAGAGAGGCCCAAAAAAGGTGGTTTCAGTCTTGGTTCACACAGTCTTCCTGGTTAACTACGTTTTTATCAACCCTGGCCGGTCCAATAATAATCCTCATATTATTGCTAACTATTAAACCCTGTTTTCTCAACCGTGTAATTTCTTTTCTCCAGGCTCAAATTGGACGAGTTAAACTTATGGTAATACCCCACTAGTATACATAGAATGTGACACCCCCCAATGATCATTTTTATGATTAAAAGTAGCCAGAAGAAGAAGTGGGGAATAAAAGGTTAATAAAATAGGTACTTGTCACTTCCTGTTTTTCTGTATGCTCAACAAAACACTGTTGAAATCTTGAGAAATGCTTGCAAATCTTGTTCCCAGTATGTGCTGTCCCCAACTGCCCAACTGCAGAATGTGCTCCCTCACCCAGTTGCACGCAAATCGCCACCTCGCCCTGATCCATCAATAAACTTCCCTCCCTGCCCTCTCCAGGTAAAGTATATAAGCTCTACTTAAGCGATTCTCAGGGCTATCTGCTCTATTCAAGTGAGCTCTGAGAACCAGCATGCTGGACACTCAATAAACCCTTTGCTGTTGCATGAGATAGTCTGTTGGTGGTTTCCTCCTGCGAAGCTCACCCGACATTTACTATAATGATTGAAAGTAGAAGAGAACATCCAGTCAAAAAGGGATTGTTGATAGAAATAGGAAGATAGTACGTTTAGGAAGAAGTGTGAGTATAGGATTTGGAACAAAAGTTCGTTAGCTACAGGGTTTCGGTTACAGAGTGATTGTTAAAGTCAGCACAGGTGAAGAGTCAGTCACAATGATGAACTGGGGAAAACATGAAGTAAAGCAGATATAAATAGAGACATTACAAAATAAGGCAAAGTATAAAGTGAGTGATAGGATTAGACATTTTGAACAGGGTTGAGTTTGAATACATAATTTAGGAAGAAACAAATATGTAGTCACCAATAGGATTGACATTTGAGAGCATTAGGCAAATTTCAGGTGGATGAATATTTCTGAGAATAATCTTGTGAATAGTTGATTATAAATCCACATACATGAACATGAATGAATTTAGGGAGTGTACATAAGACACATATATTTCATATTTAGAAAAATCTGGAGAGTACACACAGACAAAAAAAGTAGCAATATATGTCAATCAAAATTCATCATAAAATATATATCATCCACCGATCCAAAAATATTCATTTTACTGAACATGGATTTATGTATAATGTTGTTCAACTAGGAAGCTCACCCATTGTTTCAATATTCAGTACCAACAGGGTTTAGTAGGAGTGATCTCGTCTCACAATTTGTATCTGCCAAGTAAGCCAAATCACAAGAACAAACGTGTGGTACCAGGTAGGATTGTATATGTCCATATTAAAATACACATGCTGAATAGGCTACAGAGAAAGGGAGACAGGAATTCACATGTTTGTTAACTTTAAAAATACATGGAGAACTATTTCAACAAACAATTGACTAGATTTATAACTCCTACTCTGTATCATGCAGAAGGGAAGTCCAACTATACACCGTGCCTCCTCTGAACTACTTGTATTTCTATTCTGTTTGGGTTATTTTTCTCCATCATATTAGGATTAGTAGTCAGAGTCTGGTAGGGTATGGGCTTGTGTCAGGGATTCAGTATTTTGAATGGAAAACAGGAAATTGAATCCAATGTGTATGCAAACATATGCTACAGAAAAATCTTTCCACTCTCATCCAGAACAATGCCTTGACATTACCTTCGCCTCAAGAAAAACACAATTAGAGGAGAAGAGTTAAAAAATTTGTGAATACCTATCTGGATTGGAAAATGCTCCCGATTTCACATCATTGGAGTTGGTAGAGGAGTTTCTAAAAGTAATGGACAGGGTAAACACTCCACAAACCTCGAGCTCTGCTGGCCTAAATATTTTTGAGGATCTGCCTCTGAGGTTGAGCACTTGAAATATATGCTGTTGTCAGGAGCTTTAGCTTACTTTGTAGTGAGACCATCAAAGCTGGGTCTGCATCTATGTGATCTGGATGACATGGTTACTTACTTTCCAATGAAATGAGGCAACAGTGCTGAATTCTCTCTTTGTAGGTAAACTGTGGCCTCTGAGGGCTAATTGTCTCTTCGTGTGGACTGTGAAGCCATTTGGCCATCCTCTAATTTTCGTGGTGTTTTTGCTGCTGCTCTGGGAATTTGGTATTTGCTTCACAAAATACGAGTTCAAATGGGACACAGTACTGGAGGAGTTCTGTCAGGTGTGGGGGGAAGGGTCTGGAGGAGAATGCACCAAACAGTATTTTATCCCACGTAGCTTGCCGCCTTGACAATAGCAACATGATTCAGAACATTGCCCTGAAACCTCTCCATATAACAAGATTCCTTTACATATAAGGGTCTGCTGGCTACACCATGTCAGTCACAAGCCATTTGGAATCCAATGGTAGATCCTCATGGCCCTACCACTGATGTTTTATCAAACACCTGCACACCACTGCTCTGGGCCACTACTCAGCAGGATCCAACTTACTGGCATCTCTGTTCTAAACCATTTTCATGAAACCCAGTAAATCAAGGTACTGTCTGGTATACCCATGATCAGCAACAAGACATCCAAAAGTTTTCCAGTGCCACCTGGTCATGGGAATTTCAAAAATTTCATGGTATTTATCTAACCATTTTTCAAAGATGAAGTTGGAGTCACTGTGGGTTTCAATTCATTCAGGAATCATTAAATGGTGAGGAAGCTCATTTCAATGAAAGCTCTAAGGAACTCTCACAGGCAAGGCTTCTGAAAGAGTGGCCAAAGAGGCCACATAAAGCCAGGCCCATTGAGGTCTACAAGGTGAGGCCCATGTGTGTTTTGACTCTCAACTCAGCCTGCCAAGTCTTTAATAATAAAATCATGTTATATGCTGGCGGAGATTCCCAGTGCTCTGTGGAAAGCCACCCTGGGCTTAGATCTCAGTTTCCAATGGCGACTCTCATGCATGGCCTACTAAAATTCCAACAAAATTCATAGCAATATTTCTCTGACTTTAGTTCCACAACTCAGTCTCTAAGGGGAATCACACCAGAGTTCAAGCCCAGGTGGACACAGTCATTTTTTCCAACCGACACACAAATGACCAAAATTATAACCAAAACACCTCCACATGACACTAATCCTCTTCCATGTAGAGACTCATCCTCACCTCTGGAGAAGGTTTCTATGAGGGGCGCAGCCAAAGACAGTTTCCAAATTAAGCTCGCTTGCCCCTCATTTGCCTAAAGTCAGGGTGGCCTGGACACCCTTCCTGTGAACCAGGAGTGACAAAATAAGCATGCCTTTAATACTGCTCTGTTTCTCCAATTTGAGCCCTACTGATTTTCAGATATAGATTCTTTATTTCATTTGGAGTCATGTGAAAACCCAAGCACCACTTCAGGGCTTGGAAGAACTCATTTCATCCAAAGAATCCCTATTCTCACTTGATAGAGGTCATGAACCTAACAGAGGAAGGCAAGTGACTTCATCCACAATGACTGATCTTTTTGCAATTATGGTTTTGGATGGACACAAGCGATCATTCTTTAGATCCATCAGGAGCTGAGAATCTAAGTCACAGCCACACATAAGACCAAAAGGCTAATTCAGCCACATCCCTTACCAAAGCAATTAAGCAAAGAGCCACAGATGATGCCCATTCATTTCCATTTCAAAACTGTTTTCCTCAGGCTTCACAGAGGGGTGGCCTGAGGCAAAGGCCTTCCAGACATTCAGGGCAACAGAAAAATAGTTAAGCAAAAGATCCAAAGTAGGGTCTCTCCTCTGAGACTTTCCTGGTCACACTGATATTTGACATTCAGGGCAACAGAACAATAGTTAAGCAAAAGATCCAAAGTAGGGTCTCTCCACTGAGACTTTCCTGGTCACACTGATATCTGAGTTTTCTGAGAATCTCGCCATTCTCTTAAGCTATCCAGTACATGGCCATGTCACAGGGCTTGGAGGTGGTACATATCTTGGAAACAAAACCACGAGCCAATTCTGGAGAATGGCCAGAATTCAGGAAGAAAACAGGAACTTAGGTAGATAGCAGGTGTTGCCCATGGATAAGACAGGTTGCATTCCATTCATTAATTGACCAGGATGAATTATGGGAAGATTTATACTAGACTAGACATATATTAATGCATTATCTTTTCAAATGTCTACAACAACGGACACAGTGAAATACACAGACATAGGAAAACTAGTCTGGTCAAACGACTTACTAGAAATAGTCCACTGCAAACGAAAAAACCGACTTTCCTACCTATTCTCAGAACATGAGACAGAACCACAAACACACACCCACTCCCACAAAGGCACCTCCTTCCCTCAAGTAGGTCTGTGACTATCCAAGGTGTTCTCTGACTTGTGGGCCATACTATCTTCTCCCAAAATGGCCTGTCCTCTATCAGATCTGGTTTCCTTGGCCAACTCTGTGAAGGTGTCAGGAAAAAGTGGTGAGCCACTACCTGCTTTCTCAGGAAAGGTCCCTCTTCAGAGCTCTCCTCCATTTGTCCTTCCTCACATCAGTAGGTACCAAAAAAGACTGACTCTGTCCTTGTTAAATCCAACCAAGTGAGCCCACTGATACTGGGACTGGGACTGCTTCTGGGTGCCTGACTTCTTGGATACCAAGTTCAGAGAGTTCCATCACCAAGGAAATGAGGTATGTCACTTTCTTTGGAACTGAATGAGGTCACTGCCTTGGCAAACACTTTGTCCTAAGAGTTGCTTCCAAGGGTCCCATGAGATGGAGCCGGCCTCTACTTCTTGCGACACCTTCACTAGTTAGAATGGTATATCAACCAGAGGAACCTGGGAACAGCTCTTCACCCAGGCCTGGTATTGTCCATCTTCTCTACAATAAGAAGAGAGAGGCTGATTCAGACACATCCCTTCATCCTGACCAGGTTGTTTGCCATGGAAGATGACTTTTGCTCTCTCAGGTCCTTTATACCTGCCTAAATCTTCTCCAGGTATCATTTCTGAATGGACCTTTGAGGTTCTCACAGGTGGAAGGTACCCTAATTTCCTGTATTGTAAGAACAACTCTTTCCCTGGTCTTCTGTAAAATGAGATTGAGGGAACAGTGTATGTTTCGGGTTAATAACAGGTTCGATTTCAGTTAGGAATTATTCTGTGCGATGAATAATGGTATTGGGTACCTACGATATTTATAAGAATATAGAGTTGAAATAAATGTACAAAAACAGAAATCTAAGTAAGATTTGAAGGCCAGAAATCATTCGGCCCTTGACTGGGATACTTAGCTTTTAATTATGTTCTGCAAAGATGTCTCAGATAATTCAATAATAAATGGCATAGGACCTTGTACCTTGGATGATTGAATGTAGAAGAGAACATCCAGTCAAAAAGGGATAGTAGGTAGGATTAAGAAGATAGTCGGTAGGTTTAGGAAGAAGAGTGAGTATAGGATTTGTATCAAATGTTCTTTCCTAATAGGGTTTTGGTTAGAGGGTGAATGTTAATGTCAGCACATATGAAGAGTGAGTCACTATGATGAGCTTGGGAAAATATGTAGAAAAGCAGATATCAATAGAGACATTATGAAATCATGCAAAGTATAAAATGAGTGATAGGATTAGACATTTTCTACAAGGTTGAGTTTCAATATATAATCTTATGATGAAACAAATATGTCGTCACCAATAGGATTGACATTTGAGAGCATTAGGCAACCTGGACATGGATGTTTCAGTAATCCATGTACAATTTCCCTTTTGGCTTCGGTACAGTCTTAAGTGTGACCTTCACATTTTTAGTTCCGAATATTACTTTGATAAAATGTTTATGTAGATCAGGTGACATGAGTATTTCTACCACCTTTTCTGGGAGCAATATATTGAAGACATAAAATTAGTTTTGGGGGTACAAAGAGGTGTACCCTGTGTCTATGAATATAGAGATAAAGCATGAATAGACCATAATGTGAATAAATAATATAAGTTGTTCCAAATTTAAATTATGTATTGAACTGATATCTGAAAAATTACAGGAAATCTTATATTGATATACAATCATTCATTCCAACCAATTATACATCAAATGGTAATATTAGTGTTTTGGTTTATCATGAAGAGTGTGTGAGTTTTGCTTCAATAGTGATTATGGAAATTGAAAATAATGTGTTTGGAAAGAATTCTCATGAAAAGACCAGTCAAGAAACCCTGACAATACATGTGTTCTGAAGCAAGAAGTGATTAAAGTTGAAACAAATGCCTATAAATTTGTGAACTTGTGGATGAAATGTATATCCTATGATGTGCAAACCCTGAAGAAATAGTAATGTACCAGTGTTGAATACAAATGAACGTCAAATTACATATCATGTGCCATAGGAATCTACTTGCATTGATGTTAGACTGGGTTAGTTACTGTAGAATTATTAGGATTTGTATGCACCATTCACTGAAGTTAGTTTTCAGTACTAGGAAACAAACATGTATTTCAGTTAAATGAATATGTCTGAGAATAATCTTGTGAAAAGTTGATTATAAATCCAAGTACATGAACATGAATGAATTAAGAGAGTGTATATAAGACACATATTTCATATTTTGAAAAATCTACAGAGTGTATGTATATATACAAAAAAAAAACACAAATAGACATTAAAAAGTAGCAATATATATGCCAAACAAAATTCATCATTAAATATATATCATCCACAGATGCAAAAATATTTATTTTACTGAACATGAGCTTATGTATAATGTTGTTCTACTAGGAAGCTTGTAGGTTGAATTTTCAGTTCCAACAGCGTTTAAGAGGAGTGAACTCTTCTCACAATTTGTATCTGCCAAGTCAGCCACCTCCCAAAAATGTACATGTGATACCTGGTAGGATTCTATATATGTATATAAATATACATGGGTGAAATGACTACAGAGAATTGGAAACAAGAATTCACATATCTGTTAACTTTAAAAACACATGGAGAACTATTTCAATTAAAAATTGACTAGATTTATAACTCCTACCTTATATAATGCAAAAGGCAAGTCCAAATATACAACATGCCTCCTCTGAACTGCTTGTATTTATATTTGTTTGGGTTATTTTTCTCCTTTTTATTAGGTTGAGTAGTCTGAGCCTAATAGGTTCGGGTTAGTGTCAGGGATTCACTATTTCAATAGGAAAATGGAAAAATGAATCCAATGTGTATGCAAATATGTGCTGCATAAATATCCTTCCACTCTCATCCAGAGCAACGCCTTGTCAATACCTTTGCCCCAATTAAGACACAATTGGAGGAGAAGAGTTAGAAAATCAGTGAATACATATCTGGAATGGAAATGCTCAGGAGTTCACAATCTTGGAGGTGGTAGAGGAGTTTCCAAAAGTAAGGGACTGGGTTAACACTCCACAAACATGGAGCTCTTCTGGCCTAAAAACTTTTTGAGAAACTTTCTGTGAGGTTGGGCACTTGAAAAATATGTTGTTGTCAGGAGATTTGACTTCTTTGCGTGAGACCATCAAAGCTGGGTCTGCATTTATGTGACCTGGAGGACATGGCTTCTTATATTCCAATAAAGATGAGCAGCAGTGCTGCATTATCTCTTTGTAGGTAAACTGTGACCACTGGGGACTAAGTTTCTCCCCATGTGGACTGTGAAGCCATTTGGTCCTGTTCCACTTTTTGTCGTGTTTTTGCTACTGCACTCGGAGTTTGGTATTTGCTTCATGACATACAAGGAGCTAAACTGGGACACAATGCTGGAGGGAGTTCTGTCACGTGTGGTATGCCAGGGTATGCAGGAGAATGCACCAACCAGGCTTCTATCCCTCATAGCTTGCCCCATTGCCCCCTTGTCCATATCAACCTTATTCTCAACATTGCCCTGAAACCTCTCCATATAACAAGATGCCTTTACTTATAAGGGTCTGCTGGCTGCACCATGTAAGTAACATGCCATTTGGAATACAATGGTAGATCCTCATGACCCTACCACTGGTGATTTATCACACACCTGCCCAAAACTGCTCTAGGCCCACTACTCAGAAGGCTCTAACTTACTGGCATCTCTGTACTACACCATTTTCATGAAACCCAGTCAATCAAGGCACTGTCTGGTATACTCTTGATCAGCAATAGGACATCCAAAGGTTCTCCAGTGCCACCTGGTCATGGGAATTTCAAAATTTTCATGGTATTTATCTAGCCATTTTTCAAGGATGAAGTTGGAGGCACTGTGGCTTTCAATTCATTCAGTAACCATTAAATGTTGAGGAAGCTCAATTCAATAAAAGCTCTGGAGAACTCTCACAGGCAAGGCTTCTGAAAGAGTGCCAAAATGGTCACATGATGCCAGGCCCATTAAAGTCTACAATGTGAGGCCTATGTATTTTTCGACTCTCAAATATGGCTGCCATGTCTTTGAGAATAAAATCATGTGATATCCTGGCAGAGATTCCCAGTGCTCTGTGGAAAGCCACCCTGGCCCTAGATATCAGTTTACAAGGGCGACTCACATGCGTGGCCTCCTAAAATCCAAAAAAAATTAATGGCAATACTTCTCTGAGTTCAGTTTCACAACTCAGTCTCTAAGGGGAATCACACCAAAGTTCAAGCCCAAGTGGACCCAGTCATTTCTTCCAACCGCCAAACAAATGGCCAAAATTAAAACCAAAACATTCCCACATGTCCCTCATCTTCTTCCATATAGTCACTCATCGTAACCTCTGGCTGGAGTTTTCCATCAGGGGCACAGCCCAAGACTGTGTCCAAAAAAAGCTCGCTTGCCCCTCATTTGCCTAAATTCAGGGTGGCCTTGACAGCCCTCCTGTGAACCAGAAGTGATCAAATAAGCCTGCCGTTAATACTACTCTGTTTCTACAATTTGAGGCCTACTGACTTTCAGGTAGAGATTCTATATGTGATTTGGAGTCATGCGAAAACCCAAGCACCTCATCAGGGCTTTGAAGAACTCATTTGACCCAAAGAATCCCTATTCACACTTGATGGAGGTCAGGAACCTAACAGAGGAAGACGAGAGACTTCATCCACAATGACTGATTTTTTGCCATTATAGTTTTGGACGCACACATGGGATCATTCTTTATATCCATCATGTGCTGAGAATCTAAATCACAGCCACAAAGAAGGCCAAGAGGCTAATTCAGCCACATCCATTTCCAAAGCAATTAAGCAAAGAGCCACAGGTGATGCCTATTCATTTCCATTTCAAAACTATATTCTTCAGGCTTCACAATGGGGTGCCCTGAAGCAAAGACCTTCCAGATATTCAGTGTAACAAAACAGTACTTAAGCAAAAGGTCCAAAGCAGGGTCTCTCCACTGAGAGTTTCTTGGTCACACTGATATCTGAGTTTTCTGAGATGCTCGCCATTCTTTTCAGCTATCCAGTACATGACCATGTCACAGAGCTTGGAGGTGGTACATATCGTGGACACAAAACCATGAGCCTATTCTGGAGACTGGCCAGAATACAGGAAGAAAACATTAACTTGGGAAGACAGCAGGTGTTTCCCTTCGATAAGACAAGCTGCAGTTCATTCATATATTGGGCAGGATGAATTTGGGGAATATTTATACTTTAAAGGACACATTCATTAATGCATTTTCTTTTCTAATGTTTACAACAACGGACACAGTGGAATACACAGACATGGAAATACTTGCCTTGTCAAACGACTTACTAGAACAGTCCACTGAAAACCAAAAACAAAAAAAAACAACAAAAAAAACCGCCTTTCCTACCTATTCTCAGAACATGAGACAGAACCACAAACCCATACCCACTCCCACAAAGGCAGCTCCTTCCCCCAAGTATGTCTGTGATTAGAAGGAGTGTCCTATGACTGGTGAGCCATACTATGTTCTCCCAAAATGGCCTGTCCTCTTTCAGATCTGGTTTCCATGGCCAACTCTGTGAAGTTGTCAGGAAAAAGTGGTGAGCCACTACCTGCTTTCTCAGGAAAGGTCCCTCTTCAGAGCTCTTCTGGCATTTGGCCATCCTCACATCAGTAGGTACCAAGAAAGATTGATTTTGTCCTTGGAAAATCCAAACAAGCGAGTCCACTGGGACTGGAACTGGGACTGCCTCTGGGTGCCTGGCTTCTTGGATACCAAGTTCAGAGAGTTCCATCACCAAATAATGAGGTATGTCACTTTCTTTGGAACTGAATGAGGTCACTGCCTTGGCAACCACTTTTCCCTAACAGTTGCTTCCAAGGGTCCCATGAGATGGAGCCGGCCCCTACTTCCTGTGACACTTTCACAAGTTAAAATGAAATATCAACGATAGGCACCCAGGAACAGCTCTACACACAGGTCTGGTTTTGTCAGTCTTCTCTACAATAAGAAGAGAGAGGCTGATTAAGACACATCCCTTCATCCTGACCAGGTGTTTTGCCATGGAAGATGAGTTTTGCTCACTCAGGTCCTTTATACCTGCCTACAACTTGTCCAGGTATCATTTCTGCATGGACCTTTGAGGTTCTCAGCAGGTGGACTGTCCCCTTCTTTCCTGTATTGTAAGAACAACTCTGTCCCTGCTCTTCTGTAAAATGAGATTGAGGGAACAGTGTATGTTTCGGGTTAATAACAGGTTCGATTTGTGTTAGGAATCATTCTGTGTGATGAATAATAGTGTTGGGGACCTTCGATATTTACAAGAATATGGAGGTTAAATATAAGTATGAGAACAGAAATCTAGGTATGATTTGAAGCCCAGAAGTGCATTGAGCCCTTGATTGGGATAATTAGCTTTGAATTATGTTCTGCAAAGATGTCCCAGTTAATTCAATACACAATGGCATAGGACTTTGTACCTTGGATGATTGAATGTAGAAGAGAACATCCAGTCAAAAAGGGATGGTCAGTAAGATTATGAAGCTAGTCGGTAGGTTTAGGAAGAAGAGTGAGTATTTGATTTGGACAAAAGTTCTTTAACAATAAGGTTTCGGTTAGAGAGTGAATGTAAATGTCAGCACATATGAAGAGTCAGTCACTATGATGAGCTGGGAAAAAATGTAGAAAAGCAGATATCAATAGAGACATTATGAAATCAGGCAAAGTATAAAGTGAGTGATAGGATTAGACATTTTCAACAGGGTTGAGTTTGAATACATAATCTTTGGAAGAAAAAAATATGTAGTCACCAATAGGATTGACAGTTAAGAGCATTAGGCAACCTGGACATAGATGTTTTTAGTAATCCATGTTCACTTTTCATTTAGTCCTTCGTGCAATCATAACCGTGACCATTACATTATTTGTCCAGAATATTACTGTGAAAAAATGTATATGTAGATCAGGTGACATGAGTATTTCGTCCACCATTTCTGGAAACAATATATTGAAGATGTAAAATTAGTATTGGGGGTACAAAGAGGTGCACCCTGTGTCTATGAATATAGAGATAAAGCATGAATAGACAATACTGTGAATAAATAATATAACTTGTTCCAACATTAAATAATGGATTGAACTGATATATGGAAAATTACAGGAAATCTTATATTGATATACAATCATTCATTCCCACCAATTATACATCTAATGGTAATATTAGTGTTTTGGTTTATCATGAACAGTGTGTGAGTTTTGCTTCAAAAGTGATTATGGAAATTGAAAATAATATGTTTGGAAAGAAGTCTCATTAAAAGACCAGTCAGGAAACCTGGAGGAATGCATATATTGTAAAGCAGGAAGCGATTGAAATTCAATCAAATGCCTATAAATTTGCTAATTTGTGGATGAAATATATATCCTATGATGTGCATAAACTCATGAAATAGTAATGTACCATTGTTGAATAAAAATGAACGTCAAAATACACATCATGTCCCATAGGAATCTACTGGCATTGATTTTAAACTGTAGAAATATTAGGATTCTCGTGCATTATTCACCGAATTTAGTTATCTCTTTTTTTAAATTTTTATATATGGTTGTTCAAAACATTACATAGTTCTTGATAAATAATATTTCACACTTTGATTTATGTGGGTTATGAACTCCCATTTTTGCCCCGTATACAGATTGCAGAATCACATCAGTTACACATCCATTGATTCATATATTGCCATACTAGTGTCTGTTGTATTCTGCTGCCTTTCCTATCCTCTACTATCCCCCCTCCCCTCCAGTCTCCTCCCCTCTTCTCTCTCTACCCCCTATACAGTAATAAATTTCTCCTCCTTGTATTATTTTTCCCTTTCCCCTCACTTCCTCTTGTATGTAATTTTGTATAACTCTGAGGTTCTCCTTCCATTTTCATGCAGTTTCCCTTCTCTCTCCCTTTCCTTTCCACCTCTCATCCCTGTTTAATGTTAATCTTCTTCTCATGCTCCTTGTCCCTACTCTGTTCTTAGTTACTCTCCTTATATCAAAGAAGACATTTGGCATTTGCTTTTTAGGGATTGGCTAGCTTCACTTAGCATAATCTGTTCTAATGCCATCCATTTCCCTGCAAATTCTATGATTCTGTCATTTTTTAATGCCGAGTAATACTCCATTGTGTATAAATGCCACATTTTTTTCATTCATTCTTCTATTGAAGGGCATCTAGGTTGGTTCCACAGTCTTGCTATTGTGAATTGTGCTGCTATGAACATCGATGTAGCAGTGTCCCTGTAGCATGCTCTTTTTAGGTCTTTAGGTTTTAGACCGAGAAGGGGAATAACTGGGTCAAATGGTGGTTCCGTTCCCAGCTTTCCAAGAAATCTCCATACTGCTTTCGCATTTGCCTGCACCAATTTGCAGTCCCACCAGAAATATACAAGTGTACCTGTTTCCCCAGATCCTCGCCAGCACTTGTTATTGTTTGACTTCATAATGGCTGCCAATCTTACTGGAGTGAGATGGTATCTTAGGGTGGTTTTGATTCACATTTCTCTGACTGCTGGAGATGGTGACCATTTTTTCATGTACTTGTTGATTGATTGTATGTCCTCCTCTGAGAAGTGTCTGTTCAGGTTCTTGGCCCATTTGTTGTTTGGGTTATTTGTTATCTTATTGACTAATTTTTTGAGTTCTTTGTATACTCTGGATATTAGTGCTCTATCTGAAGTGTTAGGAGAAAAGATTTGTTCCCAGGATGTGGGCTCCCTATTTTCCTCTCTTACTGTTTCTTTTGCTGAGAAAAAACCTTTTTAGTTTGAGTAAGTCCCATGTGTTGATTCTAGTTATTAACGCTTGTGCTATGGGTGTCCTATTGAGGAATTTGGAGGCGACCCCACAGTATGTAGATCGTAGCCAACTTTGTCTTCTATCAGACACCATGTCTCTGATTTGATATCAAGCTCCTTGATCCATTTTGAGTTAACTTTTGTGCATGGCGAGAGAAAGGGATTCAGTTTCTTTTTGTTACATATGGATTTCCAGGTTTCCCAGCACCATTTGTTGAAGATGCTATCATTCATCCATTGCATGCTTTTAGCCCCTTTATCAAATGTAAGATAGTTGTATTTTTTGGATTGGTTTCTGTGTCCTTTATTCTGTACCATTGGTCCACCCACCTGTTTTGGTACCAGTACCATGCTATTTTTGTTACTATCGTTCTGCAGTATAGTTTGAAGTCTGGTATCGCTATACCGACTGATTCACACTTCCTGCTTAGTGTTGTTTTTGCTATTCTGGGTCTTTTATTTTTCCATATGAATTTCATGATTGCTTTCTCTATTTCTACAAGAGATGCCGTTGGGTTTTGATTGGCATTGCATTAAACCTATAGAGAACTTTTAGTAATATCGCCATTTTGATGATGTTAGTTCTGTCTATCTATGAACAGGGTACATTTTTACATCTTCTAATATCTTCCTCTATTTTTCTCTTTAGGTTTCTGTAGTTTTCCTTGTATAAAACTTGCACCTCTTTTGTTAGGTTGATTCCCAATTATTTTTTTTTTAGTATATTGTGAATGGAGTGGTTGTCCTCATTTCCGTTTCAGAGGATTTGTCACTGATATTCAGGAATGTCTTTGATTTATGAGTGTTGATTTTATATCCTGCCACTTTGCTGAATTCATTTATTTGCTCTATTAGTTTCTTTGTAGACCCTTTTGGGTCTGCTAGGAATAGAATCATGTCATCTGCAATAGTGATAATTTAAGTTCTTCTTTTCCTGTTTATATGCCTTTAATTTCTTTCATCTCTCTAATTGCTCTGGCCAGTGTTTCGAGAACTATGTTGAACAGAAGTGGTGAAAGAGGGCATACCTGTCTTGTTCCAGATTTTAGGGGGAATGCCTTCAATTTTTCTCCATTTAGAAGTATGCTAGCCTGAGACTTAGCATAGATTGCTTTTACAATATTGAGGTATGTTCCTGTTATCCCTAGTTTTTCTAGAATTTTGAACATAAAGGGATGCTGTACTTTGTCGAATGCTTTTTCTTCATCTATCAAGATGATCATATGTTTCTTATTTTTAAGTCTATTGATGTGATGAATAACATTTATTGATTTCTGTATATTGAACCAGCCTTGCATCCCACGGATGAATCCTACTTGATCATGGTGCACAATTTTTTTGATATGCTTTTGTATCTGATTTGCCAGAATTTAATTGAGGATTTTTGCCTCTAGGCTCATTAGAGATATTGGTCTGTAGTTTTCATTCTTTGAAGTGTCTTTGTCTGGTGTAGGAATCAGAGTGATGTTGACCTCATAGAATGAATTTGGAAGTTCTCCCTCTTTTTCAATTTCCTGAAATAGCTTGAAAAGTATTGGTATTAGTTCCCCTTTAAAGGTTTTGTAAAACTCTGCTGTATACCCATCAGGTCCTGGGCTTTTCTTACTTGGTAGTGTTTTGATGGTTTTTTCTATTTCCTCAATTGATATTGGTCTGTTTAGGTTGTCTATATCCTCCTGACTCAATCTGGGCAGATCATATGACTTAAGAAATTTATCGATGCCTTCACTGTCTTCTATTTTATTAGAGTACAAAGATTCAAAATAATTTCGGATTATCTTCTGTATATCTGAAATATCTGTTATGATATTGTCTTTTTAATCCTGTATGCTAGTAATTTGAGTTCTCTCTCTTTTTGTCTTCGTTAGCATGGCTAAGGGTCTGTAGATTTTTTTTATTTTTTCAAAGAACCAAATGGGTTGATGTGTCTGCTGTGCTTGCAGGCCGCTAGTCCTGTTCCGCCGGTCAGTTGCAGGTCTGCCTACCTTGCGGGAGCGGGTGGTGGCTCTGCTTTGGCCCTACTGCAATTGGGGTGTCGTGACTACCATGCTGGCAGATCGCTGGGCCTGTTCCGGGTGCGGGCAAAGACTCTGCTCTGCCCCTACTCCAATTGGGTTGACGTGACTACCACGCCGGTGGGCCGTTGTGCTTGTACTGGGCGCGGGAGAAAGCTCTGCTCTGCCACTACTCAAATTGGGGTGTCATGTCTACCATGGTGGCAGGCCCCTGGGCCTGTTCCGAAGGTCAGTCACAGGTCTGCTTTTGGGGCGGGCGCGGGGGGCGGCCTGCTTGGCCCTACTACAATTTGGGTGACGTGACTACCACACCAGCTGGTGGCTGGGCCTGATCTGGGCGCAGGCAGTGGCACTGCTCTTTCCCTACTCCATTTGGGGTGACGTGGGTACCACGCCTGCGGGCCTGATGAATCTTCCTCTATGTTTCTAGAGAGAATTACGGAGGCATATAGGAGATATACTCCTTTCGATCCTCATGCAGAGGATCAAAAATCATCTGTCACAATGGCCTTTATTGGGCATGCTGCCTTGGATATTTAAAGAAAGTTACAATGCTTAGATGGATTACAAGATATGACTTTAAGAGATTTAGTCAGAGAAGCCGAGAAAGTATACTATAAGAGAGAAACTGAGGAAGAGAAGGGAGCAAAAGGAGGATAAAAGAAACAAAAGACAGACTAAGGAGTTGACTAAGGTCCCGGTCACAATAACAAAAAGGCCAGAAATTAAGAAACAGGGAGACAGGAAGGGATACCTGGTCCCACGCCAGAGGCCACCCCTGACCTCAGATCAATGTGCCTACTGTAAAGAAAGAGGACACTGGGTTCAAGAGTGCCCTAGAAAGAGGCAGCCACGCCAGCCAGCCATTCTGACTCTTCAGCATGACTACGAAAGTCGGGGCTCAGATCCCCTCCCTGAGCTCAGCGTATCTTTTGAAGTGGAGGAGACACCAGTAAACTTTGAAGTGGATACAGGGGCAATAAACTCAGCCCTTAAGGCCCCATTGTGTCCTCTATCAAATAAAAGGTCTCTAGTTCAAGGGGCTAATGGCAGTAAATATCGGACTTGTATAACTAAGAGGATCATAGACCTGGGGAAAGGAAAAATCCATCACTACTTTTTAGTAATCCCAGAATGCCTGGCAGACTTTTGCTGTACGTCATGGGGATGTGAGCATACAGGGGCTGCCTGATGGAACACAAACTCCTCATCAAATTCAGTACACAGCATTGGCCATATTACCAATTAGATAACCAAAACCGATGGCCCCCAGAGGGGTCTCTTGATCCTCAAATTCTGCGTGACCATTTTTTTTTAAAGAGAGAGGTGAGAGAGAGAGAGACAGAGAGAATTTTTAATATTTATTTTTTAGTTTTTCGCTGGACACGACATCTTTGTTTGTATGTGGTGCTGAGGATGGAACCCGGGCCGCACGCATGCCAAGCGAGCGTGCTACAATTGAGCCACATCCCCAGCCCTGTGTGACCTTTTTAACTTCTGCAAGTGCTCAAAAGGGTGAAAGGAGATTCCCCTATGGGCATGCCTTTTCCATCCTTCACTCATATCCTGAACTATGCTTATCCAATCAATCCTCACCTTCAGCCTTGTGCTCCAGAGTCTCTGCTGTCACTCTCACCTCAGCAACCTGATTTCTCCCCTCCAATTATTAGATCAAAAACCCAAATCTCTGCTGGTTCTCAGACCATCGCCATCTTGCTGAAGTAGCAGGTACTCAGGTTCCCATCCACCGACTCACTCCTCTCTTCTCCTGTCCTGCCCGCCCCGGGTCCCACCAGGTCCTCTTACCAGCTAACACAAAGCTGAAACTAGCTGAGGAGAGCCCTCAGACTCCTATCAAAGATGTAATGAAAATGGCCTTTAAAGTTGCTTTGTCATCACTGAAAACAGTTTACTAAAAATTTAAAGTCCCTCACATGCATTTTGGGATACTCACTCTTGTCTTCCCCTCTGCTCTACCTGTTGTACAGCTCAAGTATTTGTTGCTAGGAAAATCCCAAACCCCTTTCCCATTATTCTTTTACATCTCTCCTTCCTTATTCTCAGATCCTCGTAGCTGCTGTCAGCCCCACCTTCCCTGTCTTCCCCTTCTGTACCAGGCCTACAGAAAATTCTTAACTGACTTTCTACAGAAGTCTTCACCATGGCTGACTTTAGGACTTTCAGCAAAAGAGTCCCTATAAAAGAGTTCAATGTAGATAAACTTCCTCTTTTAGTGTTGCCTTGTTCTACTTGGCCACTGGCTAAAAAAATAAGCACTTCTATGCTAGACACCCCATTACTTGTTTTCCACAAAATATATGAACAAGGCCTCTGGCCATGAGCTGGGGCTTTAAAGAGATGGCTATATTTCTAAGATAAAGAAGTTACCATCAGGGCTCCATGGTAACAGCTGTCAGGGGCGAAATATAAGAAAGGTAGGAAAAAGCTCTTTCCCTCCCAGGTGTCCTTGAAAAGTTAACTTGCCCAGAACTGAGGTAAAAACAGAAACAACAACGGCTTTTTTGAACTTCTGAAGACTGTGAACTTCTGAGCCCCTTCCCTTACATGTTGGGTACAAAATTCTGAAACTACATAAACTTGAGTTTCAGGAGAATAATTGATTACAACAGAAGCAATGCCCTCTGAATCTGGTTGCAACCAAATAGGACGGTTTCCCTGTCTTCGTTGCTATCTTAGGTGCCTTGCCTTGTCCGTCCCTACAACAGCATAATTGTATATAATTAAACATTGTTTATGTTTTAAGGAAATTGTCAACAGATGTGATTAATTGTGTAATGGTGCAGATGTTTCCCAGAGTGCTCTGTCATGATGCAGGTTCATTTGAAAATGAAATAGAGGGGCATACAACCCGTTTCCACTGGGAACATATATCCCTCACTTTAGCCATCCTATTCGGAATAGGACTTGCTTCAGGGGTGGGAACAGGAACCACTGCCCTCGTCCATGGGACACAACAAATGACCCAATTAGAAGAAGCAATAGACCAAAACTAAGATATTAGATACCTCTATCAGAGCTTTGCATGAATTTTTAACCTCTCTCTCTGAAGTTGTTTTACAGAACAGGCGAATGACACAAAACACACACACACACACACACACACACACACACACACAGAAAAAAAATAGCAAAATATATGTCAATCAAAATTTTCATAAAATATATATCATAAAAAGATCCAAAAATATTCATTTTACTGAACATGGATTTATGTAGAATGTTGTTCAACTAGCAAGCTCACCCATTGGTTGAATATTCAGTTCCAACACGGTTAAGTAGGAGTGATCTCTTCTCACAATTTGTATCTGCCAACTCATCCACCTCACAAGAATGTATGTGTGGTACCAGGTATGATTCTATATATCCATATAAAAATATATGTGCTGAATAGGCTACAGAGAAAGGGAGACAGGAATTCACAATTTTTTAACTTTAAAAACACATGGAGAACTATTTCAACAAAAAATTGACTAGATTTAACTCCTACTCTGTATCATGCAAAAGGCAAGTCCAAATATACACCATGCCTCCTCTAAACTGCTTGTATTTCTATTCATGGCAATACTTCTCTGAGTTCAGTTCCAGAACGCAGTCTTTAAATGAAATCCCAACAGAGTTCAAGCCCAGGTGGACCAAGATATTTCTTACAACCACCACACAAATGACCACAATTAAAAACAAAACACTCAAACATGGTCCTCATCTTCTTCCATATAGTCACTCATCATAACCTCTGTCTGGAGGTTTCCATGAAGGGCTCACCCAAAGACAGTGTCCAAATAAACTCCCTTGCCCCTCATTTGCCTAAAGTCATGTTGGCCTGGACACCCTTTCTGTGAACCAGGAGTGATCAAATAAGCCTCCCGTTAATACTGCTCTGTTTCTCCAATTTGAGGCCTACTGACTTTCAAGTATAGATTCTTTATGTGATTTGGAGTCATACGAAAACCTAAGCACCTCTGCAGTGATTTGAAGAACTCATTTGACCCAAGGAATACCTATTCTCACTTGATGGAGATCAGGAACCTAACAGAGGAAGACGAGAGACTTCATCCACAATGACTGATCTTTTGGCAATTATGGTTTTGGATGCACACATGGGATCATTTTTAGATCCATCAGCTGCTGAGAATCAAAGTCACAGCCACATACAAGGCCAAGAGTCTAATTAAGACACATCCCTTTCCAAAGCAACTAAGAAAGAGCCACAAGTGATGCCCATTCATTTCCATTTGAAAACTGTTTCCTTCAGGCTTCACAAAGGGGTGGCCTGAGGCAAAGACCTTCCTGATATTCAGGGCAACAGAACAATAGGTAAGCAAAAGGCCAAAAGCAGGGTATATCACACTGAGACTTTCCTGGTCACACTGATATCTGTGTTTTCTGAGATGCTGGCCATTCCCTTCAGCTATCCTGTACATGGCCATGTCACAGACCTTGGAGTTGTTGCATATCTTGGACACAAAACCATGAGCCTATTCTGGAGAGTGGCCAGAATTCAGAAGAACACAGGGACTTAGGAAGGTAATAGGTATTGCTCATCCATAAGGCAAGCCACACTCCATTCATAAATTAGGCAGGATGCATAATGGGAAGCTTTCTACTAAACAGGACACATCCATTGTTGCATTCTCTTTTCTCATGTCTACAACCACGGACACAGTGGGATACACAGACATAGAAACACTCATTTTGTCAAACGACTTACTAGAAACAGTTCACTCCAAATCAAACAAAGCGCCTTCCCTACCTATTCTCAGAATATGAGACAAAACAACAAACCCACACTCACAAAGGCACCTCCTTCCCTCAAGTAGGTCTGTGACTCTCCGGAGTTAACTCTGACTGGTGGGCCATATTATGTTCCCCCGAAATGGCGTGTCCTCTATCAGATCTGCTTTCCTTGACCAACTCTGTAAAGTTGTCAGGAAAAAGTGGCGAGCCACTACCTGCTTTCTCAGGAAAAGTACCTCTTCAGTGCTCTCCTGGTATTTGGCTATACTCACATCATTAGGTACCGAGAAAGACTGACTCTGTCCTTGGAAAATCCAATCAAGTGAGCCCACAGGGACTTGGACTGGGATTTCCTCTCGGTGTCTTGGTTCTTGGATAGCAAGTTCAGAGAGTTCCATCACCAAGGAAATTAGATATGCCACTTTCTTTGGAACTGAATGAGGCCACTGCCTTGGCACCCCTTTTTCCTAACAGTTGCTTCAAAGGGTCCCATGAGATGGAGGCTGCCCCTACTTCCTGTGACACTTTCACAAGTTAGAATGGTATATCAACCATAGGCACCCGTGAACAGCTTTCCACACAGGCCTGATTTGGTCCATCTTCTCTACAATAAGAAGAGAGAGGCTGATTAAGACACATCCCTTCATCCTGACCAGGTTGTTTGCCATGGAAGATGACTTTTGCTCTCTCAGGTCCTTCATAGCTGCCTATAACTTTTCCGGGTATCATTTCTGTATGGACCTTTGAGGTTTTCAGCAGGTGGAAGGTCCCCTACTTTCCTGTATTGTAAGAACAACTCCATCCCTCTTCTTCTGTAAAATGAGATTGAGGGAACAGTGTATGTTTAGGGTTAATAACAGGTTCAATTTGGGTTAGGAATCATTCTGTGCGATGAATAATGGTATTGGCAACCTGTGAGATTTACAAGAATGTAGAGGTGAAATATAAGTATGAAAATAAAAATCTAGGTATAATTTGAAACCCAGAAGGGCATTGGGCCCTTGATTGGGATACTTAGCTTGAATTATGTTCTCTAAATATGTCTCAGATAATTCAATATACAATGGCATAGGACCTTGTACCTTGAATGATTGAACATAGAAGAGAACATCCAGTAAAAAGGGATAGTCAGTAGGTTTAGAAAGATTGTCGGTAGGTTTAGGAAGAAGAGTGATTATAGGATTTAGACCAAAAGTTCTTTAGCAATATGGTTTCGGTTAGAGAGTGAATGTAAATGTCGGCACATATGAAGAGTCAGTCACTATGATAAACTGGGAAAATATGTAGAAATGCAGATATCAATAGAGACATTATTGCATCAGGCAAAATATAAAGTGAGTGATAGGATTAGACATTTTCAACAGGGTTGAGTTTGAATATATAATCTTAGGAAGAAACAAATATGTTGTCACCAATAGGATTGACATTTGAGAGCATTAGGCAGCATGGACATGGATGTTTCTATTAATCCATGTTCACTTTCCTTTTAGGCTTTGGTACAGTCATAAGTGTGACCTTTACATTTTTTTTCAGAATATTATTGTGATAAAATGTATATGTAGATCAGGTGACATAAGTATTTCTTCCACCATTTCTGGTAGCAATATATTGAAGACGTAAAATTAGTATTGGGGGTCCAAAGAGGTGTACACTGTGTCTATGAATATAAAGATAAAGCATGAATAGAACATACTGTGAATAAATAATATAACTTGTTCCAACTATAAATAATGGATTGAACTGATATCTGAAAAATTACAGGAAATCTTATATTGATATACAATCATTCTTTCCAAAATGGTATACATATAATGGTAATATTAGTGTTTTGGTTTATCACGAAGGGTGTGAGTTTTACTTCACCAGTGATTATGGAAATCGAAAATAACTTGTTTGGAAAGAAGCGTCATGAAATGACGAGTTCAGAAACCCTGATAATACTTGTGTTCTGAAACAGGAATTGATTAAAGTTGAAACAAATGCCTGTAAATTTGTGAACTTGTGGATGAAATATATATCGTATGATGTACAAAAACTGAAGAAATAATAATGTACCAGTGTTGAATACAAATGAACCTCAAATTACATATCATGTCCCACAGGAATCTACTTGCATTGGTGGTAAACTGGGTCAGTTACTGTAAAATTATTAGAATTTGTAGGCACCATTCACTGAAGTTTGTTTTCAGTACTAGGAAACAAATATGTATTTCAGGTGGATGAATATTTCGGAAAATAATCTTGTGAAAAGTTGATTATAAATCCATATACATGAACATGAATGAATTTAGAAAGTGTATATAAGACACATATATTTTATATATTGAAAAATCTGAATAGTGTGTGTGTGTATATATATATATATATATATATATATATATATATATATATAGTGTGTGTGTGTATATATATACACACACACACACACACACACACACACACACACACACACACAAACTACACACAGACATTAAAAAGCAGCAATATATATGAAAATCAAAATTCATCAGTAAATATATATCATCCACAGATGCAAAAATAATTATTTTACTGAACATGAGTATATGTATAATGTTGTTCTACTAGAAAGCTCCCCTATAGTTTGAATCTTCAGTTCTAACAGCGTTTAAGAGGAGTGATCTCTTCTCACAATTTGAATCTGCCAAGTGAGAAACCTCACAAAAATGTACGTGGGATTCCTGGTAGGATTCTATGTGTGCATATAAATATACATGTGTGAATTGGCTACAGAGAAAGGGAAACAGGATTTCACACATTTGTTATCTTTAAAAACACATGGAGAACTATTTCAAATAAAAATTGACTAGATTTATAACTCCTACCTTATATAATGCAAAAGGCAAGTCCAACTATACAAGATGCCTCCTCTGAACTGCTTGAATTTCTATTCTGTTTGGGTTATTTTTCTCCATTATATTAGGATGAGTTGTCTGATTCTAGTAGGTATGGGTTAGTGTCAGGGATTCAGTATTTCAAAAGGAAAATTGGAAAATGAATTCAATGTGTAAGCAAATATGTGCTTCACAAATATCTGTTAAGGTCTGATATCCTCTCACTCTCATCCAGAAAAATGCCTTGACATTACCTTCACCCCAGGTAAAACATAATTAGAGGAGAAGAGTTAGAAAATCAGTGAATACATATCTGGAATGGAAAATGCTCAAGAGTTCATAACCATGGAGGTGGTAGAGGAGTTTCCAAAAGTAAGGGACAGGGTAAACACAACACAAACAGGGAGCTCTGAGAGCCTAAAAACTTTTTGAGAAACTGCCTCTGAGTTTGGGCACTTGAAATATATGTTGTTGTCAGGAGATTTGGCTTCTTTAGTAGTGAGACCATCAAAGCTGGTTCTGCATCTATGTGACCTGAAGGACATGGTTTCTTATTTTCCAATGAAGATGAGGCAGCAATGCTGAATCCTCTCTTTGTAGGTAAACTGTGACCACTGAGGACTAAGTGTCTCTCCGTGTTGACTGCAAAGCCATTTGGTCCTCCTACACTTTTTGTGGTGTTTTTCCTGCTGCACTGGGAGTTTGGTATTTGCTTCACGAAATACCAGGAGCTCAACTGGGACATATTGCTGGAGGGAGTTCTGTCACGTGTGTTGGGTCAGGGTCTGCAGGAGAATGCACCAACCAGGCTTCTATCCCTCCTAGCTTGGCCCATTGCCCCCTCGTCCATATCAACCTGATTCATAACATTGACCTGAAACCTCACCATATAACAAGATGCCTTTACATATAAGGGACTGCTGGCTGCACCATGTCAGTCACAAGCCATTTGGAATCCAATGGTAGATCCTCATGGCCCTACCACTGATGTTTCATCACACACCTGCCCACCACTGCTTTAGGCCCACTACTCAGCAGGCTCCAACTTACTGGCATCTCTGTTCTACACCATTTTCATGAAACCCAGTCAATCAAGGCATTGTCTGGTATACTCATGATCAGCAACAGGACATCCAAATGTTCTCCAGTGCCACCTGGTTGTGGGAACTTCCAAAAATTCATGGTATTTATCAAGCCATTTTTCAAGGATGAAGTTGGAGAAACTCTGGGTTTCAATTAATTCAGGAACCACTAAATGTTGAGAAAGCTAATTTAAATGAAAACTCTGGAGAACTCTCACAGGCAAGGCTTCCCAAAGAGTGGGGAAAAGGTCACATGAAGCCAGGCACATTGAGGTGTAAAATGTGAGGTCCATGTGTGTTTTGACTCTCAACTATGGCTGCAAGTTTTTCACAATTATATCATGTGATATCCTGGCTGAGATTCCCAGTGCTCTGTGGAAAGCCAGATCTCAGTTTCCAAGGGCAACTCTCATGCGTGGCCTCCTAAAATCCCAAAACAATTCATGGCAATACTTCTCTGAGGTGAGTTCCAGAACTCAGTCTCTATGGGGAATCACACCAGAGTTCAAGCCCACCCAGACATTTCTTCCAACCGCCACACAAATGACCACAATTAAAACCAAAACACTCCCACATGGCCCTCATCTTCTTCCATATAGTCACTCATCATGACCTCTCGCTGGAGGTTTCCATGAGGGGTGCAGCCATTGGTAGTGTCCAAAATAAGCTCACTTGCCCCTCATTTGCCTAAAATCAGGGTGGCCTGGACACTCTTAATATGAACCAGGAGTGGTCAAATAAGCCTGCCGTTCATGCTGCTCTGTTTCTCCAATTTGAGGCCTACTGACTTTCAGGTATGGAATATTTATGTGAAATAGAGTCATGAGAAAAGCCAAGCACCTCGGCAGAGATTTCAAGAACTCATTTGACCCAAAGGATCAGTATTCTCACTTGATGGATGTCAGGAACCTAACAGAAGAAGGCGAGAGACTTCATCCACAATGACTGATCTTTTGGCCATTTTGGTTTTGGATGCGCACATGCGATCATTCTTTGGATCCATCATGTGCTGAGAATAAAAATCACAGCCACATACAAGGCCAAGAGGCTAATTCAGACACATCCCTTTCCAAAGCAATTAAGCAAAGAGCCACAGGTGATGCCTATTCATTTCAAATTTAAAACTGTTTTCTTCAGGCTTCACAAAGGAGTGGCCTGAGGCAAAGACCTTCCTGACATTCAGGGCAACAGAACATAAGGTAAGCAAAAGGCCCAAAGCAGGGTTTCTCCACTGAGACTTTCCTGGTCACACTGATATCTGAGTTTTCTGAGATGATCTCCATTCTCTTCAGCTATCCAGTATATGGCCATGTCACAGAGCTTGGAGGTGGTACATATCTTGGACCCAAATCCCTGAGCCTATTCTGGAGACTGGCCAGAATTCAGGAAGAAAACAGGAACTTAGGATGATAGCAGGTGTTGCCCATCGATAAGACAAGGTGCAGTCCATTCATAAATTGAGCAGGATGAATTATGGTAAGATTTATACTAGACAGGACACATCCATTAATGCATTCTCTTTTCTAATGTCTACAACAATGGACATAGTCAGATACACAAACATAGAAACACTCACCTTGTCAAATGACTTACTCGAAACAGTCCACTTCAATCCAAACAAACCGCCATTCCTACCTTTTGTTAGAACATGAGACAAAACCACAAACCCACACCCACTCCCACAATGGCACCTCCTTCCCCCAAGTAGATCTGTGACTATCTGGAGTGTCCTCTAACTGCTCGGAAATACTATATTCCTTCGAAATAGTCTGTCCTCTCTCAGGTCTGGTTTCCTTGGCTAACTCTGTGAAGTTGTCAGGAAAAAGTGGTGAGCCACTACTGGCTTTCTCAGAAAAGGTACCTCTTCAGTGCTCTCCTGGCATTTGGCCATCCTCACATTAGTAGGTACCAAGAAATACTGACTCTGTCTTTGGTAAATCCAAACAAGTGAGACCACTGTGACTGGGAATGGGATAGCGTCTGGGTGCCTGGCCACTAGGATACAAAGATCATAGAGTTCCATCACCAAGGAAATGAGGTATGTCACTTTCTTTGGAATTGAATGAATGAGGTCACTGCCTTGGCAACCAGTTTGTCCTAACACTTGCTTCCAAGGGTCCCATGAGATGGAGGCTGCTCCTACTTCCTGGAACACATGCACAAGTTAGAATGGTATATCAACCATAGGCACCTGGGAACAGCTCTCCACACAGGTCTGGTTTAGTCCATCTTCTCTAACATAAGTAGAGAGAGGCTGATTCAGACACATCCCTTTATCCTGACCAGGTTGTTTGCCATGGAATAGGACTTTTGCTCTCTCAGGTCTTTCATACCTCCCTACAACTTCTCCAGGTATCATTTCTGCATGGACCTTTGAGGTTTTCAGCAGGTGGAAGGTCCCCTAATTCCCTGTATTTTAAGAACAACTCTGTCGCTGCTCTTCTGTAAAATGAGATTGAGGGAACAGTGTATGTTTAGGGTTAATAACAGGTTCAATTTGGGTTAGGAATCATTCTGTGCGATGAATAATGGTATTGGGAACTTGCGATAATTTCAAGAACATAGAGGTGAAATATAAGTATGGAAACAGAAATCTAGGTATGATTTGAAGCACAGGACCTTGTACCTTGGTAAATTTAATATAGAAGAGAACATCCAGTCAAAAATGGATAGTCGTTAGGATTAGGAAGATAGTCGGTAGGTTTAGGAAGAAGAGTGAGTATAGTATTTGGACCAAAAGTTCTTTAGCAATAGGGTTTCGGTTAGAGAATGAATGAAAATGTCAGCACATATGAAGAGTCAGTCACAATGATGAACTGGGGAAAATAAGTAGGAAAGCAGGTATCAATAGAGACATTATGAAATCAGGCAAAGTATAAAGTGAGTTATAGGATTAGACATTTTCAACAGGGTTTAATTTGAATATATAATCATTGGAAGAAACAAATATGTTGTTACCAATAGGATTGACATTTGAGAGCATTAGGCAACCTTCACATGGATGTTTTTAGTTAAACATTTTCACTTTTCTTTTAGGCTTCGGTACAATCATAAGTGTGACCTTTACATTTTTTGTTCAGAATTTTACTGTGATAAAATATATATGTGGATCAGGTGACATGAGTATTTCTTCCACCATTTCTGGGAGCAATATTTTGAAGACATATACATTAGTGTTAGGGGTACACAGAGGTGTACCCTGTGTCTATGAATATAGAGATAATGCATGAATAGACCATCCTGTGAATAAATAATATAACTGGTTCCACTTTAAATAATGAATTGAATTGATATCTAAAAATATATAAGAAATCATATATATATATATATATATATATATATATATATATATATATATACACACACACACACACACACACACGCACACGCACAGACATTAAAAAGTAGCAATATAAGACATCCAAAATGGTGGCGGACATGGAGAAATCAAGTATCTGACCTCATTAGCTGCGCAGGCATAGGGAGTCGTAAACTGTCTAAATGCTGTTTGTTCAGAATCACTAGGCAATGCTGACCTGACGTGGATCTGGTGCGAAGAGTCTGGGCCCCTGAGAAAACACACAGAGCCCGGATCGGCTTCATAGAAGCTCAGATTTGCCTGCTTCTTGTGACTCAGAACTAACGTTCCCTCTGAAATAACTGGTCGGCCCTTCTGAATTTACAGAGGTAAAAGGCCACTGGATTGAAATGGGGCTTTGGAGACACATTCAGGACCCATCCATTGCATTGGTCACCTGGCAAAAGGAACGAATGGTCACCATTTGCATGGGATACCACCGTGGAAGAGAACTGATGTCATGGGCAGAGGAGATAACTTTATTGAAACCAGTACGACAGGTGTGTAATTCCCTATGCATCTCTCTCCACACAGCGGGGAAACATTAAGGGCCCCTCCCAGCTCTCCCTTAAGGGGCCCTCCCAGGTCTCCAGTGAGAAAGATGGCCAGACCGAGGGAATCATGTGTGCTGTGGGACTTGTGGCGTGGAATTCCTGGCTACCGCTCCTACCAGTGCTGACAACTGAGGTCTCTTACACCAGCTAATGTGGGCATGGATACCAGAGAGCAAGCAAATTCGCTGGGGGTTCCCAGCCCCAAGCTCTACAAACTTAGGGTCTGAGGGAGGCAAACAGGGAGAGAGTGCCAAGCGTTGAAGAAAACAGGGCTACCAGGAGCAGAGACCTGACGTGTAGCAAGTATTGTGGTGAGTGTCACAGTTGAGCGGAGCCTGGCTTGAGGAAACACTAGAGAAGGTCCTAGGCACTCAGGATTAGAGACCCGCCCAGTCTGGAAGGAAGAGCTGCTGCACAGTGATTGGTTCCCACCTATTGAGAGGAGAAGCTTGGCCCAGTGAGCACAGCTCCACCTACTGGAAGAGAAGTTAATTGAACTCTATGACTGCATGTATTATTATTATTATTATTTTATTTTTATTTTTTTTCTTTCATTTAAATTTTTGTGTTGTTCTTTAACTTATTTTAATGTTTTTATTTTTTTAATTTTACTATTATTATTATTATTTAAAATTTTAATTTTCATTTTTTAATTATCATTATTATTAAAAAAATGTATTTCTTTCTTTATTTTCTACTTTTTTCTTTTGTCTTTTCATTTATTTTCAATTTTCTTATTCCCCCATCCTTGAATTCTACCTGCCTATTCTCATTCTCTTTAGTGACTTCTTCCCATCCCTTCTAATATCTTTCCTCCCAAGCTTCAAATAAATTTATAAGAATTAGAAGTAACTCAGCACTCAAACAGAACAAGAAGTAACATGAGCAGCATCAAAAAGCAATAAAGAAAAGGAGTACAAACAATGAAGGATAACCTAAATATTCAGGAGGACCTAGAATTATCAGAAAAATGGTCATATAAAGAACTCAAGGAATACCTTAGACAGATGAAATGGAACCTTAAAGAGGATACGAGAGAGCAAATAAATACAGTGAAAGAACACATTGAAAATGAATTACATAAACAGATAAAAGAAGAAGTTAATCTTCTTTATCAGGAGATAGAGATTATAAATATTCAAAGAATAATTCTAGAAATGAAGGAAACGATAAACCAAATTAAAAACTCAATTGAGAGTATCACTAACCATGTGGAGCAAGTAGAAGACAGAATGTCACATAATGAAGACAAAATATATCATCTTGAAAAGAGTCTAGCCAACACAGAAAGGCTGGTAAAAAATCACGAGAAAAACATCCAAGAGATATGGTATAAAATAAAAAAAACCAAACTTATGAGTCATCTGGATAGAGGATGGTACAGAGATTCAAACCATGGGAATGAGTAACCTGTTGAATGAAATAATTACAGAAAATTTTCCAGAAATAAAAAAGGAAATGGATATACAAATTGAAGATGCTTACAGGACACAGAGCACACAAAATCACAGTAGACCAACGCCAAGACACATTGTTATGAAGCTATCCAATATACAGAACAAAGAGAAAACATTAAAAGCTTCAAGAGAAAGGAGGAAGATTACATTCAGGGGTAAACCAATAAGGTTAGCAACCTATTTTTCATCACAGACCCTGAAAGTGAGAGGATCCTGGAACAACGTATTTCAAACATTGAAAGACAATGGATGCCAAACAAGAATTCTGTATCCAGCAAAATTCAGCTTCAGGTACGACAACGAAATAAAAATCTTTCATGATAAACAAAAGCTAAAAGAATTTGCAGCCAGAAATCCACCATTGCAAAGTGTCTTGAGCAAAACACTACACGAGAAAGAAATGAAAAACAACAACTAAAACCATCAGTGGGAAGTGCCTCAGTAATGACAGAGGGCGGGGGAAAAGCTAATCATGGAGAAACAAAGTAAATTTAAAAAAGCGATAAATATTCAAACATGGCTGGCAGTAGAAACCATATATCAATAGTAACTCTAAACATTAATGGCTTAAACTCTCCAATAAAGCAACATAGGCTTGTAACTTGGATTCAAAAAACAAATCCAACAATATGTTGCCTCCAGGAGACATATCTGAATGGAAAAGACATACACAGGCTGAAGGTGAAAGGTTGGGAAAAAATATACCATGCACACGGTCCTCATAAGCAAGCAGTGGTGGCCATCCTCAAATCGAATTAAAACGACTTCAAGACTAATTTAATCAAAAGGGATAATGAAGGAAATTATATACTGTTAAAAGGAACCATTCACCAACAAGACATAAAAATTATCAATATTTACGCACCATTAAATGGTGCTGTGACGTTCATAAAACAAATTCTCCTCAAGTTCAAGAATCAAATAGCCCACAACACAATAATGATGGGTGACTTCAACACACCTCTCTCACCATTGGACAGATCCTCCAAATAAAAGTTGAATAAAGAAACTATAGAACTCAATATCACAATCAATAACCTAGACTTAACTGACATATATAGAATATACCAACCATCATCAAGTGGATATAATATTTTTTAGCAGCACATGGATCCTTCTAAAAAATAGACCATATATTATGCCATAGAGCAACCTTCAGTAAATATAAAGGGTGGACTTAATACCATGAATTTTATTGGATTATAATGGAATGAATTTGGAAACCAATGAAAAAGAAGGAAGGAAAAATCCTACATCACATTGAAAATGAACAACATGTTACTGAATGATTAATGTGTTACAGAAGACATAAATGAGAAAATCAAAAAATTCTTCAAGATAAATGAAAATACAGAAACAACATATCGGAGTCTATGGGACACAATGAAAGGTGTTTTAAGAGGGAAATTCACCACCTTGACCTCATTCCTCAAAAATAGGAAAGAACAACAAATAAATGAGCTCACACTTCATCTCAAAGCCCTAGAAAAGGAAGAGCAAAACAACAGCAAATGTAGCAGAAGGCAAGAAATAACTAAAATCAGAGCGGAAAACAACAAAATTGAAACAAAAGAAACTATTGAAAAAATTACAAAACTAAAGCTTGGTTCTGCAAAAAATAAATAAGAAGGATAGACCCTTAGCATCCCTTTATGTTCAAAACATTTGAAAAACTAGAGATAACAGGAATTTACCTCGACATTGTAAAAGCTATCTATGTTAAGCCACAGGCTAGCATTATTCTGAATGAAGAAAAATTGAAGCATTCCCTCTAAAATCTGGAACAAGACAGAGATGTCCTCTACCACCACTTCTATTTAATATAGTTCTTGAAACACTGGCCAGAGCAATTAGACAGATGAAAGAAATAAAAGGCATGAAAATAGGAAAAGAATAACTTAAATTATCACTACTTGCAGCTGATATGATTCAATATATAGAAGACCCAAAAGGGTCTACAAAAAAAAAACTACTAGAAGTAAGAAATGATTTCAGCAATGTGGCAGGATATAAAATCAACATTCATAAGTCAAAGGCATTTCTGTATATCAGTGACAAAACTTCTGAAACGGAAATGAGAAAAAAAAAAAACACTCCATTCACAATAGCCTCAAAAAATAAAACTAAAATCCTTGGGAATCAACCTAACAAAAGAGGTGAAAGATTTATACAATGCAAACTACAGAACCCTAAAAAGAGAAGTAGAATAAGATCTTAGAAGATGGAAAAATATACACTGTTCATGGATAGGGAGAACTAACATCATCAAAATGGTGATATTCCCAAAAGTTCTCTATAGGTTTAATGTAATGCCAATCAAAATCCTAACGGCATTTCTTGTAGAAATAGAGAAAGCAATCATGAAATTC
Source organism: Callospermophilus lateralis (assembly GCF_048772815.1). Classification (NCBI taxonomy): domain Eukaryota; kingdom Metazoa; phylum Chordata; class Mammalia; order Rodentia; family Sciuridae; genus Callospermophilus; species Callospermophilus lateralis. Next base: position 323,623 of record NW_027512870.1, on the reverse strand, counting down.
ATATGGAATAATAAAAGATCCAGAATAGCAAAAGCAATTCTAACCAGGATGTGTGAATCAGGCGGTATAGCGATACCAGATTTCAAACTAAATTTCAGAGCAATAGTAACAATGACAGCATGGTACTGGTACCAAAACAGGCGGGTGGACCAATGGTACAGAATGGAGGACACAGAGATTAATCCACAATGCTACAACAATCTTCTATTTGATAAAGGAGCTAAAAGCATGCAATGGAGGAAGGATAGCATCTTCAACAAATGGTGCTGGAAAAACTAGAAATCCATATGTAACAAAATAAAACTGAATCCCTTTCTCTTGCATGCACAAAAGTTCACTCAAAATGGATCAAGGGCCTTGATATCAAATCAGAGACATGGCGTCTGATAGAAGAAAAAGTTGGCTACGATCTACATACTGTGGGGTCGGGCTTCAAATTCCTCAATAGGACATCCATAGCACAAGAGTTAATAACGAGAGTTAATAACTAGAATCAACACATGGGACTTACTCAAAGCAAAAAGTTTTTTCTCAGCAAAAGAAACAATAAGAGAGGTAAATAGGGAGCCTAAATTCTGGGAACAAATCTTTACTCCTCACACTTCAGATAGAGCCCTAATATCCAGAGTATACAAAGAACTCAAAAAATTAAACAATAATATAACAAATAACCCAATCAACAAATGGGCCGAGGACCTCAACAGACATCTCAGAGGAGGACATATAATCAACAAGTACATGAAAAAATGCTCACCATCTCCAGTAGTCAGAGAAAGGTGAATCAAAACCACCCTAAGATACCATCTCACTCCAGTAAGATTGGCAGCCATTATGAAGTCAAACAACAAGTTTTGGTGAGAATGTGGGGAAACAGGTACACTTGTACATTGCTGGTGAGACTGCAAATTGGTGCATCCAATTTGGAAAGCAGTATGGAGATTTCTTGGAAAGCTGGGAATGAAACCACCATTTGACCCAGCTATTCCCCTTCTCGGTCAATTCCCTAAAGACCTAAAAAGAGCATGCTGCAGGGACACTGCTACATCGATGTACATAGCAGCACAATTCACAATAGCAAGACTGTGGAACCAACCTATATGCCCTTCAATAGATGAATGGATTAAAAAATGTGGCATTTATTCAGAATGTAGTATTACTCTGCATTAAAAAATGACAAAATCATAGAATTTGCAGGGAAATGAATGGCACTAGAGCAGATTATGCTAAGTGAAGCTACCCAATCCCTTCAAAACAAATGCCAAATGTCTTCTTTGATATAAGGAGATTAACTAAGAACAGAATAGGTATGAAGAGGATGAGAAGAAGATTAACATTAAAACAGGGATGAGAGGTGGGAGGGAAAGGGAGAGAGAAGGGATATTGCATGGAAATGGAAGGAGACCCTCAGGGTTATACAAAATTACATACAAGAAGAAAGGCAAAAATAATACAAGGGGGAGAAATTTATTACTGTAGAGGGGGTAGAGAGAGAAGAGGGGAGGAGAGGGGAGGGGAGGGGGGATAGTAGAGGATAGGTAAGGCAGCAGAATACAACAGACACTAGTATGGCAATATGTGAATCAATGCATGTGTAACTGATGTGATTCTGCAATCTGTATACGGAGTAAAAATGGGAGTTCATAACCCACTTGAATCAAAGTGACAAATATGATGTATCAAGAACTATGTAATGTTTTGAACAAGCATAAATAAAAATTAAAAAAAAAAGAAAACTAACTTCAGTGAGTGATGCACGCGAATCCTAATATTTTTACAGTAACTGACCCAGTTTAACATCAATGCAAGTAGAATCCAATGGTACATGATGTGTACTTTGACGTTCATTTTTATTCAACACTGGTACATACTATTTCCTCAGTTTATGCACATCACAGGATATATATTTCATCGACAATTTAGCAAATTTATAGGCATTTGTTTCACTTTCAATCACTTCCTGCTTCAGAACACATGGATTCCTCCATATTTCTTGACTGGTAATTTCATGAGACTTCTTTCCAAACACATTATTTTCGATTTCCATAATCACTTTTTAAGCAAAACTCACACACACTTCATGATAAACAATAACCCAAAGATGACAATTAGATATAAAACTGGTTGGAATTATTGATTGTATGTCAATATATGATTTCTTATATATTTACAGATAACAATTCAATCCATTATTTAAAGTGGAACCAGTTATATTATTTATTTACAGTATGTTCTATTCATGCATTATCTCTATATTCATAGACACAGGGTATACCACTTTGTACCCCCAATACTAATTTATATGTCTTAAAATATTGCTCACAGAAATGGTGGAAAAAATACTCATGTCACATGATCTACATATATATTTTATCACAATAATTTTCTGGGCACAAAATGCAAAGGTCACACTTATGATTGCACCAAATCCTAAATGGAAGTTGAATATGGATTACTAAAAACATCCATTTCCAGTTTGCATAATGCTTTCAAATGTCATTTCTATTGGCGACTACATATTTGTTTCTTCCTAAAATTATGTATTCAATCTCGATCCTGTTGAAAATGTGTAAACCTATCATTCACTTTACAATTGCCTGATTTTGTAATGTCTCTATTGATATCTTCTTTCCTATATTTTCCGCAGTTCATCATTGTGACTGACTCTTCGCATGTGCTGACATTTACATTCACTGTGTAAATGAAACCGTATTGCTAAAGAACATTTGATCCAAATTTTATACTCACTCTTCTTCCTAAACCTACCGACTCTCTTCCTAATCCTACCGACTATCCAAATTTGAGTGGATGTTCTCTTCTACAATCAATCTTCCAAGGTACAAGGTCCTATGCCATTGATTATCAATTTATCTGAGACAAACGTGCAGAACATAATTAAAAGCTAAGTATCCCAATAAAGGGCCTCATTCCCTTCTGGGCTACAAATCTTACCTAGATTTCTGTTTTTATACTTATATTTCACCTCTATAGTTTTATAAATATCGCAGGTTCCCAATACCATTATTCATCAATCAGAATGATTCCGAACCCAAATTGAATATGTTATTAACCCTAACCATACACTGTTCCCTCAATCTAACTTTACAAAAGAGAAGGGACAGGGTTCGTCTTGCAATACAGCAATGTAGGGGATCTGCCACCTACTGAGAACCTCAAAGGTCCATGCATATTTGATCCCTGGAGAAGATGTAGGCAGCTATGAAAGACCTGAAAGACCAAAACAACCTGGCAAACAACCTGGTCAGGATGAAGGGTTGTGTCTGAGTAAGCCTCTCTCTTCTTAATGTAGAGAAGATGGACCAAATGAGGCCTATGAGGAGAGCTGTTCCGCAAACTGGTGCGGCCAATTTGGAAAGCAGTATGGAGATTCCTGGGAAAGCTTGGAATGGAACCACAATTTGACCCAGCTATTGCCCTTCTTGGACTATTTCCTGAAGACCTTAAAATAGTGTAACTCTGGGATACTGCCACATCGATGTTCTTAGCAGTACAATTCACAATTGCTGCACTGTGGACCCAACCTAGATGCCCTTCAATAGATGAATGGATAACAAATGTGGCATTTATACACCATGGAGTATTATGCAGCACTAAAAATGACAAAATCATGGAATTTTCAGGGAAATGGATGGTAATAGAGCAGATTATGCTTAGTGAAACTAGCCAATCCCTAAAAAACAAATACCAAATGTCTTCTTGGATATAATGAGAGCAACTAAGAACAGAGCAGGGAGGAAGAGCAGGAAGAAAAGATTTACATTAACAGAGACATAAGGTGGGAGGGAAAGGGAGAGAAAAGGGAAATTGCATGGTAATGAAGGGAGACCCTCATTGTTATACAAAATTACATATAACAGGTTGTGAAGGGAATGGGAAAATAAACAAGCAGAGAAATTAATTACAGTAGATGGGGTAGAAAGAGAAGATGGGAGGGGGAAAGAGGGGGGATCATAGAGTATAGGAAAGGTAGCAGAATACAACATTAACTAATAGGGCATTATGTAAAAATGTGGATATGTAACCAATGTGATTCTGCAATCTTTATTTGGGGTAAAAATGGGAGTTCATAACCCACTTGAATCTAATGTATGAAATATGATATGTCAAGAGCTTTGTAACGTTTTGAACAACCAAAAAAAGAAAAAAAGTAGCAATATATATGCCAATCGAAATTCATCATGAAATATATATAATCCACAGATGCAAAAATATTCATTTTACTGAACATGGATTTATGTATAATGTTATTGAACTAGGAAGCTCACCCATAGGTTGAATTTTCAGTTTGAACAGCGTTTAGGAGTAGTGATCTCTTCTCACAATTTGTATCTGCCAATTCAGCCACCTCACAAGTATGTACGTGTGATACCAGGTAGGATTCTCTATGTGCATATAAAAATACATGTGCTACAGAGAAAGGGAGACAGGATTCCCATATTTGTTAACTTTAAAAACACATGTAGAATTATTTCAACAAAAAATTGACTAGATTTATAGCTCCTATACTATATAATGCAAAAGGCAATTCCAACTACACACCATGCCTCCTCTGAACGGCTTGTATTTCTATTCTGCTTGGGTTATGTTTCACCATCATATTAGGATTATTAGTCAGAGTCTAGTAGGATATGGGTTAGTGCCAGGAATTCAGTATTTCAAATGGAAAATTGGAAAATGAATCCAATGTGTATGCAAATATGTGATATACAATAATCTTCCCACTCTCATCCAAAACAATGCTTTGACATTACCTTTGCCCCAAGTAAGACACAATTAGAGGAGAAGAGTTAGACATTCTGTGAATACTTATCTGGAATGGAAAATGCTCAGGAGTTCACAACCTTGGAGGTGGTAGAGGAGTTTCCAAAAGGAAGGGACAGGGGTGATCACTCAACCTGATCTTTCATTAATATTGGGAGCCATCTTGCCACAAAGCCATGGAAAGATAATTTTTGCTTTACTATAAATTACTGCAAATTCTGAACCTGCTTGGAATGCCTGCCAATGCCTTGAACTCACCCATGCCTGTCTTACTGACCAGATCACAGCCCTCTCTGAAACCTTACTGAAACCTCATAAATATTGGCCTTCCCTGGCCAGACAACGACCCTCTCTGAGGCTCTAATGGTCCTCATAATTTCTGATGCTGGGGCCAGCAAATAAAAAATGTAAACTACAATTAGTGTGATGCTTGTCAAAGTTCTGTTTTCTGATACTCCCTTTTTGTGTAACTTTTTGGGCTATAAAGCTGGGGTGTAGGAAAGGTGGGGATGCTGTCTTTTTCCCGCCGTTTTGAGAAGGAGAGTCAGCCTAGCCGGTTGAACTAATAAGCTTGCCTTAATTTGATTTTAATTGGAGTCAGTGGTATTTTCTTGCATCCTGGTCTAACATTTTGGAGTTCCCCAGCGAGATGACGTGACCAGATCATAAGACCAGACTGCTGGAAATTCTGACGCTGGCCTTTCCTCCAGGGCTCAGGGCTGGATAGCCAAGTTCCAAAGCCTTGGAGTGAGCATTCGGTCCAGGGAGCACTGCAGTGAACCATCGCACTAAAACTATTAGCAAGCACCTGGTGGAGGAGGCCTCCATAGGTAGGTGGTGCCTTTATAACATTTGATATCCGGTTAAGGGAGATTTCTTCTGATGACAGAGAGGTGGCCTGGGGAGGCTCACATGTACTCCTGTCCAGGACAGTAACAAGAATTGTTCTGTCCTCTGTTCTGTTCTGTATGGAATTTCTCTGAAAGGGTAGAAAGGTGCAGCCGGGCACGCAGGAGCTCCTACCCCGGAGCTTCAGCAAGACATTTCATTGCTCCTCTGTTTTTCTGTATCTTCAACAGGTTTCTGTTTCTTTGTGTTTTGTTCTGTGTTCTATATGTTTTTTTGTTTGTTTGTTTTTGTGCATTTTGTTGTGTGATTTCTGTGGTAAAAACTTAAAGATATTGGACGTAAAAATGGGAAATAAAGCAAGTAAGCCTTACACCCTTTGGATTGTGTTCTAAAAAACTGTGTTGAAGTTTACCCCCCTTTGTTAAGCAGGATGAGAGAAGCCCCTAGCTGGCAGCCTGGAACTCACCCACTGCAGAGGGCAATGCCTGCTGGCCACCAAAGAACAGAGTATCTCCCAGGTTAACAATGGAAACTCCTTTAAAACCCCTTGTTGCTCCAGTTCAAGAGAGTCACAACCTTTGGGCAGAGTCCCCTGTGTTTCTGCTTTGTTAGCAAAGGAGTAAACCTCCCTTTTTATTTTTCTCAAACCCTGTCCTCATTATTAAATAGGTATTAATTCGCTTCAAGGTCAGAAACCAAAATTTAAGTTACAAATTTTGATAACTCTCCGACCCTGGAACTTTTTGAGAGCTGACTACTGAAATGTTAGGAGATGGAGCGAGATTGGGGTGGAACCAAACCAGAGGAGCTAATCCTATAAGTAAAAGGAGGGACTGAGGGACTCCCAGGATCTACCAAAGCCCTGTTGCTTCAGGGAATTCCTTCCTTCGTTCCCTGCACTGTAAGGATTATGCCACATCTGTCTTCTTAAAAAAAAGAAAAAGAAAAAGGAGACACTAAATGCAGTAAAGTCACCATGGAAACCCTTGATATTACATTTCAGGTTGCTGTCTGTGAAAACATCTGATCCCCTTGTGAGGACATCTATCCTGCCACTGGTGTAGGAGATTTTTCTCTTATCTGCTCTGTTTTTAAGGCTTCTGTCTGTCAGCCATAGTCTGGAGCTCCTTTCTGTCTGTCTTGTGTCTTTGTTTCTGGCCCTTTAAGACATGTGCAATAATGTGCTGATATTATAAATTGTTTCTTGGGAATGATATTAGTTCAATGTGTGTCTAAATGATGATGTTTTATTGTAACAATCTGGTATCTGGATGGGTTTTTGTAGCATTGCTCAATCTTGCATTTAAAAGTCGGGTTTAGGTAATTGTTTAGTTTATGATTTCAGATAATTCATGCCAGATAACTTAAATGCTTAGGATGGAAAACTAAAGCACTCTACTTCCAAGTTGGCAAGTAACTTCCCAAACATTCAGTTTTATTTTTCACCAATTTTGAATTGGGTAGACTGAGAAAATATCACAGTGTGTACCAGTGCATTAATTTGGACAAGGATAGAAAATCATATTATGGTATCTGTTGACAAAACAAGATGTAAAGATATAAAATTTTGTGAATTTCATCTTAAAATTGTATCATAATTTTCAACATCCGAACCTCAAAATTATGGTTAAAATGCCTTAGGCCTGAGGTGTCTGCTCAGAATAGCAGGTTTACCCTGCTCCTTTCAGACCTCAGCAAGGACTTTTGTTGAAATGCAAATGAAAGAAGCCTGCAAGCTCAGTAGGAGACTGATCTGAGGTCTAAGGCAGGAAAAAAGGTAAATTGTATGGTATTTACTAATTACTGGCCAGTCATTTTTTCTAGGACTCTTATTTTTTTCCTTAGATTCTGTATTCTTTTTTTGAGCTCATGATTTTGATCCTACAGACCTAGGTTAATGTTTTTCTGATCAGCTCTATCTTTGACCAACAGTGGAGTTTTTGAAACATTGCAATGGAGATTTCAACTTCAAAAAGCTACAAGGCCTTTACTATTATTATGTGTGCACACTTTTGTTAGTGTTGTATGTCTTTATATACATATATCCATATATCATATATATGTTATACAAATTAACACATATAAGGAGCACTCATAAAAAGCACTCATATAAACAAATTTTAAAACGTGGATCCAAAGATCTTAAATTCTCATGATTTAATTGGTACAATTTAAATTGGATAAACAGATAAAAATAAATGTCTTTAAATTTAACCTTACAAGTTTTTCTAGGTGTTCAAAAATCTAATAAAATATTAATGCCGACAAAAGGTCTAATATGCCTTGGTTCTAGAACTTTTTCTTCAACAAAAAATGGTACACTGTTCAATACATTTGTCTAATATTTTGATAAATAAGTAAAGTAAATTTGATATGGGATTACTCATTCATGAGTACTTTTGTTAGATATCTGATTGATTTACTAAGGTCTGTATAAGTTTGTCCTAAAGTCTGTATAAGATTGTAAAAATCAGTCATGTGTTAAAGAGACAAAAATTTCTCAAAACATAAGTTTACCCATAACATTGTGGTTATTAAGTTTTATTTTTCTAGAGCAAGCAACCATAAAAATTAAACAACTGATTAAATAAGAACTGTTATTTTAGAGCACTGTACTGCCATTTCTTTAAAAGCTAAACTTGGTTAATGTAGAAACATCAATGCAATTGTGATGCTATTAATGTGCTCATATCTTCCAGGTATACAAGTCTGTAAGGTAGAAACTTTAAAAGAGCATTATATCAAGGTGGTGTTCTGAAGTTGTATGGTAAAAAAAAAAAAAAAATATATATATATATATATATATATATATATATATATATATATATATATGATTTATTTACCTGTTGTCAATAATATATGTAAACTTTTATGTTACTTTTTATATTGGGGAACAATTTAAATGTATTTAAGTTAATGAGAGCCTAATCTATGTAAAGGTTAAAAACTTTCAGCCTTTTTTTAATTCATGTTTTAAAAGCTATATCATACGGTGTTAGCTAATGTTCATGTGACCTCAAATAATTTATGTAAACTTTGTAAAATGATATTTAAAAAACAAAGATTAGCTTTAGAATTAAAACACTTAAGATTAATAAAGAGCCCTGCCTTACCTGAGATAAGGCTCTGTGTCCCATCTTATTATGTGAGAATGACTGCGAAAGCAGTAGGTCAGATGTTATTTCATTTAAAGTTATTTTCAAAAGTTTTTTTTTTTTTCCTGTCAACATTACTAGCATCTCAAACAGAGGATATAATGTATAACTCAGCCAAAAATTTTAGGGTAGCTATTACACGAACTAAGTTTGTTTACTGTTGTTAATTTTATTTTGTAATTTCCTTATGGGTGATATAAAGATTCCCTGTTAGTGTTTTACAGCAGTGTTGCTTTAAGAACACAACATTGGTTAATTTAAGATAATTAGCCATCCCCTACAAGACAGACAGAATAATACAGATCCCAAATAATAAAAAGATAAATAATTTTAAATTATAGACATTAAAGCCCAGTATTCTTTATATAAGTCTGTTAAAATTTATTTGATGGATGTTTAAGATTAGGATTTAAAATTAAAGTTATATGAAAAGGGACAAGAAAACCAATATTTGGCTCTTGCCCTCTGAGTCAGTCTGTATCCAGGGAACAGCGGACTTCTCTAAAGAGCTTTGCAACTCTGAACCGCATAACCTCCTGATCAGGGAGATTAATGAGACCACTGGAGAACAGAAAGCCAATCAGTGCATTTGCTACGAAGAGGAGAGTCATCAGAGAAGGGAAACATCCCTGATGCTTCCGAGGGAAGCCACATGGTCAAGCAAGACCTGGACCCACCTAGCGCAAATGGCACTAGCAGAACTGAGAAGCTGCTCTCAAGTTTCCCCAGGAATGACTCCCATAAAATCTCAGCTGACTGTTCAGAATAGATAGAAACAAAAGTCAGTTTGACTGCTTCATCTTAAACACTTAGAAAAGACAGTTAAAAACAAATTACAGCCATTTCTGGGCATTTTATATAATAATAGTAATAATAATATTTTAAGGTATACACTTTATGTTAGCCTCCCAAAATAAGTAAGACTGGAGGCTACAAAGAAGGATTCTCAGACAGGAATGCCTGATAACTATAAAAAGAGGCTATCAAGATTATCTGCCAGTGGCAGAAGTTTTTAGTTTAAGGCCTACAGATATTCTTAACCTAAACACATAGGCTTGGTATTTGTTAGTATGATTATCCAGCAATGAGTAAGAGAATTAAAGGTTTCTCTATTAGACACAGAGGTCATACTAGTAAAAATATTTTGCAAGATCAGATGACATTAAATTATTAAACTGAATCTTATGGGGAGGGACAAATGTAACACTAAAAGTTAAATATTAAGTTGACAGTCCTGATAACTGGGGATATTAAAGACTGGTGAGGGAACTTCTATACAGTGACATGTTCCAGCTGCTGCAACATTTATTAAGTACTCATGTTTTTTTGTTTCTCTCATAGAAGAACCCATTCCCAGATGACTTTACTACCTGTTCTTCCCCATCCAGACTTCAAACCTAACTGACTTCTAAAAGGCGACTAATGTCCCTCAGGCGGTGCCCCCTCACGTCACCCTCTCTCAGCTCAGAAGAAGTCTAAATGAGTGACGCCTCTCTTCTTACAACAATGGAGACAAAAATAAATAGAATATAAATATAAGTAATTAATTAAGTCAGGTAAAATCAGGGAGACCTGTTTTTGAGTGAGTTCAAAAAATCGGGAGACTATTACCTGAGGGATTAAAATTCCCACAGTGCTCTTCCTACCCAATCAAATATATGAAAAAAACACATTAGAAAAGGGGGAAATGATTGACCCAACCTGATCTTTTATTAAAATTGGGAGCCATCTTGCCACAAAGCCGTGAAAAGATAATTTTGGCTTAACTATAAATTGCAGCAAGATCTGAACCTGCTTGGAAAGCCTGCCCGTGCCTTGAACTCACCCATGCCTAGCTTTCTGACCAGATAACAGCCCTCTCTGAAACTTTGTTGACACCTCATAAATATTGGCCTTCCTTGGCCAGACGACACTCTCTGAGGCTCTAATGGTCCTCATAAATTCTGATGTTAGGGCCAGCAAACAAAAATGTAAAATACCATTAGTGTGATGCTTGTCAGAATTCTGTTATTTTTAACCCCACTTTTGTGTAACTTTCTGGGCTATAAAGCTGGGCTGCTCTCCTGTTCCCAACGTTTTGGGAGGGAGAGGCAGCCAGGGTGGTGGAAATAATAAGCTTGCTTTAATCTGATTTTAAATGGAGTCAGTGGTCTTTTCTTGCAACCTGGTCTAAAAGGTAAACACTACACAAACCTGGAGCTCTGCCGGACTAAAGACTTCTTGAGAAACTGCCTTTGACGATGGGCACTCGACATATATGTTGTTGTCAGAAGCTTTAGCTTCCATTCAAATGAGACCATCAAAGCTGGGTCTAAATCTATGAGACCTGGAGGATATTGTTTCAATTTTTCCAAAGAACATGAGGAAGCAGTGCTGACTTCTCTCTGTAGGTAAACTGTGGCCACTGAAAGCTAAGTGTCTCCGCATGTGGACTGTGAAGCCATTTGGTCATCCTCCACTTTTCATGGTGTTTCTTTCTACTGCACTGGGAGTTTGGTATTTGCCTCATGAAATACAATGACTTCAACTGGTACACAGTGATGTAGGGAGTCCTGTCACGTGTGGTGGGTCAGGGTCTGCAGGAGAATGCACCAACCAGGCTTCTATCCCACATAGCTTGAACCTTTGACCATAGCAACCTGATTCTGAACATTGCCCTGAAACTTCTCCATATAACAAAATGCCTTTTATGGAGAGGTTTCAGACATATAAGTGATTCCTGTCTGTAACATGTCAGCCACAAGTCATTTGGAAGTCAATGGCAGAATCACATGTCCCGACCACAGATGTTTTATCACACAGCTGCACACAACAGCTTTTGGCCCACTACTCAGCAGGCCCCAACATACTGGCAACTCTATTCTATTTCATGGTATTTATCTAGCCATTTTCAAAGATGAAGTTGGAGAAACTGTGGGTTTCAATTCATTAAGGAACCATTAAATTTAGAGGAAGCACATTTCAATGAATAATCTAGAGAACTCTCACAGGCAAGGGTTCCCAAAGACTGGCCAAAAGGTCACATGAAGCCAGCCCCATTGAGGTCTACAATGTAAGGTCCATGTGTGTTTTGACTCTCAACTATGGCTTCCAAGTCTTTCAGAAAAAAAATCATGTGATATCCTGGCTGAGATTCCCAGTGCTCTGTGGAAAGCCACTCTGGGCTTAGATCTCGGTGTCCAAGGGCGACTCTCATGTGTGGCCTCCTAAAATCCCAACACAATTCATGGCGATACTTCTCTGAAGTCAGTTCCATAACGCATTCTCTAAGAGGAATCACACCAGAGTTCAAGCCCAGGTGGACCCAGGCATCTCTTACAACCACCACACAAATGACCACAATTAAAACTAAAACACTCCCACATGCTCCTCATCTTCTTCCACATAGACACTCATCATAAACTCTGGCTGGAGGTTTCCATGAAGGGCACAGCCCAATACACTGTTCAAAATAAGCACCCTTGCCCCTCATTTGCCTAAAGTCAGGGTGGCCTGGACACCCTTGCTGTGAACAAAGAGTGATCAAATAGGCCTGCCCTATATCTGATCTGCTTCTCCAATTTGAGGCCTAATGACTGTCTGGTATAGATTCTTTATGTGAATTGGTATCATTGAAAACCCAAGCCCCTATCGGCTAGGCTCTGCAGGGATTTGAAGAAATGATTTGACCCAAATGATCCCTATTCTCACTTGATTTAGCTCAGGAAGCTTACAGAGGAAAGTGAGAGACTTCATACACAATGACTGCTCTTTTGGCCATTTTGGTTTTGGATGCACACTTGGAAAATTTCTTTAGATCCATCAGGTGCTGAGAATCTAAGCCACTGCCACCCCACCGGGCCAAGTGGCTGTTTCAGACACATCCTTTTCGAAAGCAATTAAGCAAAGAGCCACACGTGATTCCCATTCATTTCCATTTGAAAACTGTTTTCTTCAGGCTTCACAAAAGGGTGGCCTGAGGCAAAGACCTTCCTGACATTAAGGGTAATAGAATCATAAGTAAGAAAATGGCCCAAAGCAGGGTTTCTCCACTGAGACATTACTGGTCACACTGATATCTGAGTTTTCTGAGATGCTCGCATTCCCTTCAGCTATCCAGTACATGGTCATGTAACAGAGCTTGGACGTGGTACATATCTTGGAAACAAAACCATGAGGATACTCTGGAGAGTGGCCAGTATTCAGGAAGAAAAGAGGAACTTAGGAAGATAGTAGCTGTTCACCATCCATTAGGCAAGCCGCACTCCATTTTTAAATTGGGTGGGAAGAATGCTGGGAAGCTTTATACTAGACAGGACACAACCATTGATGCATTCGCATTTCAAATGTCTACAACCACGGATACAGTGGGATACACAGACATAGAAACACTCGTGTTGTCAAACGACTTTCTAGAAACTTTCCAGTCCAAACCTACAAACCGCCATTCCTACCTATTCTCAGAACATGAGACAAAACCACAAACTCACACCGACACCCACAACGGCACCTCCTTCCCCCAAGTATGGCTGTGACTATCCTGAGTGTCCTCTGACTGGTGAGCCATAATATGTTCCCACGAAATGGCCTGTCCAATCTCAGATCTGGTCTTCTTTGCAAACTTTTAGAAGTTGTCAGGAGCCATGGTTGAGCCACTACCTGCTTTCTCAGAAAAAGCCACTCTTCAGAGCTCTCCTGAAATTTGGCCATCATCACATAAGTAGGTACCAAGAAACACTGACTCTCTCTTTGGTAAATTCAAACAATTGAGACCACTGGGACTGAAACTAAGACTTGCTCTGGGTGCATGGCTTCCTGGATCCCAAGTTCAGAAAGTTCCATCACCAAGGAAGTGTGGTAGGTCACTTCCTTCAGGAACTGAATGAGGTCACTGTGATGGAAAACCACTTTGTTCTAACAGTTGCTTCCAAAGGTCCCATGAGATGGAGGCTGCCCCTACTTCCTGTGACACTTTCACAAGTTAGAATGGTATATCAACCATGGGCATCCGGGAACAGCTCTGTACACAGGCCTGGTTTGGTCCATTTAATCTACATTAAGAAGAGAGAGACTGATTCAGACACATTCCTTCATTCTGACCAGGATGTTTGACATGGAAGTTGACATGGATTTGACTTTTGCTCTCTCAGGTCCTTCATAGGTAAAAAGGTCGGTCAAAAGTGGGAGGAAAAGACCACCAAGAGACTGTCTCATGCCACAGCAAAATGTTTATTGGGCGTCCAGCATGCTGCGGCTCAGAGCTAACTTCAGAGGAGCAAAGAACAAAGAGCCCCAAAAACAACTTGAGCAGAGTTTATTTACATTCTTTAGAGAGGGCAGGGACTTTGCATACATCATAGCCTCCTTTAGCAAATCAACATACCACGGGAAAATCAAATAACAACCCAAAAACATGATTAGCACATTCATTGGCAGGAAGAGGTCGGACAGGGGGTGATTGGTTAGCCCTGAGAAGGGGTATACGTTTAAAATGATTGGTTGAAGCCCTGAGATGTATACGTGATGAGCTGCACGGTTTCTGGGAAGGGGTTGTTTAGCAACTAGGTGGTCAGGGAAGATTTCAACACACATCTAATTGGCAGTTCCGGGAATTGTCTTAACTGCCACAGGAATTTCAGGTTCTGAGTGCAGCTTGGAAACTTTACAAAACCTGGTTCTTTATGTTTCAATTTTAATTTCTTTTATTCTTTCATTTCCCACTCCTTTTTCTTACTACATTTAATCTTAAAAGTAATGAATCATAATTATTGTGGGGTCTCACACTCTATTTCTGCCAGTGGAGCGTATTTCTGTCTGATTACCATGAGTTTTTCCTGCCCAATTTGAGCCTGGAGAAAGGAAACTATGCGGTTAAGCAAACAAGGTCCCAAAGTTAGCAACACCATAAGGATGATCAGGGGTCAAGCTAAGCCTGATAGGAGTGTAGTTAACCAGGGGGACTGGGTAAACCATGACTCAAACCACCCTTGTTGAATCTCCCTTTCTCTCTGGCGCTCTTCAAGGCATTTTCTCAATTTACTCATGGATTCTCTTACAACTCCATGATGGTCAGCATAAAAACAACATTCTTCTCTCAGTGCAGCACAGAGGCCCCACTCCCTCATGAAGAGGAGGTCTAATCCTTGCCTGTCCTGTAAAACAACTTCAGAGAGAGAGTTTAAGGATTCCTACAGCACTGTGATGGAGGTCTCTAATGTCTTCCAGTCTTGATCTATTGCTGTTTCTAATCAGGCCATTTGTTGTGACCCATGGATCATAGCAGCTGTTCCTGTACCCACTCCTGCAGCAGCTCCTGTCCTCAATAGGATGGCTATAGTAAGGGACACTGGATGCCAGCAAAATCAGGTTGTTTGTCCCCCTAGTAGACCTTAAAATGATTCTGCATCATAATAAACCACCCTGGGGAGTATCTGCACCATTAAACAATAATTTACAAAGCTGTCAAATACATGGGTTGAAATGCAAGGAGTTCTGACTGTGTGGAGTTCAGTACAATTAAGGTTCCTTTAATTAGTTCCCAGGGGCAGGAGTCAGCTGTACTCTGGACTGGGGAAGTAGGCAAAGATGGAAACTGGGAAGTATGAGATGGTTGAGGGGTTCTGGTAGATCTAGGCATGGGAGGTTTTGGAGGCTTAATTCCTGGCTTGAGGGGATTGGGCCCTATTGCTGTGGGATTTTCTTCCTTTTTAAGGAGGATGGTGAACCAGTGACCAAAGTCATAACGAGGGCCATAAATAAAGAATCGCATTTCCCATGTATTTCCCATAGACCATGTTGTTCTGAGGTAGCCCCTTCCTTTGGAAGTGAAAGTTATATTGAGGGGGTAACATAGACTATTCTTTCCACAGCGAGTTTTTGACACAACTTGGCTAGCGGCACATTTCTTGGGATCAATCCAGGTGTCATTTTTTCCTACCTGAATGATACTGTCTGCGGAGTTTGGGTTCAACCATGTAGCTCCCGTTTGTTCACAACCCCAAGATCTTAACTAAAAGTCACTGGGTCCTCCACAGGTTTGGGCCTGTTTGCGACTTCAGAAATCAGCTGGGCACACATAAAAATCAAGACTGGCTAGTTTACACCTGAGCTGGGGAAGAAGATATCCATAATTCATGGGGTAAGGTGGTCTATGTTGCCCTGGTTTGGGTTTGAGTGGGATCTGTGTGAAGTCCTCTATGTCAGGGAGATCCCAGTCAGAGAGGCCTATGGCAAGCTGACAAATGTCCAGGTAGAGAGATGGCCACCAAGTCCATAAGAGGGCTGTATGTGAAATAGACCACACTACTTGCCCAGTAGGATTTATAGCTGCCATTGTTGTTGAACAGGCTGATGGGGATTAGGACTGCTGGTGGTCAGGGGAAGAATCCATAGCCTTACCCACACGATGGACACGCAACTTGAGAGGGTTACCAGTCTGTTCCAGTTTCCAGCCGGAGGCTGGACAGGGCGCAGGCTTGAGATGGGTGGCATGGATCCAGGAAGTGATTCCATCCACTTTCACCACTGTAAGTGTTATAAGCAGCACCTGGTATTGTCCTTTCCAGCGGCGTTCCAGGGATGATACCTGATGCCGTCTCACGTAGATGAAGACTCCCACTTGATATCGATGTGGGGTTCCCTCGTCTCCAGGCTGATAAGCACTGGCCAACTGTTTCCACAGGTATCGCTGGGTGCTGTGTTTGTTCAAGGGCTTTAAGTCTGTCAAGCAAGGGGGTGTGAAAGGAATCATTAAGTCTCAGAGTTGGGGTTAGGTCCCTTACTAAAGGAGGGGCACCATAGAGAATTTCATAAGTGGTGAGTTTACACAAAGAGGCAGAGGGTGTACTTTTTGCACGAAACAGTGCTTAAGGTAGGAGCATAGTCCAATTTTTTTATGCAGGTCTCCAAGCTTAATTTCTTTAAATTCTCTTTGATGGTTCTAATCATTTTTTCTACCTGTCCTGAGCTCTGGCATCTATAAGCACAATGTAACTTCCAATTAATCTTCAGGGTCCTGGTGAATCCCTGACTTACCTGGGCAACAAATGCCGGTCCATTATTGGACCCTATTACCTTAGGCAGGCCGAACCTTGGAAAAATGTCTTCTAGTATCTTTTTGAGCACCATCTGAGCCGTTTCTTTCTTCATGGGGAAGTCTTCAACCAATCCTGAAAGAGTATCTACAAAGACTAGGGGATATTTAAGTCCATACCTTCCTGGCTTAATTTCAGGAAAAGTCCACTTCCCAAAATTGTCCTGGTCTGGTTCCTCATAAGCGCTTCCCTGCAGGAAGCTTGGATGGGTAAGCATTAACTAATTGGCAGACTTGACAAGCTCTAGTCACCTTCTAAGCTATTTCTTTCCTCTGTAAGTCAGTCAACAATAAATCCTTTCTTCGGTCCTTTAAGTGTGCCTATAACTTCTTTGAGCTTAAGTGGGTGAGCTAGTGTACGTCTTTGACATAAAGGTGGGCTTTTTGAAATTGTAAACTTGGCTCTGTAGGGTCCCAGAGTTCTGTATCTGTCTCCTCAGATGATAAGTTGCCTGAATGTTCCAGTGTGGCCAAGTCTCCTGAATGTTGATCCCCCTGGTGTGGAAAAAGTTAACAGAGTCACTCCGTTTAGGGCTGCCAATTAAGCTTCCTCATCTGCCCGTCTGTTTTTAACTGCAACGAGGTCGTTTCCCTTCTGGTGCCCTGGACAGTGCACTATAGCTAGTTCCTTAGTGCCCTTCACTGCTGAGAGAAGGTGGAGAATCTCAACTTTGTTCTTTATTTTTTTCCCAGTGGAGGTTAATAGCCCCCTTTGCTGGTAAATAGCCCTGTGCACATTAGCATTGCCAAATGCATAGTGGCTATCAGTGTATATGGTGGCCCTTTTGCCTGTTGCTAGTTCCAATGCTTTCGTAAGGGCAATCAGTTCTGCCATTTGGACTGATGTCTCTTCTGGGAGACCAGAGGATCAGATGACATTAGTTTTTCTAACTACTGCTGCTCCAGCCCACCACATACCATCTTGGAGGAAGCTGCTCTCTTTCGTAAACCATACGACTTCAGGGTGAGGCAGTGGCTGGATCCTTCAATTCTCGTCCTATACTGGTTTCCTCTGCCAGTATGTCTTGACACTCATGAGCGACAGGTCCTGATGATTCTTCTGGCAGCCAGGTTGAGTGGAGCAGAAGGTCCAAGAGTTATTCTGTCTTTGCTAATCCAGAGGCTCTGGTAGTAGTTTATTCTGGAGTTTGATAGCCACCTATCTGGAGGTTGACAGATGATGCTCTCCAGGGCATGGGGGGCTATAATGGATAGCTTCTGTCCCAACGTTCATTAATGAGCATCTTTTATTAGAAGCGCTGCCGCTGCTATAGCTCTTAAGCAACGGGGCCACCCAGTAGCCACTGGGTCCAGTTTTTTTGATAAGAATGCTACCGGCCTTTTCCAAAGTCCCAAAGTCTAAGTGAACACTCCCCATGCTATTCCTTTCTTTTTCTCGATGTAGAGAGTGAAGGGTTTATCTATATCTGGGAGTGCTAAGGCCGGAGCAGATAGCAGCACCTTTTTTTGACATTATCAAAAGCTTGTTGGTGCTCAGGGGTCCATTGCAATTGGGCATTCCACTTTATCAGCGGGTATAAAGGGGCAGCCAGAGAGGCGAACCCAGGAATCCATCACCTGCAAAAGCCAGCAGTCCCAAGAAACTCTCTGAGTTGTCTCTTATTAGATGGGGGTGGTATCTGCACAATGGTTTGTTTTCTGTTCTCAGTTAGCCATCATTTGCCTCCCCTAAGAGAATAAACCAGGAAGATTACTTCTTGCTGACAAATTTGGGCCTTTTGGCAGAAGCCCTATATCCAAGCCGAGCAAGCTCGGATAATAGTGCTTGGGTCCCAGACTCATAGTTTTCCTTGGTGTCCGCTGCCAGTAGCAGATCATCCACATATTGGAGTAGTGTGACTTCGGGGTGTGCAGTTCTGAAGTCGTTTATGTCCCTGTGGAGGGCTTCATCAAAGAGAGTGGGGGGGGGGTTTGAACCCCTGTGGGAGTCTAGTCCAGGTTACTTGGCCAGATGTTCCAGTTTCTGGGTCTATCCACTCGAAAGCAAACAGCAACTGACTGTCCTTATGTAGGGGCAAGCAGAAGTAAGCATCTTTTAAGTCCAGCACAGTGTAGCATTCCCAGTCCAGATTCAGAGTGCTAAGCAAATTATATGGATTGGGTACTGTGGGGTGAATGTCCTGCACTCTGTTGTTGATCTCTCTTAGGTCTTGAACAGGACTGTAGTCCCTAGTTACTGGCTTTCTTACTGGTAGCAGGGGGGTATTCCGGGCTGATTGACAGGGCCTTAGGACCCCAAGGGCCAATTATTTCTGAATATGGTGACTTATCCCATCCTTAGCTTCTTTGCTTAGAGGATATTGTTTAACACTGATTGGAGAGGCAGAGGCTTTTAATTCTACTACTATTGGAGGTTGTTTTATGGCTAGACCTAACCCAGCAGTTTCTGCCCAGGCATTAGGATAATCTTTTATCCATTTCTGTTGTAGTTTGCCTCTTTGATCAGTCCTAGGGGGCACAAAGTGTTGATGTTCATCTTCTACGGACATAGTCAATTCTGTGACTATGGGAGTTTTTACTGAAGGTTTTAGAACATCCACTTGGGGACCATCAGGGTTAAAGGTTACTCTAGCCCCGAGTTTGGTAATCAGATCCCTGTGCATCAATGGGGCTGGGCATTCTTGGATTACTAGGAAAGAGTGGTGGACTTTTCATTTTCCTACTTCCATAATCCTCTTAGTTGTCCAAGCCCAATAAGTAGTGCCATTAGCCCCTTGAACTAGGGACCATTTATTTGATATGGGGCCCAGTGAAGCCTTAAAGGCTGAGTATACTGCTCCTGTATCCACTTCAAAGTTCACTGGAGTCCCCTCCACTTCAAATGTTACCCTGAGCTCGGGGAGGGGATCCGAGTCCTGACATTCCTAGTCCTTTTCTAGAGTCAGCATGGCGGGCTGCCATGGCTTCTTCTTTTTGGGGCACTCTTTGACTCAGTGTCCTTTTTCTCTGCAGTAGGCACATTGATCTGAGGCCAGGGACAGCCTTTGGCGTGGGCCCAAGTATCCCTTTCTGACTCCCTGCTTTTTAATTTCTGGCGTATTTGCTGCTGTGAAGAAAATCTTAGCCAATGCTTTTGTCTGCCTTTTGCTCCTTTCATCCTTTTTTTGTTCCCTTTCCTTCTCTCTCCTCTGTTCCGTGTCCTCCTCAGTTTCTCTCTTATAATATACTTATATACTTATAATATATACTTATAATATATATCTTATAATATACTTTCTCAGCTTCTCTGTCTAAATCTCTTAAGGTCGTATTTTGTAACCCATCTAGACATTGTAACTTTCTCTTAATATCTTGGGCAGCCTGCTCAATAAAGGCCATTGTAACAAATGCCTTTTGGTCATCTGCCTGAGGATCAAAAAAAGTATATTTTCTATATGCTTCCATAATTCTCTCCAGAAACATAGAGGGAGACTCATTAGGCCCTTGGATAATCTCTCTTACCTTGGCTAAATTGGTCAGCTCTCTGGCGGCCACTCTGAGACCCGCTATTAGAGCCCGGCGATAAGTGGACAGATGCTTCCTACCTTCAAAGGTGTTGGGGTCCCAGTTGGGTCGGTTCATGGGCCCATAGGGATGGAGAGAGAGCATCACAGGGGCTTCTGAGTTTTCTATTATCCATCGCCGGTGGGTTCTTTTAGGTTGCCCATCTTCCTCCAGGGGAGGAGGGGTTGCTGCTGCTGTGGGGAAGTCCCCTGGAGGGCTTGGGTCTGGCCCAATTGCCTCTAGCAGTGGAGAGGCTGAGTCAGCGGTGGGAGGATCATCAGGAACTGTGTTGGGGGTTGGGGAGGGAGAGTAGACAATAAGGAGGGGGTGGAGTGTCCAGTCTTGTGACTCAGGGAGAATGGAAGGAAGAGGGAGAGGAGCGGAAAGTTTGAATGATAGGAATGTGGGGGAAGAAGTATATGGCTGTTGATCTGGGTGGACACGTGGCCCCGGCTGAATGACAATATCTCTGAATTTTCGGATTAGAGGAAAGTGGAAGAATTCTTCTGGGGCCATCTGAATTCGAGGATGGGCCATTCTGAAGCACAGAGAGTCTGCCAGGTACGGTGTTTTACTTAAAAAGAAAGATTCTAGGCCCTTGAGAGGACATCAGTCCAATGATCAAGGGTCAGGGACAGAGAAGAGGAAGTGCTTTGTCCCATAATGGGAGTTACTCAAACAGGGACAGTGAAGACACAAACACAACACAAAGACAAACAGTAAACGTTTAACATGAGTCCAAGACAAAGATTTAAACTGAGTAACTGGAAAATATTGATGGGTTAGACAATAAAAACAGACAGTAAACTCAACATGAGTTCAGAACAATGACCAAAACTGAGTTACCGGCAAAACCTGATGGGCTGGCAAATCAAATCCTGAATCAAAACATAACCGAGTTGAGGAAACTACTATTCCTTGAATTCCCTAGTCCTCCGGAGTGTCCCTCAGGGACCTGATCTTGGCTCTGTGACACGTCTGTCACACCATAGGAGAGAGCTAATGCTCTTCACCAACAGCCACTTTGCCACGCCCTAGCCTGAAACCCGAAACCAGAAAGAGGCACCTTACTTACCCCGAGAGGACTCCCTTGAGGTCTTCCATTCACCGCTCCCGGATATCTCACCTGGGGCCTCCAGATGAAAAGTTGCTGCGAACATCAAAGGAAAAGACAACAAAGAGGATTTCTCATGCATCAGCAAAGGGTTTATTGGGGGTCCAGAATGCTAGGCCTCAGAGCTCCCTTCAGAGGAGCAAAAAACAAAGAGCCCCGAGAACAACTTGAGCAGAGTTTATATACATTCTTTAGAGAGCTCAGGGACTTTACATACATCATAGCCTCCTTTAGGAAATCATCATGTACCACGGGAAAATGAAATAACAACTCTAAAACATGATTAGCACATTCATTGGCGGGAAAAGTTGGGGCAGGGGGTGATTGGTCAGCCCTCAGAAGGGGTATACATTTAAACTGATTGGTTGAAGCCCTGAGATGTATACGTGGTGAGATGCACGGCTTCTGGGAAGGGGTTGTTAAGTAACTAGGTGGTCAGGGAAGATTTCAACACACATCTAATGGGCAGTTCCAGGAATTGTCTTAACTGCCACAGGAATTTCAAGTTCTGAGTGCAGCTTGGAAACTTTACAAAACCTGGTTCATAACATTTCGATTTCAATTTCTTTTATTCTTTCAGAACTTTACAGTGGAAGGTGAGAGACTTCATTCACAATGACTGCTCTTTTGGCTATATTGGTTTTGGATGCACACATGGGATCATTTTTTTGATCCGTCTGTTGCTGATAATCTAAGCCACAGCCTCACACAGGGCCAAGAGCCTGATTAAGACACATCTCTTTCCAAAGCAATTACTTCTCTGAGGTCAGTTTCAGAACTCAGTCTCTGAGGAGAATCACATCAGTGTTCAAAACCAGGTGGTCCCAGTCATCTCTTCCAACTGCCACACAAATGACCACAATTAAAACCAAATCACTCTCACATGGCACTCAACTTCTTACATATATACACTCATTATACCCTTTGGATAGAGGTTTTCATGAATGGCGCAGCCCAAGAGAGTGTCCAAAATAAGCTCCCTTGCCCCTCATTTGCCTAACCTCAGGGTGGCCTGAACACCCTTCCTGTGAACTAGGATTGATCACATAGTTCTTCCTTTAATACTGCTCTGCTTCTCCAATTTGAGGCCTACTGACTGTCAGGTTTAGATTCCTTATGTGATTTGGAGTAATTAGGAAACCAAAGCAACTTTGCAGCGCTTGAAAGAACTTATTTGACCCAAATGATCCCTATTCTCACTTGGTGGAAGTCAGGAAACTTACAGAGGAAGGCGAGAGACTTCATCCACAATGACTGATCTTTTTGCCATTTTGGTTTTGGATGCACACATTGCATCTTTCTTTAGATCCATCAGGAGCCGATAATCTAAGCCACAGCCTCACACAGAGCCACAAGGCTGATTCAGACACATACTTTTCCAAAGCAGTTAAGCAAAGAGCCACAGGTGATGCCCATTCACTTCCATTTGAAAACTTTTTTCTTCAAAATTCACAAAGGGGTGGCCTGAGGCAAAGACCTTCCTGACTTCAGGGTAACAGAACAATAAGTCAGCAAATCCCAATGCAGGGTTTCTCCACTGAGACTTTACTAGTCACAATGATATCTGAGTTTTGTGAGATGCTTGCAATTCCCTTCAGCTATCCAGTACATGGCCATGTCACAGAGCTTGGATGTGGTACATATCTTAGACAAAAAAACATGAGCCTATTCTGGAGAGTGGCCAGAATTCAGGAAGAAAACAGGAACTTAGGAAGATAGTATGTGTTGCCCATCGAAAAGCAACCAACAGTCCTTTCCTAAAATGGGCAGGATGAATTTTGGGAAGCTTTCTACTAGACAGGATACATCCATTGATCTATTCTGCTTTCTAATATGTACAACCAAGGACACAGTGGGATACACAGACACAGACACACTCGCCTTGTCAAAGGACTTTCTAGAAACAGTCCACTCTAAACCAAACAAACCACCTTTCCTACCTATTCTCAGAACATGAGACAAAACCCCAAACTCACACCCACACTCAAAAAGTCACCTCCTTCCCCCATGTAAGTCTGTGACTATCCAGAGTGTCCTCTGACTGGTGGTCCATACTATGTTCCCCCAAAATGGCCTGTCCTGTCTCAGGTCTTGTCTTCTTGTCCATCTCTGTGAAGTTGTATGGAGCCTGTGCTGACCACTACCTGCTTTCTCATTAAAGGCCCATCTTCAGAGCTCTACTTGCATTTTGTCATCCTCAAACCATTAGGTACCAAGAGAGACAGACTCTCTCCTTGGTAAATCCAAATAAGTAAGTCCACTGGGAATGGGACTGGGACTGGCTCTGTGTGCCTGGCTTCCTGGATCCCAAGTTCAGAGAGTTACATCACCAAAGAAGTGAGGTAGGTCAATTCCAACAGGAAGGGAATGAGGTCACTGCCTTGGCAACCACTTTGTCCTAACACTTGTTTCCAAGGGTCCCTTGAGATGGAGGCTGCCCCTACTTTCTGTGACACTTTCAGAAGTTAGAATGGTATATCAACCGTAGACACCAAGGAGAAGCTCTCCACACAGGGTTGGTTTGGTCCATCTTCTTTATATCAGTAGGAGAGAGGCTGATTCAGACACATCACTTCATCCTGAACAGGTGGTTTGCCATGGAAGATGACTTTTGCTCTCTCAGGTCCTTCATAGCTGCTACATCTTCTCTAGGGATCATTTCTCATCAAACTTTGAGGTTCTCAGCAGGTGAAAGATCCCCTACATTCCTGTATTGTAAGGCCAACTCTGTCCCTGCTCTTTTGTGAAGTTAGATTGAGGGAACAGTGTATGGTTAGGGTTAATAACATATTCTATTTGGGTTAGGAAACATTCTGCGGGATGAATAATGGTATTGGGAACCTGCGATATTCAAAAGAATATATAGGTGAAATATAAGTATGAAACCTGAAATCTAGGTACGATTTGAAGCCCTGAAGGGCAATGGGCCCTTTAGTGAGATACTTTGCTTTGAATTATGTTCTGAACAGATATCTCAGATAAATCGATGTGCAATGGCAAAGGACCTTGTACCTTGGATGATTAAATGTCCTAGAGAACATCCAGTCAAAAAGGAATAGTCGGCAGGATTAGGAAGGTAGTCAGTAGGTTTAGAAAAAAAGAGTGAATATAGGATTTGAATGAAAGTTTCATTAGCAATAGGGTTTTGGGTAGAGAGTGAACGTAAATATGAGCACATATGAAGAGTCAGTCACAATGATGAACTGGGGAAAATATGTAGGAAAGCAGATATCAATAGAGACATTAGGAAATCAGGCAAAGTATAATGTAATAGGGTTAGACATTTTCAACATGGTTGAGGTGAATATATAATCTTAGGAAGAAAGAAATATGTTGCCTCCAATAGGATTGACATTTGAGAGCATTAGGCAACCTGGACATGGTTGCTTTTAGTAATCAATGCTCACTTTCCATTTTGCTTTGGTGAAAGGTTAATAGGCACTTGTCACTTCCTGTTTTTCTGTATGCTTAACAAACCACTGTTGAAATCTTGAGAACTGTTTGCTAATTTTGTTCCCAGGATGTGCTGTCCTCAACTGCCAAACTGCAGAATATACTCCTTCACCCGGGTGCACGCAAACCGCACACTCGCCCTGACCCATCAATAAATTTCCCTTTCTGCCCTCTCCAAGAAAAGTATATAAGCTCTGTTAAAGCTGTTCTCAGGGCTCTCTGCTCTATTCAAGGGAGCTCTGAGCCCCAGCATGCTGGACCCCCAATAACCTCTTTGCTGTGGCCGAGTGAAAATGCTATACTGTTCTGTACTTAAAAGATGCTTTCTTTTGCTTGCCTCTGCATAAAGATAGTCAGTTGCTGTTTGCTTTCGAGTAGGTAGACCCAGAAACCGGAACGTCTTGTCAACTAACTTGGACTAGACTTCCACAGGGGTTCAAAAACTCCCCCTCTCTCTTTGATGAAGCCCTTCACAGACATCTCTACAACTTCAGAACTACGCACCCGAAGTCATTCTGCTTCAATATGTGGATGTCCAGCTACTGGCAGCCAACACCAAAGAAAACTGTGAGTCTGAGACCCAAGCACTATTATCTGAGCTTGCTCAACTTGGGTAGAGAGCTTTGGACAAAAAGGCCCAAATTTGCAAGCAAGAAGTAGTCTTCCTGGGGTATTTCCTTAGGCTCGGTAAATGATGGCTCACTGAGCCCAGAAAACAAACCGTTGTGCAGATACCACCCCCATTTAACAGGAGACAACATAGAGAGTTTCTTGGGACTGCTGGCTTTAGCAGGTTATGGACCTGGGTTTGTGTTCTTAGCTGCTCCTTTATACCCGCTGATAAATGAGAATGCCCAATTCCAATGTACCCTTGAGCACCAGCAAGCTTTTGATAACATCTAAGAACACTGACACTGAACTCCTCAACTTCACTGAGCCCAGCCTGCAATTTCAGAAAGCCCTACACTACATTAAAAATGTACATCAACTCAATCAACTTGGTTCAAAAAAACTGCCGGCATTACTGTAGGATCAAGAACAGAGTTTTAGACTAATTCACTCACAGTGAAAGGAAATAATTGAATGGGTAACAAAAGCCTGTCAGTTCTGTCAATTGGTTAATGCTTACCCTACCAAGCTTCCTGCAGGAAAGCACCTATGAGGAACCAGACCAGGACAATTCTGGGAAGTGGACGTTACTGAAATTAAGCCAGCAAGGTATGGACTTAAATATCTCCTAGTCTTTGTAGATACATTTTCAGGATGGATTGAAGCCTTTCCCACCAAAAAAAAAAGAAAAGAAAAGAAAACCGGCACAAATTGTGGTCAAGAAGATCCTGAAAGATATTTATCAAAGACACGTCCTGCCTAATTTAATATGGTCTGATAATTGAACAGCCTTCATGGGCCAGGTAAATCAGGGGTTAGCCAGGACCCTGGGGATTAATTGGAAGTTACATTGTGCTTATAGACCTCAGAGCTCAGGACACTTAAAAAAAATAAATAGAACCATTAAAGAGACCTTAACAAAATTAAGCTTAGAGACCGGCATAAAAGATTAGACTATGCTCCTGCCTTATGCACTGTTTCATGCAAGAAATACTCCCTTTCTTTCTTTGTGTAACCTCACCCCCTATGAAATTCTCTATGGGGCCCTTCCTACACTAAGAGACCTAACCCCGACTCTAAGACCTAAGGATCCCTTCCACACACCCTTGATTGACATACTTAAATCTCTTGTAAGAACTCAGCTATACCTAAGGAAACAGCTGGCCACTGCCTTCCAACCTGGGGACGAGGGGAATCCACATTGATATCAAGAAAGAGACTTCCTCTACATAAGATGACATCAGGTGTCATCCCTGGAACCCCGCTGGAAAGGACCATTCCAGGTGCTACTTATAACACCTACAGCAGTAAAAGTAGAGGGAATCACTTCCTGGATCCATGCCTCTCATCTTAAGCCTGTGCCATGTCCAGACTCTGGCTGAAAACTGGAAAAGACTGTTAACCCTTTCAAATTGCATATTCGCCACGTAGGTAAGGCTATAGACTCTCTCCTTGGCCACCCGTAGTCCTAACGCTCATCAGTCCCTTCAGCAGCGATGGCTGATCACAAATACTACTAGACAAGATGTATGGTCTATCTTGCATACAGCCCCCTTAGGGACCTGGTGGCCATCTCTCCACCCAGACATTTGTCAGCTGGCTATAGTTCTTTCCTATTAGGATATCCCTGATGAAGAGGATGTCACTAAAATTCCATTAAATCCTTTCCGTACCATAGATAATGGAAACAAACATTATGGTTGTAGGGACAGGCAAGCCAGATGCAGGTTGGCTAGGCTATATTAGTATGTTTGCCAGGCAGACTATCAAAGCCACAAACCGCCACGGCTGTGTGGGGGAAAAGCCGACTTCTTCTGTAAGTCATGGGGATTTGAGCATACAGGGGCTGCCTGGTGGAACCCAAAATCCTCATCAAATTCAGTACACAGCATTGGCCATATTACCACTTAGAAAACCCAAACTGATGGCCAACAGAGGAGTCTCTAGATCCTCAAATTCTGTGTGACCTTTTTAACTTCTGCAAGTGCTCAAAAGGGTGAAAGGAAATTCCCCTATGTGAAGGCCTTTTTCCTCTTTCTCTCACATCCTGAACTATGCTTCTCCAATAGTTCCTCAAACTCAGCCTTCTGCTCCAGACTCTCTGCTGTCAGTCCCACCTCAGCAAACCTGATTTCTCTTCTCCAATTACTAGATCAAAAACCGAAACCTCCGCCGGTTCTCAGAGCATTGCCCTCTTGCTGAGGTAGCAGGTACTGAGGTACCCATCCATCCACTCACTTCTCTCTTTTCCTGTCAGTGCCCACACCGGGTCCCACCAGGTCCTCTTACCACTTAACCCAAAGCTCAAACCAGCTTAGGAGAGCCCTCAGACCCCTATCGAAGATGTAATGAAAATGGCCTTTAAAGTTGCTTTGTCATCACTGAAAACAGGTTACTAAGAATTTAAAGTCCCTCACAGGCTTTTTGGGATACTCACTTCCGTCTTCCTTTCTGCTCTACCGATTCTACTGCTCAATTTATGTTGCTAGGAAAATCCCAAACCCCTTTCCCATTATTCCTTTACATCTCTCCTTCCTTATTCTCAGATCCACGGAGCTGCTCTCACCCCCCGCCTTCCCCGTCTTCCCCCTCTGTACCAGGCCCACAGAAAAATCTTCACTGAACTTCTCCAGAAGTCTTCACCATGGCTGACTTTAGGACTTTCAGCAAAAGAGTCTCTATAAATGAGTTCAGTGTAGATTAACTTCCTCTTTTTCTGTTGCGCTGTTCTACTTGGCTACTGGCTGGAAAAATCAGCACTCCTAAGCTAGACACCCCCTTAATAGTTTTTCACAGAATATGTTAACAAGGCCTCTGGCCTTGAGCTGGGGCTTCACAGAGATGGCTACATTTCTAAGATAAAAATTTACAAACTGGGCTCCATGGTAACAGTTGGCAGGGGGATAAAAGAAAAGGAAAAAAAAGCTCTCTGCCTCCCAGGTGTCCTTGAAAAGTTAACTTGCCCACAATAAAGGAAAAACAGAAAAAAAAGCTTCTTTTTGTGAATTTCTGCAGACTGTGAACTTCTGAGTCCCTTCTCTTTCATGTTGGGTACAAAATTCTGAAACTACCAAAACTTGGGGTTCAGGATGTTAATTGATTACAACAGAAGCAATGCCCTCTGAATCCGGTTGCAACCAAATAGGACTGTTTCCCTGTCTTTGGTGCTGTCTTAAGTGCCGTGCCTTGTCCGTCCCTACAACAGTATAATTCTATATACTTAAACATTGTTCATGTTTTCATGAAATGGTCAACAGATGTGATTAATTGTGTAATGGTGAAGATGTCTCCCAGATTGCTCTATAATGACCCAGGTTCATTTGAAGTTCAAACACGGGGGCATACAACCCGGTTCCACTGGGAACATATATCCCTCACTTTAGCCATCATATTAGGAATTGGAGTTGCAGCAGTGGTAGTCACAGGAACCACTGCCCTGCTCCATGGTACACAACAAATGACCCAAATAGAAGCAGCAAGAGACCAAAACTTAAAGATAATAGAAACCTCCATCACAGCTTTGCAGGAATCTTTAACATGTCTCTCTGAAGTTGTTTTACACACCAGTTGAGAGTTGGAACACCTCTTCATGAGAGAAGGGGGCCTTTGTGCTGCATTGATGTAAGAATGTTGTTTTGATGCCGACCATACTGAGGTTGTAAAAAAAACCTTTGAGTAAAATAAAAGGATGCCTTGAAAAGCGTCAACGAGAGAGAGAGGCCCAAAAAGGGTGGTTTGAGTCTTGGTTCACACAGTCCCCCTGCTTATCTACGCTTTTATCAACCCTGGCCTGTCCAATAATAATCCTCATATTATTGCTAACTATAAAACCCTGTTTGCTCAACCATGTAATTTCTTTTCTCCAAGCTCAAATTGGGTAAGTTAAACTTATGGTAATACCCCACTAGCAGACATAGAATGTGACACGTCCCAATAATCACTTTTATGATTAAAAGTAGCAAGAAGAAGAAGTGGGGAATGAAAGGTTAATAAAAAAGGTACTTGTAACTTCCTGTTTTTCTGTATGCTTAACAAAACACTGTTGAAATATTGAGAACTGTTTGTAATCTTGTTCCCAGATTGTGCTGTCCCCAACTGCCAAATACCTGAATGTATTCCCTCACCCAGTTTCACACTAACCACCCACTCGCTCTGACCCATCAATAAATTTCCATCCCTGCCCTCTCCAAGGAAAGTATATAAGCTCTGCTTAAGCTGTTCTCAGGGCTCTCTGCTCTATTCATGTGAGCTCTGAGCCCCAGCTTGCTGGACCCCCAATTAAGCCCTTGCTGTTGCATGAGACACTATCTTGGTGATCTCTTCCACCGACGCTTGCAGGAACATTACTTGGATGTTTCAATGTAGAAGAGAAAATCCAGTCATAAACGGATAGTCGGTAAGATTAAGAAGATAGTCGGTAGGTTTAGGAAGAAGAGTGAGTATAGGATTTGGAAAACAATATCTTTAGCAATAGGGGTTCGGTTAGAGAGTGAATGTAAATGTCAGCACATGTGAACAGTCACAATAATGAAGTGGGAAAAATATGTAGGAAAGCAGATATCAATAAAGACATTATGAAATCAGGCAAAGTATAAAGTGCGTGATACGATTAGACATTTTCAACAGAATTGAGTTAGAATATATAATCTTAAGAAGAAACAAATATGTAGTCACCAATAGGATTGACATTTGAGAGCATTAGGCAACTTTGACATGGATGTTTTTTGTAATCCATGCTCACTTTCCATTTAGGCTTTGGTACAATCAAAAGTGTGACCTTTACATTTGTCTCCAGAATACTACTGTGATAAAATGTATATGTAGATGTGGTGACATGAGTGTTTCTTCCACCATTTCTGGGAGCAATATTTTGAAGACATATAAATGGGTATTGGGGGTACAAAGAGGTGTACACTGTGTCATTGAATATAGAGATAATGCATGAATAGACCATAAGTGAATAAATAATATAACTGGTTCCACATTAAATAACGGATTGAATAGATATCTGAAAATATATAAGAAATCTTATATTGATATATAATCATTCATTCCAACCAATGATACATCTAATATTAATATTAGGGTTACGGTTTATCATGAAGATATGTTAGTTTTGCTACAAAAGTGATTATGGAAATCGAAAATAATGTGTTTGGAAAGAGTCAGTCATAATGCTGGCAATATGTAAACAAGGCCTCTGGCCTTGAGCTGGGGCTTCACAGAGATGGCTACATTTCTAAGATAAAGAAGTTACCAACTGGGCTCCATGGTAACATCTGGCTGAGAGAAAAAAAAAGAGAAGAAAATAGCTCTGCCCCATTCCCGGTATCCTTAAAATGTTAACTTGCCCAGAACAGAGGAAAAAAAAAACAGAAACAAAAACTGCTTTTTATAAACTTCTGCAGATTGTGAACTTCTGAGCCCCTCCCATCCATGTTGGGTACAAAATTCTGAAAAAATTTAAACTTGGGGTGCAGGGGATTAAATGATTACAACAGAAGCAATGCCCTCTAAATCCGGTTGCAACCAAATAGGACTGTTTCCGTGTCTTCGGTACTATCTTAGTTGCCTTACCTTGCCTTGTCCATCCCTTTTCTCATGAAAAGACCAGTCGAGAAACATGGAGGAATGCATGTGCTCTGAAGCAGGAAATGATTGATAGTGAAACAAATGCCTATTAATTTTCTAACTTGTGGATGAAATATATATCCTATGATGTGCATAAATTGAAGAAATAGTAATCTACCAGTGTTGAATAAAAATGAACGTCAAAATACACATTATGTCCGATTGGAATCTACTTGCATTGATGTTAAACTGGGTCAGGTACTGTAGAAATATTAGGATTTGTGTGCACCATTCACTCAAGTTACTTTTCAGTATAGGAAAGAAATATGTTTTTATGGTTAATGAATATTTCTAAGAATAATCTTTGGAAAGTTGATTATAAATTTACGTATATGAATATGAATGAATTTCGTGAGTGTAAAATAAGACACATATTTCATATTTTGAAAAATCTGGAGAGTGTATATATATATATATATATATATATATATATATGTGTGTGTGTGTGTGTGTGTGTGTGTGTGACTAAAGTCACGGTTGCCTGGACACCCTTCTTGTGAACCAGGAGTGATCAAATAAGTCTGCCATTAATACTTTTCCACTTCTCCAATTTGAGGCCTTCTGACTTTGGCGTTTAGATTCTTTATGTGAAATGGAGTCAAGAAAAAACTGAAGCACTTATGGATTTGCCTCTGCATGGTTTTGAAGAATTCATTTGACCCAAAGGATCCCTATTCCCCTTGATGGAGGTCAGGAACTTTACAGAGAAAGGCGAGAGACTTCATCTACAATGACTGCGAATTTTTGCCATTTTGATTTTGTATGCACACATGGGATCTTTCTTTACATCCATCAGGTGTTGGTAATCTAAGCCACAGCCTCACACAGGGCCAAGAGACTGATTCAGACACATCCCTTTCCAAAGCAGTTAAGCAAAGAGCCACAGGTGATGCCCACTCATTTCCATTTGAAAACTGGTTTCTTCAGGCTTCAGAAAGGGGTGGCGTGAGGCAAAGCCCTTCCTGCCATTCAGGGCAAAAGAACAATAGGTAAGCAAAAGGCCCATAGCAGGGTTCCTCCACTGAGACTTTACTGGTCACACTGATATCTGAGTTTTCTGAGATGCTCGCCATTCCCTTCAGCTATCCAGTACATGGCCATATCACAGAGCTTGGAGGTGGTAAATATCTTGGACACAAAACCATGAGCCTATTCTTGAGTGTAGCAAGAATTCAGGAAGAAAATGGGAACTTAGGAAGTTTGTAGGTGTTGCCCTTCGATAATGCAAGCCACAATCCATTCATAAATTGGGCAGGATTGATGCTGGGAAGCTTTCTACTAGACAGGACACATCCATTGATGCATTCTCTTTTCTAATGTCTACAACAACAGACACATTGGGATACACAGACATAGAAACACTTGCCTTGTCAAACGACTTACTAGAAACAGTTCACTCCAAACCAAACAAACCGCCTTTCTTACCTTTTCTCAGAACATGAGATAAAACCACAAACACACAACAAAAACCACAAAGGCAACGCCTTCCCCCAAGTAGGTCTGTGACTATTCGGAGTGTACTCTCATTGGTGAGCCTTACTATGTACCTCCAAAATGGCCTGTCCTGTCTCAGATCTGGTCTCTTTGGCCAACTCTGTGAAATTGTCAGAAGCCCGTGGTGAGCCACTACTTGCTTTCTCTGGAAAGGCCAGTCTTCAAAGCTTTCCTGGCATTTGGCCATCTTCACATCAATAGATACCAAGAAAGACTGACTCTGTCCTTACAAAATCCAAACAAATGAGCCCACTGGGACTGGGACTAGGACTGGCTCTGGGTGCCTGGAATCCTGGATCGCAAGTTCAGAGAGTTCCATCACCAAGGAATAGAGATGAGGTCACTTCCTTCAGGAACTGAATGAGGTCACTGCCTTTGCAACCACTTTTTCCTAACAGTTGCTTCCAAGGGTCCCATGAGATAGATGCTGCCCCTATTTCCCGTGACCCTCTCACCAGTTAGAATACTATATCACCCATAGGCACCTGTGAACAGCTCTGCACACAGGCCTGGATTGGTCCATCTTCTGTACATTAGGAACAGAGACACTCAGTCAGACACAACCCCT
The DNA here is from genome assembly GCF_048772815.1 of Callospermophilus lateralis. Lineage (NCBI taxonomy): Eukaryota > Metazoa > Chordata > Mammalia > Rodentia > Sciuridae > Callospermophilus > Callospermophilus lateralis. The sequence continues at coordinate 290,396 of NW_027512870.1, read as the reverse complement.
CTCCAGACAGGGTTGTTTTCCATGGAAGATGACTTTTGCTCTCTCAGGTCCTTAATAGCTGCCTACATCTTCTCCAGGGATTATTTCTGCATGGACCTTTGAGGTTTTCAGCAGGTGGTATATCCCCTACATTCCTATATTGTAAGACCAACACTTTCCCTGCTCTTTTATAAAGTTAGAATGAGGGAATAGTATATGGTTTGGGTTAATTACATGTTCGATTTGGGTTAGGAATCATTTTGCTGGTTGAATAATGGTATTGGAAATCTGTGATATTTATAAAAATATAGAGGTGAAATATATGTATGAAAACAGAAATCTAAGTAATATTTGAAGCCCAGAAACGGATTGGGCCCTTGATTGGGAGACTTAGCTTTGAATTATGTCCTGCACAGATGTCTCAGATAAATCAATACACAATGGCATCGGACCTTGTACCTTGAATGATTGAATGTCGAAGAGAACATCCATTCAAAAAAGGATAGTCAGTAGGATTTGGGAGATAGTTGGTAGATTAAGAAAGAAGAGTGAGTATAGGATTTGGACCAAAAGTTATTTAGCAATTGGGTTTCAGGTAGAGAGTGAATGTAAATATCAGCACAAATGAACAGTCAAAATGATGAACTGGGAATTTATGAAGGAAAGCCGATATCAATAGAGACATTAGGATATCAGGCAAAGTAAAGCGAGTGATAGGATTAGACATTTTCAACAGGGTTGAGTTTGAATATATAATCTTAGAAAGAAACAAATATGTAGTCAATAATTGGATTGACATTTGAGAGAATTAGGCAACCTGGACATGGATGTTTTTAGAAATCCATGCTCACTTTAAATTTAGGCTTTGGTACAATCATAAGTGTGACCTTTGCTTTATTTTCCAGAATATTACTGTGATCAAATGTATATGTAGATCAGGTGACATGAGTATTTCTTCCACCATTTCTGGGAACAATATTTTGAAAACGTATAAATGAGTATTGGGGGTAGAAAGTGGTGTAGTATCTGTCTAAGAATATAGAGATAATGCAAGAATAGACCATACTGTGAAAAAATAATATAATTGGTCCGCTTTAAATAATGGATTGAGTTGATATCTGAAAATATACAGAAAATCTAATGTTGATACAAAATCATTCATTCCAACCAGTTATACTTCTAATGGTAATATTAAGGTGATATTTCATCATGAAGAGTGTGTGAGTTATGCTTCAAAAGTGATTATGGAAATCGAAAATAATGTGTTTAGAAAGAAGTCTTGTTAAAAAACATGGAGGAATACATGTGTTCTGAAGAATGAAGTTATTGAAAGTGAAACAAATGCCAATAAATTTGCTAACTTGTGTATGAAATATATATCTTATGATGTGCATAAACTGAAGAAATAGTAATGTACAAGTGTTGACTAAAAATGAACATCAAAATACACATCACGTTCCATAATTATCTACTTGCATTGGTGTTAAACTGGGTCAGTTACTGTAGAAATATTAGGATCCGTATGCACCATTCACAGAAGTTAGTTTTTATTTCTAGGAAACAAATATGTATTTCAGGTGGATGAATATTTCTGAGAATAATCTTTTGAATATTTGATTATAAATCCACATACATGAATACGAATAAATTTAGGGAGTGTACATTGAGACCCATATATTTCATATTTTGAAAAACTTGGAGAGTGTACACACACACACACACACACACACACACACAGACATTAAAAAGTAGCAATATATATGGAAATCGAAATTCATCATGAAATGTATATCATCCACTGATCCAAAAATATTCATTATACTGAACATGATTTTATTTATCATGTTGTTCATCTACGAAGCTCACCCATAGGTTGAATTTTCAGTTCCAACTGTGTTTAGGTGGAGTGATCTCTTCTCCCAATTTGTATCTGCAAAGTCAGCCACCTCACAAGAATGTACATGTGATAACAGGTATGATTCAATATGTGCATATGAAATAACATGTGCTGAATTGGCTACAGAGAAAGGCAGAGAGGAATTCATCTATTTGTTAACTTTAAAAACACATGGAGAACTATTTCAACAAAATATTGACTAGATTTATAAGTCCTACCCTGTATAATGCAAAAGGCAAGTCCAGCAATACACTATGTCTCGTCTAAACTGCTTGTATTTCTATTCGGTTTGGGTTATTTTTCTCCATCATATTAGAATTAGTAGTCAGAGTCTAGTAGGGTATGCGTTAGTGTCAGGCATTCAGCATTTTGAATTGAAAATAGGAAAATGAATCCAATGTGTATGTAAATATGTGCTTCACAAAAATCTTCCCACTCTAATCCAGAACAATGCCTTTACTTTACCTTCACTCCAAGTAAAATACAATTAGAGTGGACGAGTTAGAAAATCTGTGAATACATATCTGGAATGTAATATGCTCAAGAGTTCACAACCTTGAAGGTGGTAGAGGAGTTTCCAAAAGTAAGGGACAGGTAAATACTCCACAAAAATGGAGCTCTTCTGGACTAAAGACTTCTGGTGAAACTGCCTCTGAGTTTGGGCACTTGAAATATTTGTTGTTGTCAGAAGTTTTAGCTTTTTTTGTAGAGAGACCATCAAAGCTAGGTATGTATCTAAGTGACCTGGAGGACATGGTTTCTTATTTTCTAATGAACATGAGGCAGCAGTGCTGAATTCTCTCTTTGTAGGTAAACTGTGGCCACTGCGGGCAAACTCTTTCCGTGTGGACTGTAAAGCCATCTGGCCATCCTCCACTTGTCGATGTGTTTCTTGCTGCTGCAATGTGAGTTTGGTATTTGCTTCACAAAATACAAGGAGTTAAACTGGGACACAGTGCTAAAGGGAGTTCTGTCACGTGTGGTGTGTCAGGTTCTGCAGGATAATGAACCAACCAGGCTTCAATCCCACATAGCTTGCATCCTTAACCATAGCAATCTGATTCTGAACATTGCCCTGAAAACTCTCCACATAACAAGATGCCTTTACATAGAAGGGTCTGCTGGGTGCACCATGTCAGTCACAAGCCATTTGGAAGCCAATGGCAGATCCACATTGCCCCACCACAGATATTTTATCACACAACTGCACACGACTTTTCTAGGCACATTTCACATCAGGCTCCAACTTACTGGCATCTCTGTTCTACACCATTTTCATGGTCATGGGAATTTCAAAAATTTCATGGTATTTATCTAGCCATTTTACAAGAATGATGTTGGAGGCACTGTGTGTTTAACTTCATTCAGGAACAATTAAATGGTGAGGAAGCTCATTTCAATGAAAGCTCTGGAGAAATCTCACAGGCAAGGCTTCCAAAGAGTGGCCAAAATTTCACAGGAAGCCAGACCTATTGCTGTCTACAATGTGAGGTACATGTGTGTTTTGACTCTCAACTATGGCTGCCATGTCTTTCAGAATAAAACCATGTGATATCCTGGATTAGATTCCCAGTGCTCTGTGGAAAGCAAACCTGGGCCTAGATCTCGGTTTCCAAGGGCGACTCTCATGCGTGACCAACTAAAATCCCAACATATTTCATGATAACACTTCTCTAAGTCAGCTCTAGAACTCAGTCTCTAAGGGGAATCACACCAGAGTTCAGCCCAGGTATACCCAGTCATATCTTCCACATACCACACAAATGACCACAATTAAAACCAAAACACTCCCACATGGTCCTCATTTTCTTCCATATATACACTCTCATACTACGCTCTGTCTGGAGGTTTCCATGAGTGGCGAAGTCCAAGACAGTGTCCAAAATAAGCTTTCTTGCCCTTCATTGCCTAAAGTCATGGTGGCCTGGACACCCTTCCTGTGAACCAGGTGTGATCAAATAGGCCTGCCCTTAATACACCTCTGCTTCTCCAATTTGAGGCCTACTGACTGTCAGGTATAGATATTTTTATGTGAATTGGAGTCATGAGAAAACCCAAGAACCTATGTGCTAGACTCTCCAGGGCTTTGAAGAACTCATTTGACACAAAGGATGCGTATTCTCACTTGATGGAGTTCAGTAGACTTACAAAGGAAGGCAAGAGACTTCATCCACAGGGACTGCTCTTTTGGCCATTTTGGGTATGGATTCACACACGGAATGATCCATCAGGTGATGAGAATCTAAGCCACAACCTCACACAGGTCCAAGAGGATGATTCAGACACATTATCAGGATCAATCACTTGATTTTTTCCTCTGTCTAACTAGCTAGAGAGACCTTCTCTTTTAATTGAATTTTTATCTCTGTCTGACTAGCTCGAGAGACCTTCTCTTTTACTTGAATATTTCTACTATAACTATAATACAACCCAAGAAGATAAAATTATTACTCCATATACTATGAATCAAATTGATGATTTACATAATTAGTTAAATACTTGGGCAATAATCATGTGCAAATCTAATGTTTCATTTGATAACCACTTACCATCTAATCCTTTATTGTCTTTTTGGTCATCACATCATGTAATTTTTCCAAAAATGACAAGAAAAACACCTATTATAAATGCTACAAATATATTCACTGATGGGTCAAATAATGGTACAGCAGTAATATTTACACCTGATCAAACTTTTACATTTTTAGTACCCAAACAATTAGCTCAAAATGTAGAGCTTAATCCAGTATTACAAGCTTTTGTGATGCTTAAAGCATCTGTAATTAATTTATTTTCCGATAATCAGTATATAGTTAGTGCTATAGTATCACTTGAAGATGGTAGAAGGATTTCCCCTTTCTCTACTATTTTCTCTTTGCTTTCGACTATACAAAGTCTAATCTGGGACAGGAAAGATCCGTTTTTTATAGGATATTTCAGGACACATACAGGATTGCCTGGAGCCCTTAGTTTGGGCAATTATTTAGCAGATAAAACAACACATGACATTCATACATATTTTCTATACACTAGAAGAAGCTACAAATTTTCATAAAAAGTTCCATGTCAATGCTAATACTTTACAAAAGTGTTTCAAAGTAACTAAGGAACAAGCTAGACAAATAATAAAACAATGTCAAAATTGTGTGACCTTTTTACCACAAGTTAATCTTGGAGTCAATCCCAGAGGATTGATACCTAACCATATTTGGCAGATGAACGTCACAAACTTGCCAGAATTTGGAAAATTAAAATATTTGCATGTTACAGTTGATACTTCTTCTGGATTTTTGATGGGCTCCCTTCTTGCTGGAGAAAAAAACTAAAGATGTTATAGCTCATTGCTTACAAAATTTTGCCACTGTGGGCGTTCCAAAAGAGTTAAAAACAGATAATGCCCCTGCTTATACTTCTACTTCTTTTAAACAATTTTGCTCATCATTTGGCATTACTCATATAACAGGAATCTCATACAATCCACAGGGAGAAGGCATAGTTGAAAGAGCACATGAAACTATTAAAATGTACATATTAAAGCAAAAAGAACAAATTGGGAAGGGGTATATATTCCCCAAAGGTAAACTTAAAATAAACCTTTTACTCTAAACTTTTTAAATTTGGGTTCATCAGGGCTTAGTGCTGCAGAAAGGCATATATGTCCAAAAAATGTACATAAGCCCAAGGTACTTTGGAAGGATATTCTAACAGGACAATGGAAAGGTCCTGACCAAGTAATTGTCTGGAGTCCGGCGTCTGTTTTTGTGTTTCCACAGGGAGAACAGTAGCCAATTTGGATTCCAGAGAGATTAACTAAAGAGATTTCTACAGACCAAAAATAAGATGATTTGGCTCAAATCAATAAGAGCTGATATGCAGAACTCCAGTTTGGCTGTTCTTACATCTGTGACAGAACCAGAATGTTTTTTTCAAATCTATTTTATTATTCCCCTTTCTCATATCATGAAGTTTTATTTTGTTTTTTTTAGCTCATACAGAACTAGGTTAATGTTTTTCTGATCAGTTCTATTTTTGGACAATAGAGTTTTTAGACATTGCAATGGAGATTTCACCTGTAAAAAGTCATAAGGCCTTTAATATTATGTCATGTGTTGTATGTATTATATTATGTGTGCACTTGTGTTTTGTGTTATATGTTTGATTTCACATCTTTTCTGTGTTGACTATATTCTTTTCAAGTTGATATACTTTGTCTTCATTATCTGATGTTCTGACTTCTACTTGATCTAGTCTGTTTGTAATATTCTCATTAGCGCTTTTAATCTGATTTACGGTTTCTTGCATTTCTATGATTACAACTTGATTATTTTTTAACACCTCTATCTCCTGATAAAGCTCATTCTTTGTGGATTTAATTCGTGTGGTTAGTTCCTCTTCAAAATATACTTTCAATGCTTGGATTTGCTGTCTCATGTCTTCTCTAATATTCCGTTCCATCTGAATTAGGAATGCCTTGATTTCTTTCCCTGTCCATATTTCTGATTCTTCTAGGTCCTCCTGTATATTTAGATTGTCCTGCATTGTTTGTAACCCCTTTTTCCCTTGTTTTTTCATATTGTTCACGTTGCTTTCCAGCTCTGTTTGACTGCTTTGTAACTGCTTTCTCCTATACATTTGTTTTGGCTTTGTATATCTCTGTTGTCTCTCTTTTGTGGTGGAAGATTATGCCTAAAAATTTTGGGCTTTGTTGTACTTTAAAGCTGATTCATTCAATTCATATAAGGCTTCTAGGTTCTGTATGCATATAATGATTTGCTGTTTGTTCTTAGGACTATATGTTTAGGTTGGGTGCTCTGGTGGTACAATGGTTAGTATGTCTCGGCTACTTTAGAAGATTGCTCCACTGAAGGTGGATACTACCAGGCAATTGGATCAGGGTGTTGGTAGTAGCTAGGTATTTAGGAGTCTTATAGACAGCCTCGAGACATTCACCTATTTGCATTTAGACAATTACACACAATGGAAGATGTAATGCTTGGAATGAGAGTTGGGGGGTAGGAGAATGAAGGTGCTCTTAAAAAGAAAAAAAGGATAGAGGGAGAGATAGATTAGAGGGGAATGAAAAGAACAATAAAACTTGAAATGGGATAGAAAGAGAGAAGGAAAAGGGGGGAAAGGAACAGGGAGAGAAGAAGGAGAGAAAAAAATATCAACAACAGCAACAACAACAACAAAAAAATTAAAGTCTTAGAGATCCACCTTCTTCTCTTCCAGTAGGCGGAGCTGTGCCTTCCAAGCGGAGTGTCTGCTCTGTACCTGCCGAGAGCTATCCCTGTGGGGCGTCTTCTGGGGGTCTCTCAGACTTGTCAGTCCAGAGCCATTTCACTTCTCCAGCTCTTAACCCCCTTCCTCCTGTCAGCCTGCCAGCCAGGTCCTGTTCCCCAGAAGTGATTCTCCAGAGATCTAGTTACACTTGCAGCCCCACCGAGTGCCCCTTTTAAGCCTCAGTGCTGTGGTAAACTGGCGGATAAGACCTTAGGGGTCACCACTGGTGATATGGGGGCCTTGGGTTCTGGGCTCCCCTCTGCTTCCCTACGGACACGACCCCTGAGAAGTCAATGAAGTTTCCTGGCTGCTTGTATCAGTATGGGGAGTCACACACCTGCTAAAATGGATTTTGCTGGGAAGGAATTTCGCCGGCCGAACTCCGATGATGTCACCTCTCTGCTATGGTGGGCCCCAGGCTTCTTGCCGGATTGACCGAGGGGAGGGGTGGGACTGGTCCGGCCCGGTTCACCTCAGCTCCTGGCGCGTGGAGGCTTGGCTAAAGACTTCTTCCTGCCAAGCTGTGTCTCGGCATCTAGCAGGACCCAGTCACTTTGGCTGCGGGCCTGTGGACGGATCTGCAGCTGTGCCCGCGGTGCGCAGACTGTGGCTGGTGAATCTCGAACTCCGCGTCTAGTGGCAGGGTCCCACTCGTCCGGGTCACACAGACGCTTCAAAAAAATTCTTGTAGCTCCCGGGCAGTCTCCCTTCAGTGGAATTTTGCTAGGAGAATCTCCGTTGGTAGAATCCAAGAGTTATCCTTGCGACTTTATGACCCCATCACTGGGAGTGCATTAAAAGCGCAGCCTCTCTGCCCGCCGCCATGTTGGATCCACCTTTTCTTTTCATTATATTTAATAATTCTCTTCTAGACAATGTAAATTGTTAAGAAAATTGTTTTCTTTTAGTGCCTTTTGGAATGTTACATAATTCTTTCTTTAGGCATTGTTGCCAGAATTTCTATCTTCATCCCAGTGCATGTGAAGTCAAAGATAAAACCAATCTACAGCTTCTGCAATAGCCATCACTGAACTGCTTGCAGAACTTGCCTGGACTATGTATCACTTGTATGCATTGTGAACTCACCTGCCTGCATTGTGAACTATCTGTTGGTGCAGTGACGTGTGGTAGTGTTGGGGTATTTCTCTGATGATGTCATCGGTGGTACAATTTTTTCAAAAAGAGCCATCAATTGCCTTGGTGTATCTTCCTCCCTTCTGCTTGTCATGGTTGTTCAGCTAAAATTAGGGGGCCAACAGAGATGAGGCAAAGAGCCTCACCCGCCCGCTGGTACAAAGACCTCTCCACAGGTGTGGATGTATACTGGACCTGTAGTCAGTGATGGGTAAGGTCCAATTACAATGGTACCAATCTAAGACAGGAGGCTGACACCTTGAGGTCAGGTCATTCGATAATGGGTAAGAACCATATGTACTATTGGACAACCTAAGGCAGGCATGGTCCCTAAGCCACATGCTTGTTGTTTAAACAGAGAGGGTTAGATGTTGAGAGCCACAGCCCAAGGGGCCAAAGCAAACTTTCAGACTGCCAGCTGATGGTTGGCTCACAGCGGCCCCAGCAACATCTAGCTGATTGGCTCCTCTGCGGTGATGCCCATTGGGCTGTTTCCCCACCCTTTCAAATTATGGAGCTGCTTTTTGGGGGACTTTTTTGGCTCTGCTCAAACAACCCAGCCAATCGACCTCAAGACCAGGAGGAGAGGGGAGGTTGAGAGCTTGTGGGAAGCTGGTGGTGGCAGTTGTGCTCTGAGTGTTTTTCCCGAGGAGCTATTTTTTGGCGTGTGTGGTTCTAAAAATAAAGTTAGCTTTTGACAAGTGGCTCCTGAATTGTGCCCAGCCAGACTGTGTCAATCCTAAATTGATGGAGCAAAATAACCAAAACAGAATAGAAATACAAGCAGTTCAGAGGAGGCATGGTGTATAGCTGGACTTACCTTTTGTATGATAAAGGGTAGGTGTTATAAATCAAGTCAATATTAAATTGAAGTAGTTCTCCATGTGTTTTAAAGATAACAAATCCGTGAATTCCTGTCGCCCTTTATCTGTATCCTATTCAGCACATGTATTTTTGTATGCACATATAGAATCCTACCTGGTATCACATGTACACTTTTGTGAGGTGGCTGACTTGGCAGATACAAATTGTCAAAAGAGATCACTCCTCCTGAACGTTGTTGGAACTGAAAATTAAAACTACGGGTGAGCTTCCTAGTTGAACAAGATAATACATAAATCCATGTTCAGTAAAATGAATATTTTTGAATCTGTGAAAGATATATATTTCATAATAAATTTCGATTGGCATATATATCGCTACCTTTTAATGTCTGTGCATGTGTGTGTGTGTGTGTGTGTGTGTGTGTGTGTGTGTGTATATATATATATATATATATATATATATATATATATATATACACACTCCAGATTTTTCAGAATATAAAATATATGTGTCTTATTATACAATCCCTAAATGCATTCATATTCATGTATGTGGATTTATAATCAAATATTCACAAAATTATTCTCAGAAATATTCATCCACCTCAAATACATATTGTTTCCTAGTACTGAAATCTAAATTCAGTGAATGGTGCATAGAAGTCCTAATTTTTCTACAGTATCTGACCCACTTTAACATCAATACAAGTAGATTACTATGGTACATGATGTGTATTATGACATTCATTTTTATTCAACAATGTTACATGACTATTTCTTCAGTTTATGCACATCATAGGATATATATTTCATTCACAAGTTTTCAAATTTATAGGCATTTGTTTCACTTTCTATCACTTCCTGCTTCAGTACACATGCATTCCTCCATGTTTTTTGACTGGTCTTTTCATGAGACTACTTTTCATTTTAGATTTCAATAATCGCTTTTGAAGCAAACCTCACACACTCTTCATGACAAACCATAACCTTAATATTACCATTAGATCTATAAATGGTTGTAATGAATGTATGTATATCAATATAAGATTTCCTGTATATTTTCAGATATCAATTCAATCCATAATTTAAAGTTGGAACCAGTTATATTATTTATTCACAGTATGGTCAATTCATTCATTTTATCTATATTTGTAGACACAGGGTAGACCTATTTGTACACCCAATACTAATTTATACATCTTCAAAATATTGACCACAGAATTGGTGGAAGAAATACTCATGTCACCTGATCTACATATACACTTTATCACAGTAATATTCTGGACACAAAATGCAAAGTTCACACTTATGATTGTACCAAAACCTAAATGGAAAGTGAGCATGGATTACTAAAAACATCCAAGTCCAGATTGCCTAATGCTCTCAAATGTTAATCCTATTGGTGCTAAATATTTGTTTTTTTCTAAGATTGTATATTCAACATCTACCATGTTGAAAATGTCTAATCCTATCAATCAATTTATACTTTGCCTGATTTCTTCATGTCTCTATTGATATCTGCTTCCCTATATATTTTCCCCAGTTAATCATTGTGACTGACTCATCACATGTTCTGACATTTACATTCATTCTCTACGAGAAACCCTATTGCTAAAGAACTTTTGGACCAAATCCTATACTCACTCTTCTTCCTAAACTTACTGACTATCTTTCCAATCCTACCGACTACCCTTTTTAAGTGGATGTTTTCTTCTACATTCAATCATCCAATTTACAAGGTCCTATGCCATTGTTTATCGATTTATCTGAGACATCTGTGCAGAAGGTATTTCAAAGCTAAGTATCCCAATCAAGGACCCAATGCTCTTCTGGCCTTCAAATCTTACCTAGACTTCTGTATTCATACTTATATTTCACCTGTATATTCTTGTATATATCACAGGTTCCCAATGCCATTATTCATCATGCAGAATGATTCCTAACCCAAATCGAACCTGTTATTACCCTAACCATACACTGTTCCCTCAATCTAACTTTACAGAAAAGCAGGGACAGAGTTGGTCTTACAATCAGGAGTGTAGGGGATCTTCCACCTGCTGAGAACCTCAAAGGTCAATACAGAAATGATCCATGGAGAAGATGTAGGCAGCAATGAAGGACCTGAGGGAGGAAAAGTCAACTTCCATCGCAAACAACCTGGTCAGGGTGAAGGGATGTGTCTGAATCAGCCTCTTTCATCTTAATGTAGAGAAGATGGACCAAACCAAGCCTGTGTGGAGAGCTGTGCCGAGGTGCCTATGGTTGATATACCATTCTAACTTGTGAAAATGTCACAGCAAGTAGGTGCACCCTCCATCTCATGGGACCCTTGGAAGCAACTGTTAGGACAAAGTGTTTGCCAAAGCAGTGACTTCATTCACTTCCTGAAGGAAGTTACCTCACATAACTTCCTTGGTGATGGAACTCTCTAAACTTGGGATTCAGGAAGCCAGGCAACCACAGCCAGTTCCAGTCCCAGTTCCAGTTGTCTCACTTGTTTGGGTAAACCAAGGACAGAGTCAGTCTTTCTTGGTACCTAGTTATGTGAGGATGGCCAAATGCTAGGAAAGCTAAGAAGAGGGGCCTTTCCTGAGAAAGAAGGTAGTGGCTCACCAGTGACTTTTGACAACTTCACAGAGTTGGCCAAGGAGACCAGAACTGAGACAGCACAGTGCATTTCGTGGAAATATATTCTGTCCCACCCATCATAGGACACTCCGGATAGTCACAGACCTACTTTGGGAAAGGTGGTGTCTTTTTGAGTATGGGTGTGAGTTTGTGGTTTTGTCTCATGTTCTGAGAATATGTAGGAAAGGCGATTTGTTTGGTTTGGAGAGGACTGTATCTAGTATGTCCTCTGACAAGGTGAGTGTTTCTATTACTGTGTATCCCACTCTCTCCGTGGTCTTAGTATTAGAAAAAGAATGCATCATGGATGTGTTCTGTCTAGTAGAAAGCTTCCCAGCATTCATACTGCCAATTTATGAATGGACTGGGACTAGCCTTATCAATGGGCAAAACCTACTGTCTTTCTAAGTTCCTGTTTTCTTCCTGAATTCCGGACACTCTCCAGAATAGGCTCAAAGTTTTGTGTCCAAGCTATGTAGCACCTCCAAGCTCTGTCACATGGCCATGTACTGGATAGCTGAAGGGAAGTGGAGCATGTCAGAAAACTCAGATATCAGGAAACTCAGATACCAGGAAAGTCTCAGTGGAGAAACCCTGCTTTGGGCCATTTGCTTACCTATTTTTCTTTTGCCCTGAATGTAAGGAAAGTCTTTGGCTCAGGCCACCCCTTTGTGAAGCCTGAAGAAAACAGTATTCAAATGGAAATGAGTGGGCATCACCTGTGGCTCTTCGCTTAATTGCTTTGGAAATGGATGTGTCTGAATCAGCCTCTTGGCGCTCGGTGAAGCTGGGGCTTAGATTGTCAGCACCTGATGGATCTAAAGAAATATCCCTTGTGTGCATCCATAACCAAAATTCGAAAAGATCAGTCATTGTGGATGAAGTCTCTCACCTTCGTCTGTTAGGTTCCTGACCTCCATCAAGTGTGATTATTGACCCTTGAGTAAAATGAGTTTTTCAAAGCCCTGCAGATGTGCTAGTGTTGTCTCATGACTACAAACCACATAAGAATCTATACCTGACAGTCAGTAGGCCTCAAATAGTAGAAGCAGAGCAGTATTAATGGCAGGCCTATTTGATCACTCCGGGTTGACAGGAAGAGTGTGCAGGCCACACTTACTTTAGGCAAATGAGGGGCAAGGAAGCTTATATTGGACACTGTCTTGAGCTGCGCCACTTATGGAAAACTCTAGCCAGAAGTTATGATGAATATCTATATGGAAGAAAATGAGGGCCATGTGGGAGTGTTTTGGTTATAATTGTGGTCATTTTTGTGGCAGTTGGAAGAGATGACTGGGTCCACCAGGGCTTCACTCTTGGGTGATTCCCCTTATAGACTGAGTTCTGGAACTGACCTCAGAGTAGTATTGCCATGAATTGAGTTGGGATTTTAGGAGGCCACGAATGAGATTCACCCTTGGAATCTGAAATCTAGTCCCAGGTTGGTTTTCCACAGAGCACTGTGAATCTCAGCCAGGATATCACATGATTTTATTATGAAAAACATGGAAGCCATAGTTGAGAGTCAAAACACACATGGACCTCACATTGTACAGTTCAATGGGCCTGGCTTCATGTGACCTTTTGGCCACTCTTTGGGAAGCCTTTCCTGTGAGTGTTGTCCAGAGATTTCATTGAAATGAACTTCCTCACCATTTAGTGGTTCCTGAATGAATTGAAACCCACAGTGCCTCCAACTTCATCCTTGAAAAATGGCTAGATGAATACCATCAAATTTTTTAAATTCCCATCACCAGGTGCCACTGGAGAAACTTTGGATGTCCTGTTGCTGATCATGAGTATACAATACAGTGCCTTGATTGACTGGGTTTCATGAAAATGTTGAAGAACAGTGATGCCAGTAAGTTGGAGCCTCCTGAGTAGTGGGCCTAGAGTAGTGGTGTGCAGGTGTGTGATAAAACATCTGTGGGGAGTCCTGTGGACCTTCCATTGGCTTCCAAATAGCTTGTGACTGACATAGTGTAGCCAGCAGACCCTTATATGTAAATGCATCCTGTTATATGGAGAGTTTTCAGGGCAATGTTCAGAATCAGGTTGCTATGGTCAAGGGGCCAAGCTATGTGGGATAAAGGCCTGGTTGGTGCATTCTCTTGCAGACCCTGACACACCACACGTGACAGAACTCCCTCTAGCACTTTGTCCCAGTTGAAATCTTTGTATTTCACGAAGCAAATACCAAACTCCCAGTACAGCAGCAAGAAACACCACGAAAATTGGAGGATGATCAAATGGTTTCACAGTCCTCACAGGGAGACACAAAGCCCCCAGTGGCCACAGTTTACCTACAAAGAGAGAATTCAGCACTGCTGTCTCATGTTCATTGGAAAATAAGAAACAAGATCCTTCAGGTCACATAGATGCAGATCCAGCTTTAATTGTCTCACCACAAATGAAGATTAAGCTCCTGACAACAACATATATTTCAAGTGCCCAACCTCAGAGGCAGTTTCTCAAGAAGTCTTTAGGCCAGCAAAGCTCCATTTTTGTGGAGGGTTTACCCTGTCCATTACTTTTGTAAACTCCTCTACCACCTCCAAGTTTGTGAACAACTGAGCACATTGCATTCCATATATATATGCACAGATTTTCGAACTCTTCTCCTGTAATTGTGTCTTACTTGGGGCAAAGGTAATGTCAAGGCATTGTTCTGGATAAGAGTGGGAAGATTTTTCAAAGCACATAATTACATACACATTGGATACCTTTTCCAATTTTCCATTGGAAATACTGAATCCCTGACACTAACCCTTAGCCTACTAGACTCTGACTACTTATCCTAATATGATGGAGAATAATAATCCAAACAGAATAGAAATACAAGCAGTTCAGAGGAGGCATGGTGTATAGTTGAATTTGCCTTTTGCATTATGTAGTGTAGGAGTTATAAATCTAGTCAACTTTTGTAGAAATTGTTCTCCATGTGTTTTTAACAAATATGTGAATTCCTGTCTCCCTTTCTCTGTAGCCTATTTGCACATGTATTTTTATATGCACATATAGAATCCTACAAGGTACAACACGTACATTCTTGTGAGGGGGTTGACTTGGCAGATACACATTGTGAGAAGAGATCACTTCTCCTAAATGCTGTTGGAAGTTAAAATTCGAACTCTGTGTGAGCTTCCTAGTTTAACAACATTATACATAAATCCATGTTCAGTAAAATGAATATTTTTGAATCTGTGGATGATATATATTTCATGGTGAATTTCAATTGGCATATATATTGCTACTTTTTAATGTCTGTGTGCATGTGTGTGTGTATGTGTGTGTGTGTGTGTGTGTGTGTGTGTGTGTGTGTGTATATATATATATATATATATATATATACAAACTTTCGAGATTTTTCAAAATATGAAATACATGTGTCTTTTTATACATTTCCTAAATTCATTCATATTCATATATGTGAATTTATAATCAACTTTTCACAAGATTATCGTCAGAAATATTCATCCACCTGAAATATGTATTTGTTTCCTAGTACTGAAAACTATCTTCAGTGAATGGTGCCTACAAATCCTAAAATTAATACAGTAACTGACCCAGGTTAACATCAATGCAAATTGATTCCTATGGGACATGATGTGTATTTTGACGTTCATTTTTATTCAAAACTGGTACATTACTATTTCTTCAGTTTATGCACATAATAGGATATATATTTCATCCACAAGTTCGCTAATTTAGAGGCATTTGTTTCACTTTCAATCACTTCCTGCTTCAGAACACATGTATTTTTTCATGGTTCTTGACTGGTCTTTTCATGAGACTTCTTTCGAAACATATTATTTTTGATTTCCATAATCACTGTTGAAGAAAAACTCACACACCTTTCATGATAAACCATAACCTTAATTTTACTATTAGATGTATAACTAGTTGGAATGAATGTATGTATATCAATATAAGATTTCTTATATATTTTAAGATATGAATCCAATGCATTATTTAAAGTGGACCAGTTATATTATTTATTAACAGAATGGTCTATTCATGCATTAGCTCTATATTCATAGACACAAGGTACACCTCTTTGTACCCCCAATACTAACTTATTAATCTTCAAAATATTGCTCCCAGAAATGATGGAAAAATTACTCATGTCACCTGATCTACATATACATTTTACCACAGTAATATTCTGCAGACAAAATGCAAGGTTCACACTTATTATTGTACCAAAGCCTAAATTGAAAATGAACATGGATTACTAAACACAGCCATGTCCAGGTTGCCTAATGCTCTCAAATATCAATCCAATTAGTGACTACATATTGGTTTCTTCCTAAGATCATATATTCAAATTCAACCCTGTTGAAAATGTCTAATCCTATCACCCACTTTATATTTTGCCTTATTTCGTAATATCTCTATTGATATCTGTTTTCCTACATATTTTCTCCGGTTCACTATTGTGACTGACTCTTCACGTGGGCTAACATTTACATTCACACTCTAAACAAAACCCTATTGATAAAGAATATTTTTTTTCCAAAACCTAAACTCATTCTTCTTCCTAAACCTAACAACTATCTTCCTAATCCTACCGACTATCCCTTTTTGACTGAATGTTCTTTTCTACACCCAATCATCAAAGTAAACACTGGGCGAGCTTCGGAGGAAGAGACCACCAAAAGACTATCTCATGCAACAGCAAAGGGTTTATAGGGGGTCAGCATGCAGGGGATCGGAGCTCACTTGAATAGAGCAGAGAGCCCTGAGAAGAGCTTAAGCAGAGCTTATATTCTTTCTTTGGGGAGGGCAGGGAGTGAAGTTTATTGATGGGTGAGGGAGAGTGGGCGGTTTGCATTCAACCGGGTGAGGGAGTACATTCTGCAGTTTGGCATTTGGGGACAGGACATTCTGGGAACAAGATTAGCAAACAGTTCTCAAGATTTCAACAGTGTTTTGTTAAGCATACAGAAAAAAAAGTGACAAGTACCTATTTTATTAATCTTTCATTCCCCACTTCTTCTTCTAGCTACTTTTAATCATAAAAGTGATCATTGTGGGGTGTCACATTCTATGTCTGCTAGTGGGGTATTACCATGAGTTTAACTTGTCCAATTTGAGCTTAGAGAAAAGAAATTACACGGTTGAGCAAACAGGGTTTTATAGTTAGCAATAATATGGAGATTATTATCGGACAGGCCAGGGTTGATAAAAAAGTAGTCAAACAGGGGGACTATGTGAACCAAGACTCAAACCACTTTTTTTGGTCCTCTCACTCTCTCATTGACACTCTTCAAGGTGTCTTTTTAATTTAATCATATTTTTTTTTTACAACTCCATTATGCTCCGAATAAACACAACATTCTTCCCAGGAAGTGACAAATACCTATTTTATTAACCTTTCACTTCCGACTATCCCTTTTTGACTGGATGTTCTCTTCGACATTCAATCATCCAAGGTACAAGGTCCTATGCCATTGTATATTGATTAATCTGACCAATCTGTGCAGAACCTAATTCAAATCTAAGTATTCCAATCAAGGGCCCAATGCTCTTTTGGGCTTCAAATCTTACCTAGATTTCTGTTTTCATACATATATTTCACCTATATATTCTCATACATATCGCAGGTTCCCAATACCATTATTCATCCAGCAGAATTATTCCTAAACCAAATCACACATGTTATTAACCCTAACCATACACTGTTCCCTCAATCTAACATTACAGAACAGCAGGGACAGAGTTGGTCTTACAATACAGGAATGTAGTGGATCTTCCACCTGCTGAAAACCTCAAAGGTCCATGCAGAAATGATCCCTGGAGAACATGTAGGCAACTATGAAGAACGTGAGAGAGCAAAAGTCATCTTCCATGGAAAACAACCTGGTAAGGATGAAGGGTTGTGTCTCATTCACCCTCTCTCCTTAATGTAGAAAAGATGGACCAACAAAGGCCTTTGTGGAGAGCTGTTCCCGGGTTCCTATGGTTGAGATACCAATCTAACTTGTGAAAGTGTCAGAGGAAGTATGGAAGCAACTGTTCGGAAAAAGTGGTTGCTAAGGCAGTGACGTCAATCAGTTTCTGAAGGAAGTGACCTAACCTCACTTCCTTGGTGATGGAACTCTCTGAACTTGGGATCCAGGAAGCCAGGCATCCAGAACCAGTCCCAGTCCCAGTACAGTGGAATCACTTGTTTGGATTTACCAAGGACAGAGTAAGTCTTTTTTGGTACCTACTGATATGAGGATGGCCAAATGCCAGGAAATTTTGAAGACTGGCCTTTCCAGAGAAAGCAAGAAGTGGCTCACCGCGGGCCCCTGATATTTCACAGAGTTGGCCATGGAGACCAGATCTGAGACAGGACAGGCCATTTCTGGGGAACATAGTATGGCCCACCAGTCAGAGGAAACTCTGGATAGTCACGGACTTACTTTGGGGAAGGAGGTGCCTTTTTCAGTGTGGGTGTGAGTTTGTGGTTTTGTCTTATGTTCTGAGAATAGGTAGGAAAGGCGGCTTGCTTGGTTTGGAGTGGAATGTTTCTAGAAAGTCTTTTGACAAGGCGAGTGTTTCTATGTCTGTGTATCCCACTGTGTCCATGGTTGTAGACATTAGAAAAGAGAATGCATCAATGGATGTGTCCTGTCTAGTAGAAAGCTTCCCAGCATTCATCCTACCCATTTTAGGAATGGACTGCAGGTTGCCTTATCGATGGACAACATGTACTGTCTTCCTAAGTTCCTGTTTTCTTCCTGAATTCTGGCCACTCTCCACAATAGGCTCATGGTTTTGTGTCCAAAATATGTACCACCTCCAAACTCTGTGACGTGGCCATGTAATCCATAGCTGAAGGGAATGGCAAGCATCTCAGAAAACTCAGATATCAGTGTGACCAGGAAAGTCTCAGTAGAGAAACCCTGCTTTGGGCCTTTTGCTTACCTATTGTTCTGTTGCCCTGAATGTCAGGAAGGTCTTTGCCTCAGGCCACCCTTTGAGAAGCCTGAAGAAAACAGTTTTAAAATGGAAAGGAATGGGCATCACGAGTGGCTCTTTGCTTAATTACTTTGGAAAGGGATGTGTCTGAATCAGCCTCTTGGCCCTGTGTGAGGCTGTGGCTTAGATTATCAGCATCGGATGGATCTAAAGAAAGATCCAATGTGTGCATCCAAAACCAAAATGGCAAAAAATCAGTCATTGTGGGTGAAGTCTCTTGCCTTCCTGTGTTTGGTTCTTGACCTCCATCAAGGGAGTATTGGAATTTTTGTGTCAAATGAGTTCTTCCAATCCCTGCAAAGGTGCTTGGGTTTAATAATGACTCCAAATCACATACTATACCTGATAGTCAGTAGGCCTCAAATTGGAGAAGTAGAGCAGTATTAATGGCAGAACTATGTGATCAATCCTGGTTCACAGGAAGGGTGTCCAGGCCACCCTGAATTTAGGTAAATGAGGAGAAGGGAGCTTATTATGGACACTCTATTGGGCTGTGCCATTTAAAGAAACCTCCAGCCAGAGATTATGATGAGTGACTATATGGAAGTAGATGAGGGCCATGTGGGATTGTTTTGATTTTAATTGTGGTAACTTGTGTAGCTTTTGGAAGAGATGACTGTGTTCACCTGGGCTTTAACACTGGCGTGATTCTCCTAGAAGACTGAGTTCTGTAACTGACTTCAGAGTAGTAATTGCTTTGGAAATGGATATGTTTTAATCAGCCTCTTGGCCCTGTTTGAGGCTGTGGCTTAGATTATCAGCACCAGATGGATCTAAAGAAAGATCCCATGTGTGCATCCAAAACCAAAATGGCCAAAAGAGCAGTAATTGTCGATGAACTCTCTCGCCTTCCTCTGTAAGGTTCTGAAAGAATAAAAGAAATTGAAATTGAAATGTAAAGAACCAGGTTTTGTAAAGTTTCCAAGCTGCACTCAGCACCTGAAATTTCTGTGGCAGTTAAGACAATTCCCGGATTTGCACATTAGATGTGTGTTGAAATCTTCCCTGAGGACCTAGTTACTTAACAGCCCCTTCCCAGAAACCATGCAGCTCACCACGTATACATCACAGTGCATCCACCAATCAATTTAAATGTATACCCCTTCTTACGGCTGACCAATCACCCCCTGCCCAACCTGTTCTCGCCAATGAATGTACTAATCATGTTTTAGAGTTGTTATTTGATTTTCCCGCGGTATATGATGATTTGCTAAAGGAGGCTATGATGTATGTAAAGTCCCTGCCCTCTCTAAAGAATTTATATAAACTCAGCTCAAGTGGTTCTCGGGGCTCTTTGTTCTTTGTTCCTCTGAAGTGAGCCCTGAGCTCCAGCACGCTATACCCCCAATAAACCCTTTGGTGTTGCATGAGAAAGCCTGTTGGTGGTCTTTTCCTCCGATGTTCGCCCCACCTTTTCATCTGGAGGCCCCAGGTGAGATATCCGGAGCAGCGAACGAAAGACCCCAAGGGACTCCTCTCGGGGTAAGAAAGGCGCCTCTTTCTGGTTTCGGGTTTCAGGTTAGGGCTTGGCAAAGTGGCTGTCGGTGAACAGCATTAGCTCTCTCTGACAGTGGGTGGCAGACGTGTCACAGAGCTACTGGCCACGTCCCTGGGGGACACTCCAGAGGACGAGAGAAATCAAGGAATATTAGTTTCCTCAACTCGGTTATATTTTGCTTCAGGATTCGGTTTGCCAGCCCATCAGGTTTTGCTGGCTACACAGTTTTGTTCATTGTCCCGAACTCATGTTGAGTTTACTGTCTGTCTTTATTGTCTAACCCATCAGGTTTTGCCAGTTACTGAGTTCTAATATTTGTCTTGGACCCATGTTAAACGTTTACTGTTTGTCTTTGTTTGTGTTGTGTTTGTGTCTTCAATGTCTCTTTTTGAGTAACTCCCATTATGGGACAAAGCACTTTCACGCTTCTGTCCCTGACCCTTGATCTTTGGACTGATGTCCGCTCAAGGGCCCAGAATCATGATTTTTCAGTTAAATGTCAGACCTGGCAGACTCTCTGTGCTTCAGAATTGCCCATCCTCAAAGTCGGGTGGCCCCCAGAAGGATCCTTCTACTTCAATCTAATGCGAAAAGTCAGAGATATTGTCTTTCAGCTGGGACCACGTGGCCACCCAGATCAACAGCCATATACCCCTTCCCCAGGATCCTATCATTCAAACCTTCCGTTCCTTCCCCATCTTCCCCCCATTCTTCCTGAGTCACAAGACTGGACAATCCTCCCCCTCCTTATCCTCTGCCCTCGCTCCCCAACCCCCAACACATTCCAGATGATTCTCCCGCCACTGACTCAGCCTCTCCGCCACTAGAGGCAATTGGGCCAGACCCAAGCCCTCCAAGGGACTTCTCTGCAGCAGCAGCAGCCCCTCCTTTTCTGGTGGAAGCTGGGCCACCTAAAGAAACCCGCCAGCTACGGAAAATAGAAAACTCAGAAGCCACTGTGATGCTCCCTCTTCATCCTTATGGGCCCATGAACCGACCAAACTGGGATCCCAACACCTTTGAAGGTTGGTAGCATCTTTCCACTTATCACAGGGCTCTAATAGCGGGGCTCCGAGTGGTCGCCAGAGGGCCGACTAATTTGGCCATGGTAAGAGAGATAATCCAACGTCCTAATGAGTCTCCCTCTATGATTCTGGAGATAATTATGGAAGCATATAGGAAATATACTTCTTTTGATCCTCAGGCAGAGGACGAAAAAACATCTGTTGCAATGGCCTTTATCCAGTTTTGATTCTGACTCCTTTATGTGTTCGACTACATGATTGGTTGCCTTAGGTGGCGTAATCAGGGTGCGGCCAACAGTCATCCACCCTGTGGGTCTTGCTGAGGTTGTCCGAGCATAGACAGCAAACTCAACATAGCCCCAACGTTTGGCCTTGGGGTCAGGTATATCTGAAGTATACGATCCATTGTTATCGGATGAAGAGCCTTTATGCCACTTTAGGTAACTAGAAGTCAACCCTTCAGAGTAGCCAAGTGAGTGGTAAGAACAGCTACCACGTTCATCATGGAACCTGCATGACCAATAGGGACACCCATTATATATCTCAGGCCACCAATGACAATAGTCTTTGGTTTGATTAAAAAGGAAGCAAATGAAAGGCCAGTTCCAGCTACCAGGGACGAAGGTCCTTGAAGGTGACAATTTTAGGGAAATAGAGGTGCAGTTGTGGATGAAGAAAGTAGTTGCATCCACTGCGCGGACCTTCTGCATGCCATGTTCTGAGTATCGTTCCCGAAGAGTGAATAAATACATGGTAGGTTAGGAGGGTAAAGAAAAGTCCCAACAGAGCACAGAAAAAAAGCAGAGCACAAAAAACAAGCAGTTAGAGAAGACTAGGGTGTTGGGAGAGCTCATTGTGCCTTCTTTAAGAGGAATTGGGCTGCAGGGAACACCGTGTGAGCCGCAACTTAAATGGGTGAGATGGGTGTGGAAAGCAGGATTAAAGGGGAGCTTCAGGAGGTGATTCTTGGAGTTCCTCTGGCATGGTCCTGTGGTCAGCAGGTGGGGCCTCCTGGTGATATGGCTTCAACCTAGAAATGGGAATCCAGGGAGTGAGACGGTTGTCTGGTAAGGAGAGTTTGGCGGCGGTGGGGGTACAGAGAATGAAAGGATAGGGGCTTTCCCATTTTGGTGCAAGAGTCCCTTTCTCCTCTGGGGTATTATAATAGACTAGACTCCCAGGTGTTAAGGGAGGAGTGTTTGGAGAGGAGACTGGGTCTGGAAGAAGCCAGTTCTGACATTTCCAGTGTTCAGAGCAGAGATGAAACAAGAGAGGCAAAGACAAATCTCGGGTGAGAGGTCCTTGTGAAGTGACCAACCCAGAGGGTATAAGAGGTCTTCCATACATTATCTCAAAGGGAGACAGTAAAGATGGTTTCTTAGGGAGAGCTCTGATTCGAAGCAAAGCAAAGGGAAGGATTTTGACCCAGTCTAAGTTTAATTCCATTGTCAATTTGGTAAGGACTTCCTTCAGAGTATGATTTACCCTTTCCACTTTCCCTGAAGCCTGGGGGTAATATGGACAGTGGAAATGCCACTTGAAGGAGAGGGCTTGAGAGGCCTTTTGTGTGATCCTTTAAATAATCTCAGGGCCATTGTCATATTGTAGGGAAGTGGGCATACAAAACCTAGGGATGATGTCTGTCAGTTAGATTGAAGCTACAGTGGAAGCCTTTTTATTGGAAGTGGGAAATGCCTCAACCCAAACAGAGAAAGTGTCCACAAAGACAAGGAGGTATTTAGTGTGCCATACTGTGGGCATGTTGGTGAAGTCTACTTGCCAGTCAGCAACGGGAATGTGTCCCCGGGCTTGGTGGAAAGGGAAAGGTTTGGGCCTTAAAGGAGTATGAGGTTTGGACCGCTGACAGATCTGACAATTAGAGGCTATATTCTCTATCATGGCTATGTCAGAAGGGTTGAGGGAGAAGAAGCTCTGTAAAAAAAGGGTCAAAGACTGAGAATTGGAATGGTGTAGAGTATGAAGGAACTTGAAAAGATCCTTGTTCTTACTGGAAGAAGTAGGGGCTTCAGATGAGCTGTCTAAAGTGGCCATAATATGTACCCCATAGGGGCCATAATTGGAAGTGGTAGCAGGCATTCGTGGCGCCTGGTCAGCTTTGGCATTGCCCTCAGTGATAAGAGAGCCGTCCTTCTGATGGGACCTACAATGGACAACTCCCAACTGAGTGGGTAAGTGGGAGGCCTCCATCAGATTGGTTATAAGAGCCGAATTAGTGATCGCATTACCTTTGGTGGTAAGTAGGCGTCGCTCCCTTCATATTGAAGCATGGGATAATAAGATCTGGAAGACATATTTTGAATCAGTATAGAGGGTGAGGGATTTGCCTTGTGCTAGAAGGCAGGCACGAGTGGCTGCTATAAGTTCAATCTGCTGGTTGGTAGTTCCTGAAGGCAAAGCTTTGGCGTCTATAATCTCAGTGGCTGAAACTACAGCATATCCAGAGTAATGAGTGCCGTTCTGCCTAAAGGAACTGCTGTCAGTAAACCAGATAAGGTCAGGCTTGGTGAGTGGTTCCTCAGAAATGGAAGAATGACAGGGGAGGAAATCTTCTAAGGTTTCCAAGCAATTATGAGTTGGTGTGTTAGACGTGGGAGTCATTGGGAGCAGTGAGGCAAGGTTCAGTGCAGAGCAGGGGAGGAAAGTAATATTAGGGTTTTCCAGAAAGGAAGTGAGGAGCGACAGAACTCTGGATGGAGGAAGGGTTTGAAGACCCTTATGAGCTGAAAGATCTTTCAAGTGATGTGGGGAGTGGATAGTTCAAGGTGCCCCAAAACTCAGCTTAGAGGCTTCTTTGTGTAAAATTTGTCCAGCAACCAGAGCTCTTAAGCAAGGGGCCCACCCACGAATGGTAGAGTCTAGTTTCTTGGAAAATATGCCACAGGTGCAAATGTAGGCCCATAGTTTTGACCTAAGACCCTAAGTGCTTGCCCCCCTTTTTCATGGACATATAGATGAAATGGTCTTGAAAGATCAGGAAGGTGAAGGGCAGGTGCCTTTAAGAGGAGTTGCTGAAGCCTGTGGAAGTGGTAGATGGGGGAGAAGACAAGAGATTCACTAGGGGGTCCATTTGCTAGGTCATACAGGGGTTTGGATAGAAGAGAATAATTTGGGATCCAGGCCCTAAAATAACCTGCTACTTCTAGGAATGATAGTATTTTGGCTTTCATATGGGGCACTGGAAGATCAGAGAGGAGTTGCCTCCTATCCAGTGTTATTTCCTTTTTCCCGGGTGTAAGGCAAAAACCAAGAGAGGTGACAGAAGACTGGGAAACCTGTGCCTTGTGGGGAGACTCCCTATATCCCTTGTCTGCTAGGAAATTAAGAAGCTGAGCGGTGTGGGATTGAGAGTGTTCCCAGAGGGACTACATAGAAGAAGGTCATTGACATATTGAAGGAGAATAGAGTCAGGACAGGTCGGGTGAAAGGATGTGAGGTCCTGGGGAAGAACTTGGCAAAAGAGATGGGGGCTGAATCCCCGTGGGAGGACAGTCCAGGAAAGCTGATGAGAATGGTGGATGTGAGAGTCAGTCCACGTAAAAGCAAAGATATTCTGAGATTCTGAGAACAAGGGAATAGAAAAGAATGCATCTTTTAAATCTAGGACCGAGAAGTGGGTAGTAGTGGCAGGAATCTGAGAGAGGAGGGTGTAAGGGTTGGGCACTAGCGGGTGGATGGGGACCACAGAGGAGTTGACAAGGAGAAGGTCTTGAACCAGCCTGTAGGACACGTTAGGTTTCTTAAGTGCCAGAATGGGGGTGTTGAAAGGAGAGTGTGTAGGCCTAAGATACCCCTTTCGTAATAAATCCTGGATGATGGGTTCTAATTCGAGGAGGGCTGTGGTTGTGAGTGGATATTGTGGTTGACTAATATATCTTGAAGGGTCCCGTAAGACAATATGAATAGGACTGCATTTAGCCATAAAGGGTGTAGTTGTGTCCCAAACCTCAGGCTTAACTAGTTTAGAGAGTCATGGAGGAGTGCATGAAGGAGGTGTATCTGCCCCTAGGAACATCATGAGGAAATGAGAGGTAGGAGAGGTGTGGGGTGATATGTGAATGGTGACTTTTCATAGTGAGAGTATGTCCCTTCCCAGAAGGGGAATGGGGAAATGGCTCATGACGAAAAAGAAATGAGTGAAGGACAAAAGGGATCCCTGCATATAACATGATGGGGGGGTTTGAGGGAAAATCTGTTTAACTCCTACCCTGACAATAGGAGTTTTTGAGGGTGTGGTAGAACGCCAATACTCCCTTAAGACTGATAAAGCGGCACCAGTATCCAAGAGGAAGGTAATGAAGCATCCATCCACCAGGAAGGTAACCCTAGGCTCTTGATTCTTGATGGTAATAGTCTGGAGGGAAAGCCCAGGACTCCGTCAATCCTCCTCTGCCAAGCCCAAGAGAGGCTGTGGTTGCCGGGCGGCTGACCAATCTCCCTTTTGGGTTGTTGGGCAGTCTGCCCCCCAGTGTCCCCTTTGATGGCATTTTGGGCAGGGGTTGTACGGTGTCCTCAGTGAAGGACAATCCCTGGCCCAATGTCTCTCCTTACCACATTTGAAGCAAGCTCCCGGGGGTGTCATATTGGGATGGCGTGGTGATGGCCTTCTCTGAATGACCTGGGCCAACATTTGGAATTTGGCATTTTCAGCCCTCTGCCTACGGCATTCACTTTCATCCTCTCTATCATAAAAAACCTTGAAAATGAAGATTTTGGTCTAAGGAGTAGCAGGGCCCTGTTCAAGCTTTTTAAGCTTGGCTTTAATGTCAGGGTAGCTTTGGGCCAGAACATATGTCATTAAGACATGACAGCCATCAGGGGTTTCTGGGTTGAGGTTTGTGTACTGTTGAAGGGCCTTGGTTAGTCTATCCAGGAATTCTGAAGGTGTTTCCTCCTTCCTTTGAATGACCTCCTGCACCTTTTTAAAGTTAACAGCCTTATGGATGGCCTTTTTCAGGCCCGCCAAGAGGCAGGATGTAAAAAGGTCACGAGACTGTAAGCCTTCAGTGGTGTTGTAATCCCATAGAGAATCCTGCTCTGGGACAGCATGAGGGCCTGTGGGGTGGTTAGGATTGGTCCTATGATTTTCATCAGCATGGGCTTGGGCTAGCTCCCAGACCCATTGCCTTTCCTCAGGGAGAAGTGTATTGGCCAAAAGCATGTAGATGTCATGTTGAGTGAGGCTATATGCTTGGAGGACCCATTGAAACTCCCGAATGCAAGTGGTGGGGTCAGTGGTGAATGAGCCTAACTTCCTCTCTAGCTGAGTAATGTCCGACATGGAGAAGGGCACTTGGACTCTGATGACACCCTCGGGACCAGCTACCTCACAAAGGGGTGCGATTGTCTTGGGGGTGGGAAGGAGTCCCTTAGACCTGGTAACAGGAGGACTGAAAGAGGGAGGAGGTGGACAGGAAGGAGAGGGAGGGGCAGGGAGTGTCTCTTTGGAAGAGGAGGAGGTGGAGCAGGCAGAAGAGGGCGGAGGGGAGGAGGATGAAATGGAAGGCTGAGGATCCCTGGAATCAGGCAGAGGAAGAGGAGGGTATAGTGGGAGAGAAGGGGCAGATAGGACTGGGGGATAAGGTGGGGGTTCATCTGCTGGGTTGAATGAGGAAGAATCTGTGAAGTCAGGAGTAGACATAGGGGAAGAGAAGGGTTTGCAAACAAGGAGGACCTGAGAGGGAGGGCAGGAGGAGCAGCGACAGGGTGCTGTCTGAGAAGGCTAAAACCTTAAATGCAGGGAATCTCACTCCACTTTTTCAGATGCTGGCAGTAGTTAAAAAGGTCGCAGATGAAGTTTGGATGTAAGGAGCCTTCTGGAGGCCAATGATTGCCATTATCCAGTGGATATGTAGGCCAATCTTGGGTACAGAATTTGATTAGAAGTTTGGGCTTGATGTCTGGTGTGAGGGAGAGTGTGGCCAGATTTTTTATTAGACATTTGAGAGGTAAGGCTTCAGGTACAGATGAAGAGGTGCCCATAGTCACAGGGAGAGAAGGAAGACAGAGAGAGAGAGAGAGAGAGAGAGGGAGAGAGAGAGAGAGAGAATAAGAGTAAGCGAGAGAGACAAAGAGAAAACCCGGGCTGGAACGGCTTTCAGGAAGCTCAGGGCGAACGGGGGTCAGGTGGGCGTCCCCAAAATGACCAGCCGTCATGAGGAAATACAGAGGGCACTACCTGGGCGTCACCAGTGAAGTGCGATCTGTGAGACCCAATGGGTTTGGAGTCACGGGCAACCTGACGTCAGGAAAGTTTTTGAACGCAGCGGAAAAAGTCAGTAATGAAAACAGAACTCCGGTTCCGGCAGAATGTAGTTCCAGGACGGGAGTTCAGTTTTCCCCAAGCAGAGAGGCAGCTTCAGCCAGACACAGCAGCCCTGCAGCAAACAGCAACTCTAGCCAGCAGCGGCAGCGGCAGCAGAGGAGAAAAAACCACAGAGCCTCTTGTGTAAACTCAGAAGCCTCACGCCCCAAAGGAAAAGGGATCACCAGAGGGTCCACTGCAACCAGTAAAGGTCTTAGTGGCAGGAATTTCCTGCCCCCTACAGGGCGTCGAGAGTGTGCCAGAAGATCAAGGTCACAAAACCAGTGGTAGCCCGAAGGGAGTTGCAGAGCCAGGGTGAGGGGAGGCTTACATATATCAGATCTGAAAAGAGCGGACCATGGCGGAGTGTCTCCGGGGGAGCAGGGGACGGGGCTCTTGTTAGAAAGAGCTCACCCGTATCCTCACATGGGGCACCAGAATGAAAGAACTTCCCACGCAAAGGCACTTCGCTGGGAGAATTCCAATTTTATTGCAAAAAGCTGTGTGCTTATATAGAACTAAGGGGAAGATGGAAGGGCTTTGATAAATGGCAGGCAAACCGTTTATTGGTAAGTTCTTTCAGATATCAGCTCTGGAGCCCAGGAATTAGTTCTTATTGGGGCTAAGGTTCCCCACCAGCGAGATTTCAAATTGGCGCCAGCGGGAGAGTTCACACGGGTGGGAACATTTGGCACCACTGCAGAAAAAAGAAGGTAGGAAGAAGAAGTCCTTAGGCACCATGTTGGGGTTTTTCTCTGGGGTATGGCTGCCGTTTATACTTTTCCCAACAATGAGTATACCAGACAGTGCCTTGATTGACTGGTTTTCATGAAAATGGTGTTTAACAGAGATGCCAGAAAGTTGGATCCTGCTGAGTAGTGGGCCTAGAGCAATGGTGGGCAGGTGTGTGATAAAACATCTGTGGTGGGGCCATGTAGATCTTTCATAGGATTCCAAATGGCTTGTGACTGACACGGTGAAGCCAGCAGACCCTTATATGTAAAGGCACCTTGTTACATAGAGAGGTTTCAGGACATTGTTCAGAATCAGGTTGCAATGGTCAAGGGGGCAAGCTATGTGGGATAGAGGCCTGGTTCTTGTATTCTCCTGCAGACCCTGACCCACCACACGTGACAGAAATCCCTCCTGCACTGTGTCCCCGTTGAACTCCTTGTATTTCATGAAGCAAATACCGAACTCCCAGTGCAGCAGCAAGAAACACCATGAAAATAGAGGATGACTATATGGATTCAACGTCCACACAGGGAGATATTCAGCCCCCAGGGGCCACAGTTTACCTACAATGGAAAATTCAGCACTGCTGTCTCATGTTCATTGGAAAATAAGAAACCATGTCCTCCAGGTCACATTGATGCAGACCCAGCTTTTATGGTCTCACTAGAAAGGAAGCTAAAGCTCCTGACAACAACATATATTTCAAGTGCCCAACCTCACAGGCAGTTTCTCAAGAAGTCTCTAGGCCAGCAGACCTTCAAGTTTTTGGAGGGTTTACCCTGTCCCTTACTTTTGGAAACTCCTCTACCACTTCCAAGGTTGTGAACTTCTGATCATATTCCATTCTAGATATGTATTCACGGATTTTCTAACTTTTCTCCTCTGATTGTGTCATACTTGGGCCGTAGGTGTTGTCAAGGCATTGTTCTGGATGAGAGTGGGAAGATTTTGGTGTAGCACATATTTACATACAGATTGGATTCATTTTTCAATTTTCCATTCAAAATACTGAATCCCTGACACTAACACATACCCTACTAGACTCTGACTACTAATCCTAATATGATGGAGAAAAATAACCCAAACAGAATAGAAATACAAGCGGTTGAGAGGAGGCATGGCGTATAGTTGGTCTTGCCTTTTGCATGATATAGGGTAAGAGTTATAAATCTTGTTAATTTTTTGTTGAAATAGTTCTCCATGTGTTTTTAAAGTTAACACATATGTGAATTTCTGTCTCCCTTTTTCTGTAGCCAATTCAGCACATGTATTTTTATATGCACATATAAAATCCTACCTGGTATCACACGTACATTTTTGTGAGGTGGCTAACTTGGGAGATACAAAGTATGAGAAGAGATGACTCCTCCTAAATGTTTTTGGAACTGAAAATTCAAACTATGAGTGAGCTTCTTAGTTGAAAAACATTATACATAAATCCATGTTCAGTAAAATTAATATTTTTGGATCTGTGAATGATATATATTTCATGATGAATTTTGATTGGCATATATATTGCTACTTTCTAATGTATCTGTGTGATATATATATTTTCAAAATATGAAATATATGTGTCTTATTATACACTCCCTAAATAATTCACTGATGTTCATGTATGTGCTTTTATAATCAACTTTTCATAAGATTGTTTTTAGAAATATTCATCCACCTGAAATACATATTTGTTTCCTAGTACTGAAAACTCACTTCAGTGAATGGTGCAAACAAAGCCTTATATTTCTACAGTAACTGACCCAATTTAACATCAATGAAAGTAGATTTCTATGGGACATGATGTGTATTTTGATGTTCATTTTAATTCAACACTGGTACATTACTATTTCTTCAGTTTTTATACATCATAGAATATACATTTCATCCACAAGTTCACAAATTGAAAGACATTTGTAACACATTCAATCACTTCCTGCTTCAGAACACATGTATTCCTCCTTGTTTTTGACTGGTTATTTCATGAGACTTCTTTCCAAACACATTATTTTCGATTTCCATTATCAATTTTGAAGCAAAACTCACACACATTTTATGATAAACTACAACCCTAATATTACCATTAGATATATAACTGCTTGGAATGAATGTATGTATATCAATATAAGATTTCCTGTGTATTTTGGGATATCAATTTATTCCAATTTCTAAATTTGGAAACAGTTATATTATTTATTCACAGTATGGTCTATTCATGCATTCTCTCTATATTCATACACACATTGTACACCTATTTGTGCCCCCAATACTAATTTATATCTCTTCAAAATATTGCTCTCAGAAATGGTGCAACAAATACTCATGTCACCTGATCTACATATACATTTTATCACAGTAATATTCTGGCCACAAAATGCAAAGTCACACTTACGACTGTACCAAAGCCTAAATGGAATATGAGTATGGATTATGAAAATCACCCATGTCCAGGTTGCCTAATGCTCTCAAATGTCAATCCTATTGGTGACTACATATTTGTTTCTTCCTAAGATTATTTATTCAAACTTAAGCCTGTCAAAAATGTCTAATCCTATCAATCACTTTATCATTTGCTGATTTTCTAATGTCTCTATTGATATCTGCTTTCCTACATATTTTCCCCAGTTCATCATTGTGACTGACTCTTCACATGTGCTGACATTTACATTTTCTCTCTACCCAAAACCCTATTGCTAAAGAATTTTTTGTCCAAATCATATACTCACTCTTTTTCCTAATCCTACCAACTATCTTCCTAATCCTACCAACTATCCTTTTTTGACTGGATGTTCTCTTTGACATTCAATCATCCAAAGTACAAGGTCCTATGCCATTGTGTATAGATTTATCTGAGACACATGTGCAGAACATAATTCAAACCTAAGTATCCCAATCAAGGATCCAAAGCCCTTCTGGGCTTCAAATCTTACCTAGATTTCTGTTTTCATAAATATATTTCCCCTCTATATATTCTAATAAATATTGCAGGTTCCCAATAACATTATTCATCCAGCAGAATGATTCCTAAGCCAAATCAAACATGTTATTAACCCTAACCATACTCTGTTCCCTCAATCTAACTTTACAGAAAAGCAGGGACAGAGTTGGTCTTACAATACATGAATGTAAGAAATCTTCCACCTGCTGAGAAATGAAAAGGTCCATGCAGAAATGAACCCTGGGGAAGCTATAGGAAGCTATGAAGGACCTGAGAGAGCAAAAGTCATCTTCCACGACAAACAACCTGGTCAGGATGAAGGGGTGTGTCTGAAGCAGTCTCTCTTTTCTTAATGTAGAGAAGATGGACAATACCAGGCCTGTGTGGAGAGCTGTTCCCGGGTGCCTATGTTTGATATACCATTCAAACTTGTGAAAGTGTCACAGGAAGTAGGGGCAGCCTCCATCAATTGGGACACTTGGAAGCAACTATTAGGACAAAGTGGTTGCCAAGGCAGTGACCTCATTCAGTTCCTGAAGGAAGTGACCTACATCACTTTCTTGGTGATGGAACTCTCTGAACTAGGGATCCAGGAAGACAGGCACCCAGAGGCAGTCCCAGTCCCAGTCCCAGTGGCCTCACATGTTTGGATTTACCAAGGACAGAATCAGTCTTTCTTGGTAATTACTGATGTGAGGATGGCCAAATGCCAGGAAGGTCTGAAGAGGGGCCTTTCCTGAGTAAGCATGTAGTGTCTCACCACTGGCACGTTACAACTTCACAGTGTTGGCCAAGGAGTCCACATCTGACATAGGACAGTCCATTTTGGAGTAACATACTATGGCCCATCAGTCAGAGGACACTCCGGATAGTCATAGACCTACTTGGGGGAAGGAGGTGACTTTTTGGGTGTGGGTGTGAGTTTGTGGTTTTGTCTCATGATCTGAGAATAGGTAGGAAAGTCGGTTTGTTAGGATTGGAGTGGACTGTTTCTAGTAAGTCTTTTGACAATGCGAGTGTTTCTATGTCTGTTTATCCCACTGTGTCCGTGGTTGTAGACATTAGAAAAGAGAATGCATCAATGGATGTGTCCTGAATAGAAGAAAGCTTCACAACATTCATCCTGCCCAATTTATGAATGGATTTTGTCTTGCCTAATGGATGGGCAACAACCACTGTCTTCCTAAATTCCTGTTTTCTTCTTGAATTCTGGCCACTCTCCAGAATAGGCTCATGGTTTTGTTTCCAAGACATGACCACCTCCAAGCTCTGTGACATGGCTATGTACTGGATAGCTGAAGGGAATGGGATCATCTCAGAAAACTCAGATATCATTTTAGAAACCCTGCCTTGGGCCATTTTCTTACCTATTGTTCTGTTGCCCTGAATGTCAGAAAGGTCTTTGCCTCAGGCCACCCCTTTTTGAAGCCTGAAGAAAACGGTTTTCAATGGAAATTAATGGGCATCACCTGTAGATCTTTGCTTAATTGCTTTGGAAAGGGATGTGTCTGCATCAGACTCTTGGCCATGTTTGAGGTTGTTGAATAGATTTTCAGCACCTGATGCATCTAACGAACAATTACATGTGTGCTTCCAAAACCAAAATGGCCAAAAAAGCAGTCATTGTGGACGAAGTCTCTCGCCTTCCTCTGTAAGATTACTGATCTCCATCAAGTGAAAATAGGGATCCTTTTTGTCAAATGAGTTCTTCAAACCGTGCAGAGGATAGCCCATAGGTGCTTGGGTTTTCTCATGATTCCAATTCACATAAAGAATCTATACCCGAGAGTCAGTAGGCCTCAAATTGGAGAATCAGAGCAGTATTTACGGCAGGCTCATTTGATAACTCCTGGTTCTCAGAAAGGGTGTCCAGGCAACCCTGACTTTAGGCAAATGACTGGCAAGGGAGGTTATTTTGTACACTGTCTTGGGCTGAGCCCCTCATGGAAACCTCCAGCCACAGGTTATGATGAGTGTCTATATGGAAGAAGATGAGGGCCTTGTGGGAGTGCTTTGGTTTTAATTGTGGTCATTTGTTTGGTGGTTGGAAGTGATGACTGGGTCTATCTGGGATTGAACTCTGGTGTGATTCCACTTATAGTCTGAGTTCTCGAACTGATCTCAGAGAAATATTGCCATAAACTGTGTTCAGATTTTAGGAGGCCACGCATGGGATTCTCCCTTGGAAACTGAGATCAAATACAAGGGTGGCTTTCCACAGAGCCTCGGAATATCAGCTAGAATATCACATGATTTTATTCTGAAAGATTTGGCAGCCATTGTTGACAGTCAGAACACCCATGGACGTCACATTAAAGACCTCAATGGGCCTGGCTTCATGTGACCTTTTGACCACTCTATGGGAAGACTTGCCTGTGAGATTTCTCCAGAGAATTCATTGAAAATAGCTTCCTCACCATTTAATATTTCCTGAATGAACTGAAACCCACAGTGCCTCCAACTTCATCCATGAAAAATGGCTAGATAAATACAATGAAATCTTTGAAATTCCCTTAACCAGGTGGCACTGGAGAACCTTTAGATGTCTTGTTGCTGATCATGAGTGTACCAGAGAATGCCATGATTGACCGGGTTTCATGAAAATGGTGTAGAACAAAGATGCCAGTAAGTTGGAGCCTGCTGAGAAGTGGGCCTATTGCAGTGGTGGGTGGGTGTGTGATAATACATCTGTGGTGTGGCCATGAGGATTTGCCATTGCCTTCCAAATGGTTTGTGACTGACATGGTGCAGCCAGCAGACCCTTCTATGTAAAGGCATCATTTTATATGGAGAGGTTTCTGGGCTAAGTTCAGAGTCAGATTTCTATGGACAAGGGGGCAAGCTCTGTGAGATAAAAGCCTGGTTGGTGCATTCTCCTTCAGACCCTGACCCACCACAAGTGACAGAACTTTCTTCAACACTGGGTTTCAGTTGAACTCGTTGTATTTCATAAAGCATATACCAAACTCCCAGTACAGCAGCAAGAAACACCACAAAAAGTGGAGGATGACCAAATGGCTTCACAGTCCAAACGGGGAGACACTTAGTATCCAGTGGCCACAGTTTACCTACAAAGAGAAAATTCAGCATTGCTGCCTCATGTTCATTAGAATACAAGAAACCATGTCCTCCAGGTCACATAGATGCAGACTCAGCTTTGATGGTATCACTAGAAAGGAAGCTAAAGCTCCTTACAACAACATATATTTCAAGTGCCCAAACTCAGAGGAAGTTTCTCAAGAAGTGTTTAGGCTGGCAGAGCTCCATGTTTTTGGAGTGTTTACCTGTTAGACCAGGACACAAGAAAAGACCACTAACTCTAATTAAAATCAAATTAAATTAAGCTTATTATTTCCACTGGCTGTGGTACCTCTCCCTCACAAAACGGCAGGAAAAAGACAGCAACCCCAGCTTTCCTACAGGCAGCTTAATAGCCCAGAAAATTACACAAAATGGGGTTTAGAGATAACAGAACTCTGACAAACATCACACTAATGGCAGTCTACATTTTTTTTGCTGTCCCTACATCAGAGTTCATGAAGACCATTAGAGCCTCAGAGAGGGTTGTTGTCTGGCCAGAGAAGGCAAATATTTATGATGTGTCACTAAAGTTTCAGAGAGGGCTGCTATCTGGTCAGAGAGCCGGGCATGGGTGAGTTCAAGGCGTGGGCAGGCATTCCAAGCAGGTTTAGAATTTGAAGTAATTTATGGTAAAGCCAAAATTATCTTTTCATCGCTTTTTGGCAAGATGGCTCCCAATTTAAATTAAAGATCAGGTTGGGTCTATCATTCCCGCCTTTTCTTTGTGTCCCTTTCAAATCTTTGATAGATTACGGGAAGAGCACTGAGGAAATTTTAATCCCTCAGGTAAGAGTCTCCAAATTTTTAGAACTCACCCAAAACCGATCTCCCTGATTTTACCTGGCTTAATTAATTACTTATATTGATAGTCTATTTATCTTTCTCTCCATTGTTATAAGAAGAGTGGTGTCACTCATTTTTTCTTCTTCTGACCTGAGACAGGGTGACGTGAGTGGGCATGGGATGAGGGACATGAGTTGCCTTTTAGAAGTCAGTTGAGGGACATGAGTTGCCTTTTAGAAGTCAGTTCGGTTTGAAGTCTGATTGGGGAAGAACAGGTTGTAAAGTCATCTGGGGATGGGTTCTTCTATGAGAGAAACAAAAACCATGAGTACTGAATAAATGTTGTAGCACCTGGAACATGTCACTCTATAGAAGTTCCCTCACCAGTCTTTAATATCCCCAGTTATCAGGACTGTCAATTTAATATTTAACTTTTACTGTTACACTTGTCCCTCCCCATAAGATACAGTTTAATAATTTAATGTCATCTGATCTTGTAAAATCCGGTTACTAGTATGACCTCTGTGTCTCTTTGAGAAACCTTTAATTCTGTTACTCAGGGCTGGATAATTGTACTAGCAAACACCAAGCCAACCTGTGTAGGTTAGGAATATCTGTAGGCCTTAAGCTGAAAACTTCTCCCTGTGGCAGGTCTTCTTGATAGTCTCTTTTTATAAGTATCAGGCATTCCTGTCTGAGAATTCTTCTTTGCAGCCACCAGTCTTACTTATTTTGGGAGGCAAACATAAAGTGCATACCTTAACATTATATTATTATTATTATTATTATTATTATTATTATTATTATTATTATTATAATTATAATTTAAAATGCCCAGGAATGGATGTATTTTGTTCTTAACTGTCTTTGCTAAGTGTTTAAGATGAAGCAGTCAAACTGACTTTTGTTTCCATCTATTGTTAACAGTCAGCTGACCTTTTATGGGAGTCAATTCTGGGGAAACTTGAGAGCAGATTCTCAGTTCTGCTAGTGCCATTTGCGCTAGGTGGGTCCAGATCTTGCTTGACCATTTGGCTTCCCTCGGAAGCATCAGGGATGTCTCCTTTCTTTGATGACTCTCCTCTTCGTAACAAATACACTGATTGGCTTTCTGTTCTCCAGTGGTCTCATTAATCTCAATAATCAGGAGGAGGTTATGTGGCTCAGAGTTTCAAAGCTCTTTAGAGAAGTCCCCTGTTCCCTGGATTCAGACTGACTCATAGGGCAAAAGCCAAATATTGGTTTTCTTGGCTCTTTTCATTTAACTTTAATTTTAAATCCTAATCTTAAACATCCAGCAAATAAATTTTAACAGCCTTATATTAAGAGTACTGGGCTTTAATGTCTATAAATATATAATTATCTTTTCATTAATTGTTATCTGTATTATTCTGTCTGTATTGTAAGTAATGACTTATTATATTGAATAAACCCATGTTGTGTTCTTAAAGCAACACGTTTGTAAAACAGTAACAGAGAATCTTTAGATCACTTATAAGAAAATTTCAAAATAAAATTAACAAAAGTAAAAATACTTAGCTTGTGTAACAGCTACCCTGAATTTTTTGGCTGAGTTATACATTATATCGCCTGTTTGAGATCCTAGGAATATTGACCTTAAAAAAAACCAACTTTTTAACATAACTTTAAAGAAATATTATCTAACCTACTGGTTTCGTAGTCATTCTCACATGTAGTAAGATGGGACACAGAGCCTTATCTCAGCTAAGGCAGGGCTCTTTATAAATCTTAAGTATTTTACTTCTAAAGCTAATCCTTATTTTTAAATATCATTTGACAAAGTTTACATAAATTGTTCGAGGTCACATGAACATTAGCTAACACCATGATATCACATTTAAAACATGAATTAAATAAAGGCTGAAAGTTTTTAACCTTTACATCAATTAGGCTCTCATTAACTAAAAAATACATTTAAATTGTTCCCCAATGTAAAAAGTAACATAAAAGTTTACATATCTTATTGATAACAGGTAAATAAATCCCCAATATATTTTTTACCATACAACTTCAGAGCACCAGCTTGATATAATGCTCTTTTAAAGTTTCTACCTCACAGACTTGCATACCTATAAGATATGAAAACATTGATAGCATCACAATTACATTGATGTTTCTACATTAACCAAGTTTAGCTTTTAAAGCAATGGCAGTACAGTGCTCTAAAATAACAGTTCTTATTTAATCAGTTGTTTAATTTTTATGGTTGCTTGCTCTGGAGAAAATAAAACTTAATAAATACAACGTTATGGGTAAACTTATGTTTTAAGAAATTTTTGTCTCATTAACACATGACTTATTTTTATATTCTTATACAGACTTTAATAAGAACTTATTCAGACCTTAGTAAATCAATCAGATATCTAAGAAAAGTACTCATGAATGAGCAATCCCATATCAAATTTACTTTACTTATTTATCAAAATACTAGAGAAATGTATTGACAGTGTAAACCATTTTTATGTTGAAGGAAAGGTCCTAGAACCAAGGCATATTAGACATTTTGTAGATATTAATATTTTATTAGATTTTTGAACACCTAAAAAAATTGTAAGCTTAAATTTAAAGACATTGATTTTTATCTGTTTATCCAATTTAAATTGAAACATTTAAATCACGTGAATTAAAGATCTTTGGATCTCCTATTTAAATTTGTTTTAATGAGCGCTTTTTTATGAGCGCTCCTTGTATATGTTAATTTGTGTATCATATGTATGATATACGGACATATGTATATGTAGACATACAACACATAACAAAAGTGTGCACACATAATAATAGTAAAGGCCTTGTAGCTTTTCTCAGGTGAAATCTCCATTGCAATGTTTCAAAAAGTCTACAGTTGGTCAAAGATAGAACTGATCTGAAAAACATTAACCTAGGTCTGTAAGCTCAAAATCATGAGCTCAAAAAAAAAAAGTATCTAAGAAAAAAAAAAGAGTCCTAGAAAAAGTGACTGGCTAGTAATTAGTAAATACCATACAATATACCTTTTTTTTCCCTTAGGCCTCAAATCAGTCTCCTACTAAGCTTTCAGGCTTCTTTCATTTACATTTCAATATAAATCATGGCTGAGGTCTGGAAGGAGCAGGAAAAACTGCTATTCTGAGCAGACACCTCAGGCCTAAGGCATTTTAACCATAATTTTGAGGTTCGGATGTTGAAAATTATGATACAAATTTAAGATACAATTCACAAAATTTTATATCTTTACATCTTGTTTTGTCAACAGATACCATTCTATGATTTACTATCCTTGTCCAAATTAATGCAGTGGTACACACAGTGACATTTTCCGAGGCTATCCAATTCAAAATTGGTGAAAAAAAGACTGTATGATTGGGAAGTTACTTGCCAACTTGGAAGTAGAGTTCTTCAGTTTTCCATACTAAGTATGTAAGTTCTCTGGCATGAATTATCTGAAATCATAAACTAAACAATTACCTAAACCCGACTTTTAACTGCAAGATTGTGCAATGCTTCAAAAACCCATTCAGATACCAGATTGTTAAAATAAAACATCATCATTTAGACACACATTCAGCTAAGATCATTCCCAAGAAACAATTTATAATATCTACACATTATTGCACATGTCTTAAAGGGCCAGATACAAAGACACAAGACAGACAGAAAGGAGGTTCAGACTATGGCTGTCAGAGAGAACCGTTTAAACCAGAGCAGATAAGAGAAAAATCTCCTACACCAGTGTGCACCATAGATATCCACAGGGGGGGGGACCACATGTTTTAACAGAGGGGAAACCTGAAATGTAAAATAAAGTGTCTCCATGGTGACTTCACTGCATTTAGTGTCCCCTTTTTCTTTTTCTCTTTTTTAACAAGACAGAGGTGGCATAATTCTTACAGTGCAGGGAGGAAGGAGGTAATTCCCTGAATCAACAGGGCTTTGGCAGCTGCTGGGAGTCCCTCAGTCCCTCCTTTTACTTACAGGATTAGCTCCTCTTGTTCAGTTCCACACCAAGCATGCTTCATCTCCTAATATTTCAGTAGACAGCTCTCACAAAGTTCCGGGGTGGAGGGCGGGTACCAAATTTGTAAATTAAAGTTCGATTCCTCAACTTGACGCCAATTAATACCAATTTAATAATGAGGACTGAGTTTTGAGAAAAAGAAAAAGGGACGTTTATTGCTTTGCGAACAAAGGAGAAACACAGGGGACTCTGCCAAAGGTTGTGACTCTCTTGATCTGGAGTGACAAGGGGTTTTAAAGGAGTTTCACTGGTTAACCTGGGAGATGCTCAGTTCTTAGGTCCCCAGCAAGCATTGCCCTCTGCAATGGGTGTGCTCCAGGCAGCCAGCTAGGAGCTTCTATCATCCTGCTTAACAAAGGCGAGTAAAGTTCATTGCAGTTCCCTAAAACACAGTCCAAAGGGGTGTCAGGCTTACTCTCTTTATTACCTATTTTTACGTCCAAAATCCTTAAGTTTTTACCACTGAAATCACACAACAAAATGAACAAAAACAAACAAACAATCAAAAAATAGAACACAAAACAAAACACAAAAAACAGAAACCATGCGCCTAAACAGAAAAACAGTGGAACAGTGCAACATCTTGCTATAGCTCCAGGGTAGGAGTGCATGCGTGCCCGTCGGCCCCTCTCTACAGTTCCAGAGGAATTCCCTACAGAACAGAACAGAGGACAGAACGATTCTGGTTACTCTCCTGGAAAGGAGTATATGTGAGCCTCCCCAGGCCACATCTCTGTCATCAGAAGAGATCTCCCTTAACCGGATATCAGATGTTATAAAAGCCCCACATACCTATGGAGGACTCCTCCACCAGGTGCTTGCTAATAGTTTTAGTGCAAAGGTTCACTGCAGTGCTCCCCAGACTAAAGGCTCTCTTCCTAATATAGAGAAGATGGACCAAATCAGGCCTGTGTGGAGAGCTGTTTCTTGGTGCCTATGGTTGATATACCATTCTAATTTGTGAAAGTGCCACAGAAAGTAGGGTAAGCCTCCTTCTCATGGTACGCTTGAAAGCAACTGTTTGGTAAAAGTGGTTGCCAAGGCAGTGACCTCATTCAGTTCCTGAAGGATGCAACCTCACCTCACTTCCTTGGTAATGGAACTCTCTGAACTTGGGATGCAGGAAGCCAGGCACACAGAGTCAGTCCCAGTCCCAGTCCTAGTGGTCTCACTTGCTTCAATTTAACAAGGACAGAGTCAGTCTTTCTTGGTACCTACTGATGTGAGGATGGCCAAATGCCAGGAGTACTCTGAAGAGGGGCCTTTCCTAAAAAAGCAGGTAGTGGCTCACAGCTGGCTCCTGACCACTTCACAGAGTTGGATATGGAGACCAGATCTGAGACAGGATAGGCCATATCTGGGGAACATAGTATGGCCCAGCAGTCAGAGGACACTCCGGATAGTGAGAGACCTATTTGGGGGAAGGAGGTGCCTTTTTGGGTGTGGATGTGTGTTTGTGGTTTTGCCCCATGTTCTGAGAAGACGTAGGAAAGTCGGTTTGTTTGGTTTGGAGTGAACTGTTTCTAGTAAGTTGTTTGACAAGGCGAGTGTTTCTATGTCTGTGTATCCCACTGTGTCCGTGGTTGTAGACATTAGAAAAAGAGAATGCATCAATGGATGTTTCCTGTCTAGTAGAAAGTTTCCCAGCATTCATCCTGCCCAATTTATGAATGCACTAGGGCTTACCATATCGATGGGCAACACCTGCTATCTTCCTAAGTTCCTGTTTTCTTCCTGAAATCTAGCCACTCTCCAAAATAGGCTCATGCTTTTGAGTCCACGATATGTACCACCTCCAAGCACTGTGACATGGACATGTACTGGATAGCTGAAGGGATTGGCAACCATCTCAGAAAACTCAGATATCGATGTGACCAGGAAAGTCTCAGTGGAGAACCCCTGCAATGGGCCTTTTGATTGCCTATTTTTCTGTTGCCCTGAATGTCAGTAAGTTCTTTGCCTGAGGCCACGCCTTTGTGAATCCTGAAGAAAACAGTTTTCAAACGGAAATGAATGGGCACCACCTGTGGCTCTTTGCTTAATTGCTTTGTAAAGGGATGTGTCTGAATCAGCCTCTTGGTCCTGTGTGAGCCTGTGGCTTAGATTCTCAGCATCTGATGGATCTAAAGAACGATCCCATGTGTGGATCCAAAATCAAAATGGCCAAAAATCAGTCACTGTGGATGAAGTGCCTCACATTCTTCTGTAAGGTTCCTTACCTACATCAAGTGAGAATAGGGATCCTTTGAGTCAAATGAGTTCTTCAAAGCCCTGCAGATGCTAGCCCATAGGTTCTTGGGTTTTCTTATGAATCCAATTCAAATAAAGAATCTAAACCCCACAGTCAGTAGGCCTCAAATTGGAGAACAGAGCTGTATTAATGGCAGACATATTTGATAACTCCTGGTTCACAGGGAGGGTGTCCAGGCCACCCTGACTATTGGCAAATGAGGGGAAAGGGAGCTTATTTGGGACACTGTCTTGTGCTGCACCTCTCATGGAATCCTCTTGCCAGAAGTTATGGTGAGTGTCTATATGGAAGAAGATGAGTGCCATGTGGGAGTGTTTTGGTTTTAATTGTGGTCATTTGTGTGGCGGTTGGAAGAGATAATTGGGTCTACCTTGGCTTGAACTTCGGTGTGATTCCCCTTAGAGTCTGTGTTTTGGAATTGACCTCCGAGAAGGTATAAGGTCCTATGCCATTGTATATCCATATTTCTGGGACATCACTACAGAATGTAATTCAATGCTAAGTATACCAATCAAGGGCCCAATGAACTTCTGGGCTTCAAATCTTACCTAGATTTCTGTTTTCATACTTATATTGAAAGGTTAATAAAATAGGTACTTGTCACTTCTTGATTTTCTGTATGCTTAACAAAACACTGTTGAAATCTTGAGTTCTGTTTGCTATTCTTGTTCCCAGAATGTGCTGTCCCCAACTGCCAAACTGCAGAATGTACTCGGTCAACCAGTTGCAAGCAAACCGCCCACTCGCACTTACCCATCAATAAACTTTCCTTCCTGCCCTCTCCAAGGAAAATATATAAGCACTTCTTAAGCTGTTCTCAGGGCTCTCTGCTCTATTCAAGTGAGCTCTGAGCCCTTGCATGCCGGACTCCCAATAAAGCCTTTGCTGTTGCATGAGACAGTCTCTTGGTGGTCTCTTCCACCCACCCTCGCCCGATCTTTACATCTGGTGGCCCCAGTGAGATCCGGCAGCCGCAGATGAAAGACCCCCAACAGGCT
The DNA here is from genome assembly GCF_048772815.1 of Callospermophilus lateralis. Lineage (NCBI taxonomy): Eukaryota > Metazoa > Chordata > Mammalia > Rodentia > Sciuridae > Callospermophilus > Callospermophilus lateralis. Next base: position 248,045 of record NW_027512870.1, on the reverse strand, counting down.
CCTCTGGGGATAAATAAGGCCCCTCTTTCTGGTTTCAGGATTCAGGTTAGGGTTTCACAAAATGGCTATTGGTAAAGAGCGTGAGCTCTCTCCCATGGTGGCTGACACACATGTAACAGAGCCACAGGCCATGTCCCTGGGGGATGAACTCATGAAATCGAGGAACAATAGTCTCCTTTTTTCAGTGATATTTTGTTTCGGATTCGGTATTGCCAGCCCATCATGTTTTGCCGGCTACTCAGTCATGGTCTCAGTATTGGACGTCCATTGCCTGTCTTTATTGTCTTGTCTTGTCTGTGTCTTGTGTCATTGCTTTTATTGTCTGTGTATATTTCATTATGGGACACAGCACTTCAATGCCTCTGTTCATGACCCTTGATCACTAGACCAAAGTCTGCTTAAGGGCTCAGAATCTTTCTTTTTCAGTAAAACGCCGGATCTTGCAGATTCTGTGTCTCAGAATGACCCAACTTTGTAGTCAGATGGCCCCTAGAAGGATCTTTCAACTTCACACTAATTTGAAAAGTTCGAGATATTGTCTTTTAGCCGGGGCCACGTAGACGTCCAGATCAACAGCCATATATCTTAACTTGTCAGGACCTCTGCACATCTCCTCCTCCAAGGGTGAAGCCTTTCCTTGTCCCTGCACGGACTCCTACTCCTTCCCCCATGATTCTATCTCTTTAACTCTCTGCTCCTCCTCCTGCACCCTCTGTTCTCCCTGAGTCTCAAGACTCTACTGGACTCTCCTCCCCCTCCTTATCCTCTGCCTTCATCCCCCAACTGCCAACACCCTCTAAGTGATTCCTCTGCTGCTGACTCAGCCTCTCCACCATTCAAAGAAGCTAGGATGGCCCAGCACCATCCAGATGACAGTCCCGTGGCACACAGAGCCCCTCCTTCCCTGGAGGAAGCTGGCCCGGCTAAAAGAACTCAGAGAACTCGCCAACGTTTTTACACCTGCCTACTTGGGATAACTGCCAACAACTCCTAGGGACTTTCTTTATGACAGAGGAATAAGAGAAAAACCTCCAAGAAGCTAAAAAAAAAATATATCCTCGGACCTGATTGGCGACCAACACAACTTCCCAACATAATCAAAGCCAGCTTACCCTTAAACCAACCCAACTGGAACCCCAACACCTTTGAAGATAAAGAGCATCTGTCCAATTATTGCCTGGCTCTAATAGCAGGTCTCCAAGGGGCTGCTATGTGACCAACTAATTTGGCCATGGTAAGGGAAATTATTCAAAGGCCTGATGAATCTCCCTCTTTGTTTCTAGAAAGAATTATGGAGGCATATAAAAGATATACTCCTTTCGATCCTCAGGCAGCGGATCAAAATTCATCTGTAACAATGGCCTTAATCGGGCAAGCTGCCTTGGATATTAAAAAAATTTAAAAGAGAGATTTAGTCAGAGAAGCTGAGAAAGTATACTATAAGAGAGAAACAGGGAGAAAGAAAGGGAGCAAAGGAAGGATGAGAGAAGCAAAAGACAGACTAAGGGATTGACCAAGATCCTTGTCACAACAAGAAAGAGGCCAGAAATTAAGATGTAAGGTGACAGTAAGGGTTACCTGGGGCCATGCCAGAGGCCACCCCTGGCCTCAGATCAATGTGCCTACTGTAAAAAAAAAAGGACACTGGGCCAAAAAGTGCCGTATAAAGAGACAGCCACGCCAGCCAGCCATTGTGACTCTGGTGCATGACTAAGAAAGTTGGGGCTCAGATCACTTCCCCTAGCTCAGGGTAACTTTTGAGGTGTAGCGGACCCCAGTAAACTTTGAAATGAATACAGGAGCAGTATACGAAGCCCTTAAGGCCCCATTGGGCACTCTATCAAATAAAAGGTCTGTAGTTCAAAGGGCTAATGGCAGTAAATATCGGGCTTAGACTACTAAGAGGACCATGGACCTAGGTAAAGGAAAAATCCATCACTCCTTCCTAGTAATCCAGGAATGCCTGGACCCATTGATGGGCAGAGATCTGCTCACCAAGCTCTTGGCCTAAATAAATTTTAAACCTGAAGGCTAGCAAATGAAATTTCTAAATCCTTTAGTATAAACTCCTATAGTCACGGCTTTAACTAAATTAGTAGAAGATGAACATCCACTCTTCACACCCCCCAAGACTGATCAAACAGGCAAGCTACGCCAGAAATGGATTACAGATTACGCAGATGCCTGGGCAAAAACTGCTGGGTTAGGCCTGGCCGTGAAACAACCTCCAATAACAGTGGAGTTAAAAACCTCAGCCTCCCCAATTAATGTCAAATAATATCCTCTAAGCAAAAAAAGCTAAAGATGAGATAAGGCCCCATATTCAGAAATATCTGACCTTAGGCGTCCTAAGGCCCTATCAATTGGCCATGAACACTCCCCTGCTACTAGAAAAAAAAGCCAGGAACCGGGACAATCGCCCTGTTAAATACCTAAGAGAGATCAACAACAGAGTGCAGGACATTCACCCCACGGTACCTAATCCGTACAATCTGCTTAGCACTCTGAACCCTGAGCGGAAATGATATACTGTTCTGGACTTAAAAGATGCTTTCTTTTGCTTGCCTCTGCATAAAGATAGTCATTTGCTGTTTGCTTTCGGGTGGGTAGACCCAGAAACCTGAACGTCTGGTGAACTAACTTGGACTAGACTCCCACTGGGGTTCAAAAACTCCCCCACTCTCTTTGATGAAGCCCTCCACAGAGATCTCAGCAATTTCAGAACTACTCACCCCAAAGTCACCCAGCTTCAATACGTGAATGACCTGCTACTGGCAGCCAACACCAAGAAAAACTGTGAGTCTGGGACCCAAGCACTATTATATGAGCTTACTCAACTCGGGTATAGAGTTTCGGCCAAAAAGGCCCAAATTTGCTGGCATGAAGTAATCTTCCTGGGCTGTTTCCTTAGGGGCAGTAAACGATGGCTCACTGAGCCCAGAAAACAAACCATTGCCTAGATACCACCCCCATCTAACAGGAGACAACTCAGAGAGTTTCTTGGGACTGCTGGCTTTTGCAGGTTATGGATACCTGGGTTTGCGTTTTTAGCTGCTCCTTTATACCCGGTGTTAGAGGAAGATGCCCAATTCCAATGGACCCCTTATCACCAGGAAGTTTTTTATAATATCTATGGACACTGACACTGAACACCTCAACTTCACTGAGCTCAGGCTGCAATTACAGAAAGCCCTACACTACGTTAAAAATGTACACCAACTCACTCACCTTGGTTCAATGAAACTGCAGGCATTCCTGTAGGATTAAGATCAGAGTTTTCCACTAACCGACTCACAGCGAAAGAAAATAACTGAACGCGTAACAAAAGCCTGTCGAGTCCGTCAATTGGTTAATGCTTACCCTTCCAGTTTCCTAGAGGAAAGCACCTATGAGGAACCAGAAAACGACAATTTTGGGAAGTGGACAATAGTGAAATTAAGCCAGAAAGGTATGGACTTAAATACCTTCTAGTCTTTGTAGATACATTTTCAGGATGGACTGAAGCCTTCCACACATACACACACACACACAAAAAAAAAACAACAAACAAACAAAAAAAAAACTGCACAAATGATTTTCAAGAAGATTCTGAAAGATATTTTTCCAAGATACGGTCTGCCTAAGGTAATAGGGTCTGATAATGGACTGGTGTTCATGGCCCAGGTAAGTCAGGTGTTAACTGGGACCCTGTGGATTAATTTTAAGTTACATTATGCTTATATACCCCAGAGCTCAGGACAGGTAGAAAAAATAAATAGAACCATTAAAAAGACCTTAACAAAATTAAGCTTAGAGCCCGGCATAAAAGATTGGATTATGCTCCTGCCTTATGCATTGTTTCATGCGAGAAATATTCCCTCTCTTTCTTTGTGTAACCTCACCCCCTATGAAATTCTCTATGATTCCCATCATCCAGTAAGGGACCTAACCCCAACTCTAAGGCCTAACGATCACTTCCACACCCCCTTGCTTGACAGACTTAAAGTCATTGAAAGAACTCAGCGATACCTGTGGAAACAGCTGGCCACTGCCTACCAACCAGGGGAGGAGGGGACTCTAAATCAATATCAAGTAAGAGACTTCGTCTACATAAGACAACATCAGGTGTCATCCCTGGAACCCCACTGGAAAGGAACATACCAGGTGCTACTTATAAAACCTAAAGCGGTAAAAGTAGACGGAATCACTTTTTGGATCCATGCCTCTCATCTCAAGCCTTCGCTGTGTCCAGACTCTTGTTGGAAACTGGAAAAGCCTGGTAACCATTTCAAATTGCGTATTCGCTATGTGGATAAGACTATAGACTCTCCCCTTGGCCACCAGTAGTTCTAACCCTCATCACCCCGTTCAGCAGCAATGGCTGATCACAAATCCTACTAGACAAGAAGTATGGTCTATCTTGCATACAGGCCCCATTGAGACCTGTTGGCCATCTCTCCACCCAGACATTTGTCAGGTCGGTATAGGTCTTTCCTATTGAGATATCCCTGATGAAGAGGATCCCACTAAAATTCCATTAAATCTCTTCTGTACCATAGATAATGGAAACAAACATTATGGATGCAGGCACACGCGAGACAGATTCAGGTTGGCTAGCCTAGATTTCTATGTTTGCCTGGCGGAGTATCAAAGCCACAAACAGCCACGGCTGTGTGGGGGAGAAGCCGACTTCTTGTGTAAGTCAAGGGAATGTGAGCATACAGGGGCTGCCTGGTGGAACCCAAACTCCTCATCAAATTCAGTACACAGCATTGGCCATATTACCAATTAGACAACCAAATACTATGGCCCCCAGAGGGTTCTCTAGATCCTCAAATTCTGAGTGACATTTTTAACTTCGGCAAGTTCTCAAAAGGGGGAAATTTCCCTATGTGGAATCCTTTTTCCTCTTTTGCTCACATCCTGTACTATGCTTCTCCAATAGTTCCTCACCCTCAGCCTTCTGCTGTAGACTCTCTGCTATCACTCCCATCTTAGCAACCTGATTTCTCCTCTCCAATTACTAAATCAAAAACCCAAACCTCCGCTGGCTCTCAGAACATTGCCCCGTTGCTGAGGTAGCAGGTACCAAGGTACCCCTTCACCCACTCACTCCTCTCTTTTCCTGTCAGGGCCTGCACTAGGTCCCACCAAGTCCTCTAGCAAGCTAACCCAAAGCTCAAACCAGCTGAGAAGAGCCCTCAGACCCCTATCCACGATGTAATGAAAATGGCATTTAAAGTTGCTTTGTCATCACTGAAAAGAGGTTTCTAAGAATTTAAAGTCCCTCAAAGGCTTTTTGGAATATTTACTCCCATCTTCCCCTCTGCTCTACCTGTTCTAATGCTCAAGTTTTGTTCTAGGAAAATCCCAAACCCCTTTACCATTTTTCTTTTACATCTCTCTTTTCTCATTCTTAGATCCACGGAGCTGCTCTCAGCCTCGACTACCCCGTCTTCCCCCTCTGTACCAGGTCCACAGAAATGTCTTAAATGACCTTCTCCAGAAGTCTTCACCAAGGCTTACTTTAGGTCTTTCAGCAAAAGAGTCCCTCTGAAAGAGTTCAATGTACATAAACTTCCACTTTTCGTGTTGCCCTATTCTACTTGGCCACTGGCTGGAAAAATCACCACCCCTAAGCTAGACACTGCCTTTCCAGTTTTTCACAAAATATGTGAACAAGGCCTCTGGCCTTGAGCTGGGGCCTCACCGAGATGCCTACATTTCTAAGATAAAAAAGTTAGCAACTGGTCTCCATGGTGACAGCTGGCAGGGAGAAAATAAAGAGACAAAAAAGCTCTCCCCTTCCAAGGTGTCCTTGAAAAGTTAACTTGCCCAGAACAGAGGAAAAAAAAAAACAGAAACAAAAACTAATTTTTGTGAATTTCTGCAGACTGTGAACTTCTGAGCCCCTTCCCTTACATGTTGGGTACAAATTCTAAAACTACCAAAACTTGGGGTTCAGGGGATTAATTGATTACAACAGAAGCAATGCCCTCTAAATCCGGATGCAACCAAATAAGAATGTTTTCCTCACTTTGGTGCTATCTTAGGTGCATTTTCTTGTCCATTCCTAAAACAGTATAATTCTATACACTTTAACATTATTTATGTTTACATAAAATGGTCAATAGATGTGATTAATTATGTAATGATGCAGATGTTTTTCAGAGTGCTCTATCATGACGTAGGTTCATTTAAAGTTCAAATAGGGGGGCATACAACCCGGTTCCACCGGGAACCTGTATCCCTCACTTTGGCCATCCTATGAGGAATAATAATTGCTGAAGGGGTGGGCATAGGAACAACTGCCCTAGTCCATGAGACACAACAAAGACACAATTAGAAGCAGAAATAGACCAAAGCTTAAAGACATTAAAAACCGACATCACAGCTTTACAGGAATTTTAACCTCTCTCTCTCTGAAGTTGTTTTTCAGAGCAGGCGAGTTTTGGACCTCCTCTTCATGAGAGAAAGTTGCCTTTTTGCTTGCATTGAGGGAAGAATGTTGTTTTTATGCCGACAATACTGGAGTTGTAAAAGAATCTATGAGTAAATTAAGAAAACGACTTGAAGAGCGTCAAAGAGAGACAGAGGCCCCAGAAGGGAGGTTTGATTCTTTGTTCACATAGTCAACCTGGTTAACTATGCTTTTATCTGCCATGGCTGGTCCATTTATAATCCTCATATTATTGCTAACGGTAGGACCCTGTTTGCTCAACCGTGTAGTTTCCTTTCTAAACCAAATCGAACATGTTATTAAACCTAACCATACACTGTTCTCTCAATCTAATTTTACAGAAAAGTGGGGACAGAGTTGGTCTTAAAATACAGGAATATAGAGGATCTTCCACCTGCTGAGAAACTCAAAGGTCCATGCAGAAATGATCCCTGGAGAAGATGTAGGCAACTATGAAGGACCTGAGACAGCAAAAGTCTTCCATGGCAAACAACCTGCTCAGGATGAAGGGATGTGTCTGAATCAGCCACTCTCTTCTTAATGTATAGAAGATGGACCAAAGCAGGCATTTGTTGAGCTGCTCCTGCATGCCTATGGTTGACATACCACTGTAACTTGTGAAAGTGTCACAGTAAGTAGGGGCAGCCTCCTTCTCATGGGAACCTTGGAAGCAACTGTTAGGACAAAGTTGTTGCCAAGGCAGTGACCTCATTCCATTCCTAAAGGAAGTGACCTCACCTAACTTCCTTGATGATGGAACTCTCTGAACTTGGAATCCAGGAAGCCAGGCACAAAGAGCCAGTCCCAGTCCAAGTCCCAGTGGTCAAACTTATTTTGATTTACCAAGGACAGACTCAGTCTTTCTTGGAACCTACTGATGTGAGGATGGCCAAATGCAAGGAAAGCTATGAATAGGGGCATTTCCTGAGAAAGCAGGCAGTGGCTCACCGCTGGCCCCTGACAACTTCACAGAGTTGGCCAAGGAGACCAGATTTGAGACAGAACAGGCCATTTCCAGAGAACATAGTATGGCCCACCAGTCAGAGGACACTCCGGATAGTCACAGACCTACATGGGGGAAGGAGGTGCCTTTGTGGTGTGGGTGTGGGTTTGTGGTTTTGTCTCATGTTCTGAGAATAGGTATGAAAGGTGGTTTGTTTTGTTTGGAGTGAACTGTTTCTACTAAGTCGTTTGACAAGGTGAGTGTTTCTATGTCTGTATATCCCACTATGTCCGTGGTTGTAGACATTAGAAAGGAGAATGCATCAATGAATATGTCCTATCTAGTAGAAAGCTTCCCAGCATTCATCCTGCCCTATTTATGAATGGACTGCAGCTTGCCTTATTGATGTGCAACACCTGCTATCTACCTATGTTCCTGTTTTCTTCCTGAATTCTCGCCACTCTCCAGAATAGGCTCATGGTTTTGTGTTTAAGATATGTACAACCTTGAAGCTCTGTGACATGACCATGTACTGAATAGCTGAAGGGAATGGCGAGCATCTAAGAAAACTCAGATATCAGTGTGACCAGGAAAGTCTCAGTGAAGAAACCCTGCTTGGGGCCTTTTGTTTACCAATTCTTCTGTTGCCCTGAATGTCAGGAAGGTCTTTTCCTCAGTCCACCACTTTGTGAAGCCTGAAGAAAACAGTTTCCAAATGGAAATGAATGGGCATTACCTGTGGCTCTTTGCTTAATTGCTTTGGAATGGATGTGTCTGAATCAGCCTATTTGCCTTGTGTGAGGGTGTGGCTTAGATTCTCAGCTCCTGATGGATCTAAAGAAAGATCCCATGTGTACATCCAAAACCAAAATGGCCAAAAAAGCAGTCCTTGTGGATGAAGTCTCTCGCATCTTCTGTAACTTTCCTGACCTCCATCAAGTCAGAATAGGGATCCTTTGGTTCAAATTAGTTCTTCAAAGCCCTGCAGAGGCTAGCCCATAGTTGCTTGGGTTTTCTCAAGACTCCAATTCACATAAGGAATCCAAACCCCACAGTCAGTTGGCCTCAAATTGAAGAAGCGAAGCAGTATTAATGGGAGGCCTATTTGATCTCTCCTGGTTCACAAGAAGGGTGTCCAGGCCACCCTGACTTTAGGCAAATTAGGTGCAAGAGAGCTTATTTTGGACACGGTCTTGGGCTGTGCCCCTCATGGAAAACTTTTGCCAGAGGTCATTATGAGTGTCTTTATGGAAAAAGATGAGCGCCACGTTGGAGTGTTTTGTTTTAAATTGTGGTCATTTGGGTGGCGGTTGGAAGAGATGACTTGGTCCACATGTTCTTGAACTCTGGTGTGATTCCCTTAGAATCTGAGTTCTCAAACTGACCTCAGAGAAGTATTGCCATGAATAGTGTTGAGATTTAAGGAAGCCAGGCATGAGTGTCGCCCTTGGAAACTAAGTTCTAGGCCCAGGATGGCTTTCCACAGAGCACTAGGCCTCTCAGCCAGGATACCACATTATTTTATTCTGAAAGATTTGGCACCCAGAGTTGAGAGTCAAAACTCATATGGACCTCACACTGTAGGCCTCAATGGGAATAATATCATGTGATCTTTTGGCCACTCTTTGGGAAGCCTTACCTGTGAGTGTTCTCCAGAGCTTTCATTGAAATTAGCTTCCTAAAAATTTAATGGTTCCTGAAAGAATTGAAACTCACAGTGCCTCCAACTTCATCCTTGAAAAATGGCTAGAAAAATACCGAAAATTTTTGAAATTCCCATCACCAGGTGGCACTGGAGAACATTTGGATGTCCTGTTACTGATCATGAATATACCAGACAGTGCCTTGATTGACTGGGTTTCATGTAAATGGTGTAGAACAGAGATTCCAGTAAGTTGGACTCGGTTGAGTAGTTGGCCTAGAGCAGTGGTGGGCAGGTATGTGATAAAACATCTGTGGTGGGGCCATGTGGATCTTCCATTGGCATCCAAATGGCTTGTGACTGACATGGTGCAGCCAGCAGAACCTTCCATGTAAAGGCAACTTGTTATATGGAGAGTTTTCAGGACATTGTTCAGAATCAGGTTGCTATGGTCAAGGGGGCAAGCTATGTGGGATAGAATCCTGGTTCTTGTATCCTCAAGCAGAACCTGACCCACCACACATGACAGAACTCCCTCTTGCACTGTGACCCAATTGAACTCCTTTTATTTCGTGAAGCAAATACCAAACTCCCAGTGCAGCAGGAAGAAACACCATGAAAATGGAGGATGACCATATGGCTTCACAGTGCACATGGGGAGACCTTTAGCCCCCAGTGGCCACAGTTTACCTAAAAAGAGAATTTAGCACTGCTGCCTCATGTTCATTGGGAAATAAGAAAGCATGTCCTCCAGGTCTCATAGATGCAGACCAAGCTTTTATGGTCTCACTAGAAAGGAAGCTAAAGCTCCTGACAACAACATATTTTTCAAGTGCCCAACCTCACAGGCAGTTTCTAAAGAAGTCTCTATGCCAGCAGACCTCCATGTTTGTGGAGTGTTTACCCTTTCCCTTACCTTTGGAAACTCCTCTGCCACTTCCAAGGTTGTGGGCTCCTGAGCATATTCCATTCCAGATATTTGTTCACAGGTTTTCTAAATCTTCTCCTCTAATTGTGTCTTACTTGGGGCGAAGGTATTGTCAAGGCATTGTTCTGAATGAGAGTTGGAAGATTTTTGTGTAGCACATATTTACATACACATTGGATTCATTTTTCAATTTTCCATTCGAAATACTGAATCCTTGACACTAACCCATACCCTACTAGATTCTGACTACTAATTCTAATATAATGGAGAAAAATAACCCAAACAGAATAGAAATACTAGCACTTCAGAGGAGGCATGGTGTATAGTTGGTCTTCCTATTTGCATGATATAGGGTTGGAGTTGTAAATCTTGTCAATTTTTTGTTGAGAGAGTTCTGCATGTGTTTTTAAAGTTAACACATATGTGAATTCCTGTCTCCCTTTTTCTGTAGCCAATTCAGCACATGTATTTTTATATGAACATATAGAATCCTACCTGGTATCACACCTGTATTCTTGAGAGGTGGCTAACTTGGCAGATACAAAGTGTGAGAAGAAATCACTCCTCCTAAACGCTTTTGGAACTGATAATTCAAATTATGAGTGAGCTTCTTAGTTAAAAAACATTATACATAAATCCATGTTCACTAAAATTAATATTTTTGGATCTGTGGATGATATATATTTCACGCTGAATTTTAATTGGCATATATATTGCTACTTTTTAATGTCTCTGTGTGTATTTTGTATATATATATATATATATATATATATATATATATATATATAAACACTCTAGATTTGTCAAAATATGAAATATATGTATCTTATTATACACTCCCTAAATTCATTCATGTTCATGTATGTGGTTTTATATTCAACTTTTCATAAGATTATTTTCAGAAATATTCATCCATCTGAAATACATATTTGTTTTATAGTATTGAAAACTCACTTCAGTACATGGTGCAAACAAATCCTTATATTTTTACAGTAACTGACCCACTTTAACATCAATGCAAGTAGATTCCTATGGGACATGATGTGTATTTTGACGTTCATTTTTATACAACACTGGTACATTACTATTTCTTCAGTTTTTGTACATCATAGAATATACATTTCAGCCACAACTTCATAAATTTAAAGAAATTTGTAACACATTCTATCACTTCCTGCTTCAGAACATATGTATTCCTCTTTGTTTTTGACTGGTCATTTCATGAGACTTCTTTCCACACACATTACTGTCGATTTCCATAATCAATTTTGAAGCAAAATTCACACACTCTTTATGATGAACCACAACCGTAATATTACCATTGGATGTATAAATGGTTGGAATGAATGTATGTATATCAATATATGATTCCCTGTGTATTTTCAGATATCAATTTATTCCAATTTCTAAAGTTTGAACCAGTTGTATTATTTATTCGCAGTATGGTCTATTCATGCATTATGTCTATATTCATACACACATGGTACACCTCTATGTACCCCCAATACTAATTTACACCTCTTCAAAATATTGCTCCAAGAAATGGTGGTAGAAATACTCATGTCACCTGATCTACATATACATTTTATCACAGTAATATGGTGGCCACAAAATGCAAAGTCACACTTACGATTGTACCAAAGCCTAAATGGAATGTGAGTATGGATTATGAAAATCACCCATGTCCAGGTTGCCTAATGCTCTCAAATGTCAATCCTTTTGGTGACTACATATTTGTTTCTTCCTAAGATTATATATTCAATCTCAAGCCTGTTGAAAATGTCTATTGGTATCACTCATTTTATACTTTGCCTGATTTCCTTATGTCTCTATTGATATCTGCTTTCCTACATATTTTCCCCAGTTCATCATTGTGACTGACTCTTCACATGTGCTGACATTTACATTTTCTCTCTACCCAAAACCCTATTGCTAAAGAACTTTTTGTCCAAATCCTATACTCACACTTTTTTCTAATCTTACCAACTCTCTTCGTAATCTTACCAACTCTCCCTTTTTGAATGGATGTTCTCCTCAACATTCAATCATCTAAGGTACAAGATCCTATGCCATTGTGTATAGATTTATCTGAGACATCTGCACAGAACATAATTCAAAGCTAACTATCCCAATCAAGGACCCAATGACCTTCTGGGCTTTAAATCTTACTGAGATTTCTGTTTTCATACATATATTTCACCTCTATAATCTTATAAATATTGCAGGTTTCCAATACCATTATTCATACAGCAGAATGATCCTAACCCAAATCAAACATGTTATTAACCCTAAACATACACGATTCCCTCAATCTACCTTTATAGAAGACCAGGGACAGAGTTGGTCTTACAATACAGGAATGTAGGAGATCTTCAACCTGCAGAGAACCTCAAAGGTCCATGCAGAAATTATCCCTGGAGAAGATATAGGCAGCTATGAAGGACCTGAGAGAGCAAAAGTCATCTTCCATGACAAACAACCAGGTAAGGATGAAGGGATGTGTCTGAAGCAGTCTCTCTCTTCTTAATGTAGAGAAGATGGACCAAACCAGGCCTGTGTGGAGAGCTGTTCCCGGGTGCCTATGGTTGATATTCCATTTTAACTTGTGAATGTGTCAAAGGAAGTAGGGGCAGCCTCCATCTCATGGACCCTTCGAAGCAACTGTTAGGACAAAGTGGTTGCCAAGGCAGTGACCTCATTCAGTTCTAGAGGAAGTGACCTATGTCACTTTCTTGTTGATGTAACACTCTGAACTTTGGATCCAGGAAGCCAGGCACCCTGAGGCAGGCCCAGTCCCAGTTGCAGTGGTCTCACATGTTTGGATTAACCAAGGACAGAGTCAGTCTTTCTTGGCAACTACTGAATTGAAGATGGACAAATGCCAGGAAAGCTCTGAAGAGGAGCTTTTTTTTTGATAAAGCAGGCAGTGGCTCACCGCTGGCTCCTGACAACTTCACAGTTTTGGCCAAGGAGACCAGATCTGACATACGACAGCCCATTTCAGGGGAACATAGTATGGTCCACCAGTCAGAGGATGCTCCGGATAGTCACAGACCTATTTGGGGAAAGAAGGTGCCTTTTTGGGTGTGTTTGTGTGTTAGTGATTTTGTCTCATCTTCTAAGAATATGTAGGAAAGTCGGTTTGTTTAATTTGGAGTGGCCTGTTTCTAGTAAGTGCTTTGAGAAGGTGAGTGATTCTGTGTATCCCACTGTGTCCGTGGTTGTAGACAATAGAAAAGAGAATGCATCAAAGGATGTGTCCTGTCTAGTAGAAATATTCACAGCATTCATCTTGTCCAATTTATGAATGGACTGAAGCTTACCATATAGATGGGCAACACCTACTACCTTTCTACATTCCTGATTTCTTCCTGAATTCTGGCCACTCTCCCATAGGCTCATGATTTTGTGTTCAAGATATGTATCTCCTCCACAATCTGGGACATGGCCATGTACTGGATAGCTGAAGGGAATGGTGAGTATCACAGAAAACTCAGATATCAGTGTTACCAGGAAAGTCTCAGTGGAGAAACTCTGCTTTGGGAATTTGCTTTTCTATTGTTCTGTTGCCCTGAATGTAAGGAAGGTCTTCGCCAAAGCCACACCTTTCCAAAGCCTGAAAATATCAGTTTTCAAATAGAAATAAATGGGCATCACCTGTGGATCTTTGCTTAATTGCTTTGCAAAGGGATATGTCTGAATCCACCTCTTAGTGCAGTGTGAGTCCATGGCTCAGATTCTCAGCCCTGATAAATCTAAAGAAAGATCCCATGTGTGCATCCAATTCCAAAATGGCCAAAAGAGCAATCATTGTGGATGAAGTCTCTTGCTTTCCTCTGTAAGGTTCCTGATCTCCATCAAGTGAGAAGAGGGATCCTTTGGGTCAACTGAGTCCTTCAAGCCCTGCAGAGGCTAGCCCATAGGTGCTTGGGTTTTCTCATGACTCCAAATCACATAAAGAAAGTATACCTGACAGTCACTATGCCTCAAATTGGAGAAGCGGAACAGTATTAATGGCAGGCATCTTTGATCAGCCCTGGTTCACAGGAACAGTGTCCAGAAACACTGACTTTATACAAATGAAGGGCAAGGGAGTTTATTTTGACATTGTCTTGTGCTGTGTGCCTCATGGAAACTTCCAGCCAAGGTTATGATTAGTGTCTATATGGAAGAAGATGAGGGGCATGTGTGAGTGTTTTGGTTTTAATTCTGGTCATTTGTGTGGCGGTTGGAAGAGATGACTGGGTCACCAGGGATTGAACTCTGGTGTGTTTCCCCTTAGAGACTGAGTTCTGAAACTGACCTCAGAGAAGTATTGCCATGAATTGTGTTGGGATTTTAGGAGGCCACGCATGAGAGTCGCCCTTGGAACCTGAGATCTAGGACCAGGGTGGCTTTCCACAAAGAACTGGGAATCTCAGCCTGGATATCACATGATTTTATTCTGAAAGACTTGGCAGCCATAGTTGAGAGTCAAAACACATAGGACCTCACATTGTAGACCTCAATGGTCCTGGCTTCAATTGACCTTTTGTCCACTCTTTGGAAAGCCTTGCCTGTGAGAGTTCTCCAGAATTTTCTTTGAATTGAGCTTTCTCAACATTTAATGGTTCCTGAATAATTGAAATTCACAGTGCATCCAATGTCATCCTTGAAAAATGGCTAGATAAATACCATGAAATTTTTGAAATTCCCATGACCAGGTGGCACTCCAGAAACATTCGATGTCCTATTGCTTATTATGAGTGTACCAGACAGTTCCTTGATTGACAGGGTTTTCTGAAAATTGTTTAGAACTGAGATGCCAGTAATTTGTAGCCTGCTGAGTAGTGGGCGTAGAGCAGTGGTGGGCAGGTGTGTGATAAAATATCATGGTGGGTCCATGTGGATCTGCCATTGGCTTCCAAATGGCTTGTGACTGACATAGTGCAGACTTCAGACCCTTATATGTAAAGGCATCTTGTTCTATGGCGAGGTTTCAGGGCAATGTTCAGAATCAGGTGTCAATGGACAAGGGAGCAATCTTTGAGAGATAGAAGCCTGGTTTGTGCATTTTCTTGCAGACCATAACCCACCACACGTGACAGAACTCTCTCCAGCACTGTTTCCCAGTTGAACTCCTTGTATTTCGTGAAGCATGTACCAAACTCCAAGTGCAGCAGCAAGAAACACCACGAAAAGTGGAGGATGACCAAATTGTTTCACAGTCCACACGGGGAGAAAATAAACCCCCAGGGGCTACAGTTTATCTACAAAGAGAGAATTCAGCAGTGCTGCCTTGTGTTCATTGGAAAATAAGAAACTTTGTCCTCCAGGTCACATAGATGCAGACCCAGCTTTGAGGGTATCACTACAAAGGAAGCTTAACTCCTGAAAAAAAACCTATATATCATTGCCCAACCTCAGTGGCAGTTTCTCTAAAAGTTTTAGGCATGCAGAGCTCCATGTTTGTGGAGTGTGTACCCTGTTCTTACTTTTGGAAACTCCTATACCACCTCCAAGTTTGTGCATCCTGAGCATTTTCCATTCCTGAAATGTAATCACAGATTTTGCAACTTTTCTTCTCTAATTGTGTCTTACTTGGGGCGAAGATAATTTCAAGGCATTGTTCTGGATGAGAGTCAGAAGATTTGTTTTAGCACATATTTGCATACACATTGGATTAATTTTCCTATTTTTCCATTCGAAATTCTGAATCCCTGACACTAACCCATATTCTAATAGACTCTGACTACTAATTCTAATATGATGGAGAAAAATAACCCAAACAGTACGTAAATACATGCAGTTCAGGGTTGGACTTGCCTTTTGCATGATAAAGGGTAGGTATTATGAATCTAGTCAATTTTTAATTGAAATAGTTCTCCATGTGTTTTGAAAGTTAACAAATATGTGAATTACTGTCTCCCATTTTCTGGAGCCTATTCAGCACATGTATTTTTATATGCACAAATAGAATCCTACACGGTATCACAAGTACATTCTTTTGAGTTACATGACTTGGCAGATACAAATTGTGAGAAGTGATCACTCGTCCTAAACGCTGTTAGAACTGAAAATTCAACCTATGGTTGAGCTTCCCAGTGGAACAACATTATACATAAACCCATGTTCAGTAAAATGAATGTTTTTGCATCTTTATGATATATATTTCATGATGAATTTCGATTGGCATATATATTGCTATTTTTTAATTTCTGTGTTTGTGTGTGTGTGTGTGTGTATACACTCTCCAGATTTTTAAAAATATGAAAATTATGTGTCTTATATACACTCCCTAAATTCATTCATGTTCATTTTTGTGGATTAATAATCAACTTTTCACAAGATTATTCTTAGAAATACTCAAACACCTGAAATACATATTTGTTTCCTAGTACTGAGAACTAACTTCAGTGAAAGGTGCATACAAATTCTAATATGTCTACATTAACTGACCCAGTTGAACATCAATGCATGTTGGTTCCTATGGGACACGATGTGTATTTTGACGTTAATTTTTATTCCACACTGGTACATTACTATTTCTTCAGTTTATGCACATCTTAGGATATATATTTCATTCACTAGTTAGCAAATTTATAGGCATTTGTTTCACTTTCAGTCACTTCCTGCTCCAGAACACATGTATTTCTCTATGTTTCTTGACTGGTCTATTCATGAGACTTTTTTTCCAAATATATTGTTTTCGATTTCCATAATCAATTTTGAAGAAAAACTCACACACCCTTCATGATTAACCATAACCATAAGATAATCATTAGATATATAACTGGTTGGAATTAATGATTGTATATCAATATAACATTTCTTATATATTTTCAGATATCCATTCAATCCATTATTTAAAGTGGATCCAGTTATATTATTTATTCACAGTATTGTCTATTCATGCATTATGTCTATATTAATAGAAACAGGGTACACCTATTTGTACCCCCATACTAATTTATAAATCTTCAAAATATTGCTCTCAGAAATGGTGGAAGAAATACTCATGTCACCTGATCTACATACACATTTTATCACAGAAATATTCCGGACACAAAAAGCAAAGGTCACACTTACAATTGTACCAAAGCCTAAATGGAAAGATAGCATCCATTACAAAAACCATCCATGTCCAGGTTGCCTAATGCTCTCAAATATCAATCCTATTGGTGACTACATATTTGTTTCTTCCTAAGATTATATATTCAACTTCAAACCTCTTGAAAATGTCTAACCCTATCACACACTTTATACTTTGCTTGATTTCCTAATGTCTCTATTGATATCTGCTTTCCTACATGTTTTCCCCAGTTCATCATTGTGACTGACTCTTCACATGTGCTGACATTTACATACACTCTCTACCCGAAACCCTATTGCTGAAGAACTTTTGGTCCAAATCCTATGCTCACTCTTCTTTCTAAATCTACCAACTACCTTCCTAATCCTACCGACTATCGGTTTTTGACTGGATGCTCTCTTCAACATTCAATCATCCAAGGTACAAGGTCCGATGCCAGTGTATATTGATTTATCTGAGACATCTGTGCAGGACATAACTCAAAGTTAAGTATCCCACTCAAGTCCCCAATGCCCTTCTGGGCTTCAAATCTTACCTAGATTTCTGCTTTCATACTTATATTTCACATGTATACTCTTGTAAATATCGCAGGTTGCCAATACCATTATTCATCCCGCAGAATGATTCCTAACCCAAATCGAACATGTTATTAACCCTAACCATACACTGTTCCCTCAATATAACTAACTTAAGAGCAGCGACAGAGTGGGTCTTACAATATAGAAATGTAGAAGATCTTCCACCTGCTTAGAACCTCAAAGATCCATGAAGAAATGATCCTTGGAGAAGATGTAGGCAGCTATGTAGGACCTGAGAGAGCAATAGTCATCTTCCATGCAAACAACCTGGTCAGGATGAATTGATGTGTCTGAATCAGCCTCTCTCTTCTTAATGTAGAGAAGATGGACCAAACCAGGCCTCTGTGGAGAGCTGTTCCAGGGTGCCTATGGTTGATATACCATTCTAACTTCTGAATGTGTCACAGGATGTTGGGGCAGCCTCTATCTCATGGGAACCTTGGAAGCAACTGTTAGGACAAAGTGGTTACCAAGGCAGTGACCATATTCAGTTCCTGAAAGAAGTGACCTCACTTCACTTCCTTGGTGATGGAATTCTCTGAACTTGGGATCCAGCAAGCCAGGCACCAAGAGCCAGTCCCACTCCAGACCCAGTGGGCTAACTTGTTTGCTTTTCCCAAAGATATAGTCAGTCTTTCTTGGTACCTGCTGATGTGAGGATGGCCAAATGCCAGCAGAGCTCTGAAGAGGGGCCCTTCCTGAGAAAGCAGGCAGTGGCTCAGTGCTGGCTCCCTACAACTTCACGGAGTTGGACATTGAGACCAGATGTGAAATAGGACAAGCCATTTTGGGGGAACATAATATGGCCCACCAGTCAGAAGACACTCCGGATAGTCACAGACCTATTTGGGGGAAGGAAGTGCCTTTGCCGTTGTAGGTGTGAGTTTGTGGTTTTTTCTCATGTTCTGAGAATAGGTAGGAAAGGTGGTTTGTTTGGTTTGGAGTGGACTGTTTCTAGTAAGTCGTTTTACATTGTGAGTGTTTCAATGTCTGTGTATCCCACTGTATCCATGGTTGTAGACATTAGAAAAGAGAATGCACCAATGGATATGTTGTCTCTAGTTGAAAGCTTCCGCAATTCATACTGCACAATTGATGAATGCACTGCAGCTTGCCTTATGGATGGGCAACATCTACTATCTTCTAAAGTTCCTGTTTTCTACGTGAATTCTGGCCACTCTCCAGAATAGACTCATGGTTTTGTTTCCCAGATATGTAACACCACAAGGCTCTGTGACATGGCCATGTTCTGGATAGCTGAAGGGAATGAGATCATCTCAGAAAACTCAGATATCAGTGCGTGCAGTAAAGTCTCAGTGGAGAAACCCTTCTTTGGGCCATTTGCTTAATTCTATTTCTATTACCCTAAATGTCAGAAAGGTCTTTGCCTCAGGCCACCCCTTTGTGTAGCCTGAAAAACACTGTTTTCATATGGAAATGAATGGACCCCACCTGTGGCTCTTTGCTTAATTGCTTTGGAATGGGATGTGTCTGAATCAGCCTCTTGTCCTTGTATGAGGTTGTGGCTTAGATTCTCAGCACCTGATGGATCTAAAGAATGATCCCATGTTCTTCCAAAACTAAAATGTCCAAAAGAGCAGTCATTGTGGATGAATATTTTTGCCTTCTTGTTTTAGGTTCCTGAACTCCATCAAGTGAGAATAGGGATCCTTTGGGTCAAATGAGTTCTTGAAATCCCTGCAGAGGCTAGCCCATATGTGCTTGGATTTTCTCATGACTCCAAATCACATAAAGAATCTATACCCTACAGCCAGTAGGCCGAAATTGGAGAAGTGGAACACTTTAACAGCAGGAATATTTGATCACTCCTGGTTCACAGGAAGAGTGTCCAGGCCACCATGATTTTAGGCAAATAAGGGGCAAGTGACCTTATTTTGGACACTAACTTGGGCTCATAGAAACCTCCAGCTAGAGGTTATGATGAGTGTCTACATGGAAGAAGATGATGGCCCTGTGGGAGTGTTTTGATTTTAATTGTGGTAATTTTTGTGGCGGTTGGAAGGGATGACTGGGTCCACCTGGGCTTCAACTCTGGTGTGATTCCCCTTAGAGCCTGCATTCTGGAATTGACCTCAGAGAATTATTGCCATGAATTGTGTTGGGATTTTAGGAGGACACACATAAGACTCACTCTTGGAAACTGAGATCTATGCCCAGGGTGGCTTTCCACAGAGGCCTGGGAATCTCAGCCAGGATATCACATGATTTTATTCTGAAAGACTTGGCAGCCATAGATGAGAGTCAAAACGTACATGGACATAACATTGTAGACGTCAATTGGCCTGGCTTTATGTGACCATTTGGTAACTCTTTGAGAAGCCTTGACTTTGAGAGTTCTCCAGAGCTTTCATTGAAATGAACTTTCTCAACACTTAATGGTTCCTGAATGAATTGAGACCCACAGTGCCTCTAACTTCATTTTTGAAAAATTGCTAAATAAATACCATGAAATTTTTTAAACTCCCATGACCAGGTGGAACTGCAGAAAATTTGATGTCCTGTTGCTTATCATGTGTATACCAGACAGTGCCTTGTTTGACTGGGTTTCATGAAAATGATGTAGAACACGAGATGCCAGTAATTTGGAGCCTGCTGAGTAGTGGGCCTAGAGCAGTCGTGGGAAGGTGTGTGAAAAAACATCATGGAGGGGCTATGTGGATCTGCCATTGGCTTCCAAATGGCTTGTGACTGATATAGTGCAGACATGAGACCCTTATATGTAAAGGCATCCTGTTATATGGAGAGTTTTAAGGGCAATGTTCAGAATAAGTTTACCTTGGTTATTGGGGCAAGCTCTGTGGGATAGAAGCCTGGTTGGTGCATTCTCCTGCAGACCCTGACCCACCACAAGTGACAGAACTCCCTCCAGCACTGTATCCCAAATGAACTTCTTATATTTTGTGAAGCAAATAACAAATTCCCAGTGCAGCAGCAAAAAACACCATGAAAAGTGGAGGATGACCAAATGTCTTCACAGTCCCCACTGGGAGACACTTAGAATCCAGTGGCCACAGTTTACCTACAAAGAGAGAATTGAGCACTGCTGCCTCATGTTCATTGGAATATAAGAAACCATCTCTTCCCGGTCACATAGATGCAGACCCAGCTTTGATGGTCTCACTACGAAGGAAGCTAAAGCTCATGACAGCAACATATATTTCAGGATCCCAACCTCAGAGGCCATTTCCCAAGAATTCTTAGGCCAGCAGAGCTCCTTGTTTGTGGAGTGTTTACCCTGTCCTTTACTTTTGGAAACTCCTCTACCACCTCCAAAGTTGTGAACTCCCGAGCATATTCCATTCCATATATGTATTCCTAGATTTTTACACTTTTCAACTCTAATTGTGTCTTACTTGGGGCGAAGGTAATGTCAAGGCATTGTTCTGGATGTGAGTGGGAAGATTTTTGTGTAGCACATATTTACATACACATTGGATTCATTTTCCAATTTTCCATTTGAAATACTTAATCCCTGACACTAACCTGTACCCTACTAGTCTCTGACTAATAATCCTAAAATGATGGTGAAAAATAACCCAAAAAGAATAGAAATACAAGCAGTTCAGAGGAGGCATGGTGTATAGTTGGAATTGCTTTTTGCATTATATAATGTAGGAGTTTTAAATCTAGTCAATTTTCTGTTGAAATAGTTCTAGATGTGTTTTTAAAATTAACAAATATGTGAATCCCTGTCTCCCTTTCTCTGTAGCCTATTCAGCACATATATTTTTATATGCACATATAGAATCCTACCTGATATCACTTGTACACACATGTGAGGTGGCTGAATTGGCAGATGCAAATTGTGAGAAGAGATCACTCCTCCTAAACGCTGTTGGAACTGAAAATTCAACCTACGGGTGAGCTTCCTAGTTGAATAACATTATACATAAATCCATGTTCAGTAAAATGAATATTTTTCGATCTTTGGATTATATATATTTGATGAAGATTTTCGATTGGCATATATATTGCTACTTTTTTTTTCTTTTATTGGTTGCTCAAAACATTACAAAGCTCTTGACATATCATATTTCATACATTAGATTCAAGTGGGTTATGAACTCCCATTTTTACTCCAAATATAGAATGCAGAATCACATCAGTTACACATCCATATTTTTACATAATGTCTTACTAGTTACTGTTGTATTCTGCTACCTTTCCTATGCCCTACTATCCCCCCTCCGCTCTCTTCCCATCTTCTCTCTCTACCCTACCTACTGTAATTCATTTCACTTATTGTTTATTTTTCCATTACACTCACAACCTCTTATATGTATTTTTTTTGTAACAATAAGGGTCTCCCTCCATTACCATGCAATTTCTCTTTTCTCTACCTTTCCCTCCCACCTCATGTCTCTGCTTAATGTCAATCTTTTCTTCATGCTCTTCCTCTCTGCTCTGTTCTTAGTTGCTCTCATTATATCAAAGAGGTCATTTGGTATTTGTTTTTTTGGGATTGGCTAGCTTCACTAAGCATAATCTGCTCTAGTGCCATGCATTTCCCTGCAAATTCCATTATTTTGTCATTTTTTAGTGCTGTGTAATCCTCCATAGTATATAAAAAAAAAACATTTTTTTTATCCATTCATCTATTGAAGGGAATCTGGGTTGGTTCCACAGTGTAGCAATTGTGAATTGTGCTGCTATGAACATCAATTGGCAGTATCCCTGTAGTACGCTCTTTTAAGGTCTTCAGGGAATAGTGCGAGAAGGGCAATAGCTGGGTCAAATGGTGCTTCCATTCCCGGCCTTCCCAGGAATCTCCATACTGCTTTCCAAATTGGCTGCACCAGTTTCAGTCCCATCAGCAATGTACAAGAGTACCCTTTTCCCCACATCGTCGCCAGCACTTGTTGTTGTTTGACTTCATAATGGCTGCCAATCTCACTGGATTGAGATGGTATTTTAGGGTGGTTTTGATTTGCATTTCTCTGACTGCAAGAAATGGAGAGCATTTTTTCATGTACTTGTTGATTGATTCTATGTCCTCCTCTGAGAAGTGTCTGTTCAGGTCCTTGGCCCATTAGGTTATTTGTTATCTTATTGTCTAATTATTTGAGTTCTTTGTATACTTTGTATACTCTGGATATTAGGGCTCCATCTGAAGGGTGAGGAGTAAAAATTTGTTCCCATGATCTAGGCTCCATATTTACCTCTCTTATTGTTTCTCTTTCTGAGAAAAAAATTTTCAGTTTAAGTAACTCCCATTTGTTGATTCTTGTTATTAACTCTTGTGCTATGGGTGTCCTATTAAGGAATTTGGAGCTTGACCATACAATATGTAGATTGGAACCAACTTTTTCTTCTATCAGATGCAGAGTCTCTGATTTGAATCTAGCTCCTTAATCCACTTTGAGTTAACTTTTGTGCATGGCGAGAGAAAGGGATTCAGTTTCATTTTGTTGCATATGGATTTTCAGTTTTCCCAACACGATTGGTTGAAGATGCTATCCTTCCTCCATTGCATGCTTTTAGCTCCTTTATCAAATATAAGATAGTTGTAGCTTTTTGGATTAGTCTCTGTGTCCTCCATTCTGTACCATTCGTCCACCCGCCTGTTTTGGTACCAGTACCATGCTGTTTTTGTTATTATTGCTCTGTAATATAGTTTGAAATCTGGTATCGCTATACCGCCTGATTCACACTTCCTGCTTAGAATTGCTTTTGCTATTCTGGGTCGTTTATTTTTCCATATGAATTTCATGATTGGTTTATCTATTTCTACAAAAAATTCATTTGGGATTTAGATTGGCATTTCATTAAACCTATAGACAACTTTTTAGTAATATCGCCATTTTGATGATGTTAGTTCTACCTGTCCATGAATAGGGTATATTTTTCCATCTTCTAAGATCTTATTCTACTTCTCTTTTTAGGGTTTTGTAGTTTGCATTGTATAAATCTTTCACCTCTTTTGTTAGGTTGATTCCCAAGTATTTAATTTTTTATGAGGATATTGTGAATGCAGTGTTTTTCCTCATTTTCATTTCAGAAGATTTGTCGCTGATATACAGAAATGCCTTTGATTTATGCATGTTGATTTCATTTCCTGCCACATTGCTGAATTCATTTATTAGTTCTAGTAGTTTTTTTCTGTAGACCCTTTTGGGTCTTCTATGTATAGAATCATGTCATCTTCAAATAGTGATAATTTAAGTTCTTTTTTTCCTATTTTTATGTCGTTAATGTCTTTCATCTTTCTAATTGCTCTGGCCAGTTTTTCGAGAACTATATTGAATAGAAGTGGTGATAGAGGACATCCCTGTCTTGTTCCAGATTTTAGAAAGAATGCCTTCAATTTTTCTCCATTCAGAATGATGCTAGCCTGAGGCTTAACATAGATAGCTTTCACAATGTCGAGGTATGTTCCTTTTATCCCTAGTTTTCCTAATGTTTTGAACATAAAGGAATGCTCTACTTTTTCTAATGGTTTTTCTGCATCTATCAAGATCATCTTATGGTTCTTATTTTTAAGTCTATTGATGTTGTGAATAACATTTATTGATTTCCATATATTGAACCCTCCTTGCATCCCAGGGATGAATCCTAGTTGATCATGGTGCACAATTTTTTTGATGTGCCTTTGTATCCAAATCACCAGAATTTTATTGAAAATTTTTGCATCTAGGTTCATCAGAGAAATTGGTCTGTTGTTTTCTTTCATTGAGGTGTCTTAGTCTGGTTTCAGAATCAGGGTGATGTTGGCCTCATAGAATGAATTTGGCAGAGCTCCCTGTTTTTCTATTTTCTGAATAACTTGAAAAGTATTGGTATTAATTCTTCTTTAAAGGTTTTGTAAAACTCCGCTGTATACCCATCCGATCCTGGGCTTTTCTTGGTTGGTAGTAGTTTGATTGCATCTTCTATTTCATCGATTGATATTGGTCTGTTCAAATTGTGTGTATCCTCCTGACTCAGTCTAGGCAAATCATATGACTTAACAAATGTATCGATGTCTTCACTATTTTCTATTTTATTGGAATATAGGTTTTCAAAATAATTTCTAATTGTCTTCTGTATTTATGTAGCATCTGTTGTGATATTGCCTTTTTCATCCCGTATGTTAGTAATTTGAGTTCTCTCTCTTCTTCTCCTCGTTAGCATGGCTAAGGGTCTGTCCATCTTATTTATTTTTTCGAAGAACCAACTATTAGTTTTGTTAATTTTTTAATAGTTTCTTTTGTTTCATTTTCGTGATTTACGCTCTGATTTTAATAATTTCTTGCCTTCTGCTACATTTGCTGTTGTTTTGCTCTTCCTTTTCTAGGGCTTTGAGATTAAGTGAGAGCTCATTTATTTGTTGTTTTTGTTTTTTTGTTTTTTTGAGGAATGACCTCCAGGCGATGAATTTGCCTCTTGAATCTTGTTTCATTGTGTCCCATTGAATCTGATATGTTGTGTCTGTATTTTCATTTATCTCTAAGAATTTTTTGATTTCCTCCTTTATGTCTTCTGTAACCCATTGATCATTCAGTAACATATTGTTCATTTTCCATGTGATGTAGGATTTTTCCTTCCTTCTTTTACCATTGGTTTCCAGTTTCATTCCATTGTGATCAGAAAAAAATTCATGGTATTATCTCCACCCCTTTATATTTACTGAATGTTGCCCTATGGCATAATATATGGTCTATTTTTGAGAAGGATCCATGTGCTGGTGAGAAAAAAGTATATCCACTTGATGATGGTTGATATATTCTATATATGTCAGTTAAGTCTAGGGTATTGATTGTGATATTGAATTCTATATTTTCTTTATTCAACTTTTGTTTGGAGCATCTGTCCAATGGTGAGAGAGGTGAGTTGAAGTCTCCCATAATTATTGTGTTGTGGTCTATTTGATTCTTGAACTTGAGGAGAATTTGTTTTATAAATGTTGCAGCACCATTATTTGCTGCGTAAATATTGATAATTGTTATGTCTTGTTGGTGAATGGTTCCTTTCAACAGTATATAATGTCCTTCCTTATCCCTTTTGATTAAATTAGTCTTGAAGTCGATTTTATTCCATATGAGGATGGCCACCCCTGCTTGCTTACAAGGACGGTGTGCATGGTATAAATTTTCCCAACCTTTCACCTTCAGCCTGTGTATGTCTTTTCCATTCAGATGTGTCTCCTGGAAGCAACATATTGTTGGATTTGTTTTTTTTTAATCCACGTTACAAGCCTATGTCACTTTATTGGAGAGTTTAAGCCATTAAAGTTTAGAGTTAGTATTGATATATGGTTTGTATTGCCACCTGTCTTTGATTATTTATCTTTTTTTTTTTTATTTAGTTTGTTTATCCATGATTAACTTTTCCCCCGCCCTCTGTCATTAATGAGGCACTTCCCACTGATGGTTTTCGTTGTTGATATTCATTTTTTCCTCATGTAGTGTTTTCCTTAAGATGCTTTGCAATGCTGGTTTTCTGGCTGCAAGTTCTTTTAGCTTTTGTTTATCACGAAATGTTTTTATTTCGTTGTCTTACCTGAAGCTTAATTTTGCTGAATACAGATTTTTTGGTTGGCATCCATTGTTTTTAAGTGTTTGAAATACGTTGTTCCAGGATCTTCTCACTTTCAGCGTCTGTGATGAAAAATCTGTTGTTAACATTTTTGGTTTACCCCTGATTGTAATCTGCCTCCTTTCTCTTGTAGCTTTTAATATTTTCTCTTTGTTCTGTATATTGGATATCTTCATAACAATGTGTCTTGGCATTGGTCTACTGTGATTTTGTGTGCTCGGTGTCCTGTAAGCATCTACAATTTTTTTTATCCGTTTCCATTTTTATTTCTGGAAAGTTTTCTGTAATTATTTCATACAGCAGGTAACTCATTCCCTTGGTTTGAATCTCTGTACCTTCCTCTATCCAGATGACTCATTAGTTTTTTTTTTTTCTTATGTTATCCCATATCTCTTGGATGTTTTTCTCATGACTTTTTACCAGCATTTCTTTGTTGGCTAGACTTTTTTCAAGATGATATATTTTGTCTTAATTATCTGACATTCTGTCTTCTACTTGCTCCACTCTGTTAGTGATACTCTCAATTGAGTTTTTAATTTGGTTTATCATTTCCTTCATTTCTAGAATTATTGTTTGATTTTTTTTATAATCTCTATCTCCTAATTAAGATGCTTAATTTCTTTTTATATCTGTTTATGTAATTCATTTTCAATGTGTTCTTTCACTGTTTGGTTTTGATGTCTCGTATCCTCTTTAAGGTTCCATTCCATCTGTCTAAGGTATTTCTTGAGTTCTTTATTTGACCATTTTTCTGATGACTCTAGGTCCTTCTGAATATTTAGGCTGTCCATCATTGTTTGTACTCCTTTTCTTCCTTGCTTTTTTATGCTGCTCATGTTACTTCTTGTTTTGTTTGACTGCTGAGTTACTGTTTACTCTTATAAATTTATTTGATGCTTGGGAGGAAAGATATTAGAAGGGAAGGGAAGAAGTCACTAAAGAGAATGAGAGTAGACAGGTAGAATTCAAGGAAGGGAGAATAAGAAAATTGAAAAGAAATGAAAAGACAAAAGAAAAAAAAAGAAAATAAAGAAAGAAAAAAAATTTAAATAATAATTATAATTAAAAAATGAAAATTAAAATTTAAAATAATATTAATAATAATAATGATAAAATAAAAAATAAAAAAATAAAAACATTAAAAAAGTTAAAGAACAACAACAACAAAAATGAAAATGAAAGAAATATAAAAAATATAAATTAAAAAAATAATAATAATACATGCAGTCATAGAGTTCAATTAACTTCTCTTTCAGTAGGTGGAGCTGTGTGCACTGGGCCAAGCTTCTCCTCTGAATAAGTGGGAACCAATCACTGTGCAGCAGCTCTTCCTCCCAGACTTGGTGTATCTCCAATCCTGAGTGCCTAGGGCCTTCTCTTGTGCTTCCTCAAGCCATGCCCTGATCACCTGTGACGCTCACCACAATAGTGGTTACAAGCCAGAACTCTACTCCTGGCAGCCCTGTTTTCATGAACGCCTGTGCACACTCTCCCTGTTTGCCTCCCTCAGACCCTAAGTTTGTAGAGCTTGGGGCTGAGGACCCCCAGCGAATTTTCTTGCCCTCTGGGAGCCACGCCACCGGTACGTGGTGTAAGAGACCTCAATTGTCAGCACTTGTGGGATCAGGAGCCCGGAATTCCACGCCGCTAGTCCCGAGCCAATCCTGATTCCCTAGGTCTGGCTATCGCGCTCACGGGAGAGCTGGGAGAGGCCCTTACGGCAGAGCTGGGAGGGGCCCTTAAGGTTTCCCCGCTGTGTTGAGAGAGATGGCTAGGGGATTACACACCTGTCACGCTGGTTTCAATGAAGTTATCTCCTCTGCCCGTGACATCATTTCTATGCTATGGTGGTATCCCATGCAAATGGTGACCGTTTGTTCCCTTTGCAAGGTAACCAACGCAACGGGTGGGTCCTGACTGTCTCTCCCAAGCGCCGTTTCAATCCTGTGGCCACTGCCTTTGAAGGCTTGGTTGGCTTTTACCTCTGAAAGTTCAGAAGGGCCGAACAGTTATTTCAGAGGGATCTTAGTGCTGAGTCACGAGAACCAGGCAAACCGGAGGTTGAATGCAGCCGATCCAGGCTCGGTGTGTGTTCTGAGGGGCCCAGAATGTTTGCACCAGATCCACATTAGGTCAACATTGCCTAGTGATTCTGAGCAAACAGCATTTAGACAGTTTACGACTCCTGATGCCCGCGCAGCTGAAGAGGTCAGAGACTTGATTTTTCCATGCCTGCCTTCATGATGGATCTCCTGTATTGCTACTTTTTTATATCTGTGCATGTGAGTGTGTATGTATGAGAGTGTATATATATATATATATATATATATATATATATATATACACTCTCCAGATTTTTTAAAATATGAAATATATGTGTCTTATTATACACTCCCTAAATTCATTCATATTCATATATGTGTATTTATAATCAACTTACCACAAGATTATTCTCAGAAATAATCATCCACCTGAAATACATATTTGTTTTCTAGTACTGAAAACTAAATTCAGTGAAAGGTGCAAACAAAACCTAATATTTCTACAGTTACTGAGCTAGTTTAACATCAATGCAAGTATATTCTTAGGGGATATGATGTGTATTTTGATTTTCATTTTTATTCAACACTTATACGTTACGATGTCTTCAGTTTATGCACATCATAGGATATATATTTCATTCAAAAGTTAGAAAATTTATAGGCATTTGTTTCACGATCAATCACTTTCTGATTCAGAACACATGATTCTTCTATGTTTCTTGACTGGTCTTTTCATGAGACTTCTTTCCAAACACATTATTTTCGTTTAACATCATCACTTATAAAGCAAAACTCAAACACCCTTCATGATAAACCATAATCCTAATATTACCATTAGATATATAACTGGTTGAAATGAATGATTATATATCAATATAAGATTTCTTATATATTTTCAGATTTCAATTCAATCCATTATTTAAAGTGGAACCAGATACATTATTTATTCATATTATCGTCTATTCATGCATTATCTCTATATTCATAGACACAGGGTACACCTCTTTGTACCCCTAATACTAATGTATATGTCTTCAAAATATTGCTCCCAGACATGATGAAAGAAATACTCATGTTACCTGATCTACATATACATTTTACCACCGAAATATTCTGAACAAAAAAAAAATGTAAAGATCACACTTATGATTGTACCAAAGCCTAAAAGGAAAGTGAACATGGATAAGTAATAACATCCGTGTCCAGGTTGCCTAATGCTCTCAAATGTCAATCCCATTGGTGACAACATATTTGTTTTTTCCTATGATTATATATTCAAACCTAACCCGTTGAAAATGTCTAATCCTATCACTCATTTATACTTTGCCTGATTTCGTTATGTCTCTATTGATACCTGCTTTTCTACATAATTTCCCCAGTTCATCATTGTGAAAGACTCTTCACATGTACTGACATTTACATTCACTCTCTAAACAAAACCCTATTGCTAAAGAAGCTTTTTATTCCAAATCATATTCTCACTCTTCTTCCTAAACCTACCGACTATCTTTCTAATCCTACCGACTCTCCCTTTTTAACTGGATGTTCTCTTCTACATTCAATCATCCAAGGTACAAGGTCCTATGCCATTGTATATCGATTTAACTGAGACAATTGTACAGAACGTAATTCAACACTATGTATCCCAATCAAGGGCCCAATGCCCTTCTGGGTTTCAAATCTTTCTTAGATTTCCGTTTTCATACATATATTTCACTTATATATTCTTATAAATATCGCAGGTACCCAATCCCTTTATTCATCCTGCAGAATGATTCCTAACCCAAATCAAACATATAATGAACCCTAACCATACACTAACTTTACAGAAGAGCAGGGACAGAGTTGGTTTTAAAATACAGGAATGTAGGGTATCTTCACCTGCTGAGAACCTCAAATGTTCATGCAGAAATGATCCCTGGTGAAGATGAAGGCAGCTATGAAATACCTCAGAAAGCAAAAGTCATCTTCCATGGCAGTCATCCTGGTCGGGTTGAAGGGTTGTGTCTGAATCACTCTCTCTTCTTAATGTATACAAGATGGACCAAACCAGTTCTGTGTGGAGAGCTGTTCCGGGGTGCTTATGATTGATATAACATTCTAACTTGTGAAAGTGTTACAGGAAAACAGGGGCAGCCTCCACCTAATGGGACTTTTGGAAGCAACTGTTAGGGCAAAGTGGTTGCCAAGGCAGTGATGTAATTCAGATCCTGAAGGAAGTGACCTCACCTCACTTCCTTGGTGATGAAACTCTCTGAACTTGGGATCCAGGAAGCCAGGAACCCAGACACAGTCCCTGTCCCAGTCCCAGTGGTCTCATATGTTTGGATTTACCAAGGACAGAGTCAGTCTTTCTTTGAACCTACAGATGTGAGGATGGCCAAATGCCAGGAAACCTTTGAAGAGGGGCTTTTCCTCAGAAAGCAGGTAGTGTCTCACCACTGGCTCTTGACAACTTCACAGAGTTGGCCAAGCAGACCAGAACTGAGACAGGAGAGGTCATTTTGGGGAAACATAGTATGGCCCACCAGTCAGAGGACACTCCGGAGAGTCACAGACCTACTTGGGGGAAGGAGGTGCCTTTGTGGGTGTGGGTGTGATTTTGTGGTTTTTTCTCAAGTTCTCAGAATAGGTGGGAAAGGCAGTTTGTTTGGTTTGGAGTGGACTACTTTTAGTAAGTCCTTTGACAAGGCGAGTGTCTGTGTATCCCACTGTGTTCATGATTGTAGACATTAGAAGAGAGAAGGCATCAATGGATGTTTCCTGTCTA
Source organism: Callospermophilus lateralis (assembly GCF_048772815.1). Lineage (NCBI taxonomy): Eukaryota > Metazoa > Chordata > Mammalia > Rodentia > Sciuridae > Callospermophilus > Callospermophilus lateralis. Next base: position 217,096 of record NW_027512870.1, on the reverse strand, counting down.
CTAGAAAGCTTGCCAGCATTCATTGTGCCCAATATATGAGTGGAATCAGGCTTGCCTTTTGGATGGGCAACACCTACTAGCTTCATTATTTCCTGTTTTCTCCTTCAATTCTGGCAACACTCCAGAATAGTATCATGGTTTTGTGTCCAAAATATGTACCACCTCCAATATCTGTGACATGGCCATGTACTAGATAGTTGAAGGGAATGGCTAGCATCTCAGAAATCTCAGATATCAGTTGACCAGGAAAGTCTCAGTGGAGAAACCCTGCTTTGGTCCTTTTGATTACCTATTGTTCTGTTGCCCTGAATGTCAGGAAGAACTTTGCCTCAAGCCACCACTTTGTGAAGCCTGAAGAAAACAGTTTTCAAATGCAAATGAATGGGCATCACCTGTGGATCCATGCTTAATTGCTTTGAAAAGGGATATGTCTGAATCAGTCTCTTGGCCCTGTGTGAGGCTGAGGCTTAGATTCTCAGCACCTGATGGATCTAAAGATACATCCCATGCATGCATCGAAAACCAAAATGGCAAAAAGTTCAGATATTGTTGATTAACTCTCTTGCCTTCCTCTGGTAGGTTCCTGACATCCATCAAGTGAGAACAGGGATCCTTTGTGTGAAATGAGTTCTTCAAAACCCAGCAGAGGCTAGCCCATAGGTGCTTGTTTTTCTCATGACTCCAATTCACTTAAAGAATCTAAACCTCAAAGTCAGTAGGCCTCAAGTTGGAGAAGCTAAGCAGTATTAAAGGAAGGCCTAATTGATCACTCCTGGTTTACAGGAAGGGTGTCCATGCCACCCTGACTTTAGGAAAATGAGGTGCAGGAAGCTTATTTTGGACACTGACGTGGGCTGCTCCCCTCATGGAAACCTCCAGCCACAGGTTATGATGAGTGTATATATGGAAGAAGATTTGGGCCATGTGGGAGTGTTTGGGTTTTAATTGTGGACATTTGAATGGTGGTTTGAAGAGATGACTGGGTCCACGTGGGCTTGCACCCTGGTGTGATTCCCCTTAGAGACTGAGTTGTGGTACTGATCTCAGAGAAGTATTGCCATGAATTGTGTTGGGATTTTAGATGGCCATGCATGAGAGTTGCCCTTGGAAAGACATCTAGGCCCAAGTTGACTTTCCACAGATCACAGGGAATCTCAGGCAGGATATCACATGATTTTATTCTTAAAGACTTGGCAGCCATTTTTGAGAGTCAAAACACACATGGACCTCACATTGTAGACCTCAATGGGCCTGGCTTAATCTGACATTTTGGCCACTCTTTGGGAAGCCTTGCCTGTGAGAATTCTCCAGAGTTTTCATTGAAATGAACTTACTCACCATTTAATGGTTCCTGAATAAATTGAAACCCACAGTGCCTCCAACTTCTTCCTTGAAAATTGGCTAGATAAATACCATAAAAATTTTTGAAATTCCCATGACTGGGTGGCACTGGAGAACATTTGGATGTCCTGTTGCTGATCATGAGTATGTAAGACAGTGCCTTGATTGACTTGGTTTTATGAAAATGGTGTAGAACAGAGATGCCAGTAAGTTGGATCCTGTTGAGTAGTTGTCCTAGAGCAGTGGTTGGCAGGTGTGTGATAAAACATCTGTGTTGGGCCATGTGGATCTGCATTTGGCTTGCAAATGGATTGTGACTGACATTTTGAAGACAGTAGACTCTTATATGTAAAAGCATATTGTTATATGGAGAGGTTTCAGGGCAATGTTCAGAATCAGGTTGCTATGGTCAATGGGGCAAGCAATGTGGGATAGAAGCCTGGTTGGTGTATTCTCCTGCAGAACCTGACCCACCACAATTGACAGAACTCACTTCAGCACTGTGTCCCTGTTGAACTCCTTGTATTTCATGAAGCAAATTCCAAACTCCCAGTGCAGCAGCAAGAAACACCACGAATAGTGGAGGATGACCAAATGGATTTACAGTCCACACGGGGAGACACTTAGACCCCAGTGGCCACAAGTTACATACAAATAGAAAATTCAGCACTGATGCCTCATGTTCATTGGAAAATAAGAAACAATGTCATTCATGTCACATAGATGAAGACCCAGCTTTGATGGTCTCACTCCAAATGAAGCTAATGCTCCTGACAACAGCATATATTTCATTGCCCAACCTTAGAGGCAGTTTCTCCAGATGTCAGGCTGGCAGAACTTCATGTTTGTGGAGTGTTTACCCTGTCCCTTACTTTTGGAAACTCCTCTACCACCTCCAAATTTGTGAACTCCTGAGCATTTTCCATTCCACATATGTATTCACAGATTTTCTAACTCCTCTCCTCTAATTGTGTCTTATGTGGGGCGAAGGTAATGTCAAGGCATTGTTATGAATGAGAGTGGGAAGTTTTTTGTGTAGCACATATTTGCATATACATTGGATACATTTTCAAATTTTCCATTAGAAATACTGAATCCCTGACACTAACACATACCCTAATAGACTTTGACTTCTAATCCTAATATTATGGAGAAAAATAACCCAAACAGAATAGAAATACAAGAGGTTCACAGGAGGCATGGTGTATAGTTGGACTTGCCTTTCGTATGATAAATGGTAGGTGTTATAAATCTAGCGAATTTTAATTGAAATAGTCCTCCATGTGTTTTAAAAGTTAACAAATATGTGAATAACTGTCTCCCTTTCTCTGTAGCCTATTCATCACATGTATTTTTATATGCACATATCGAATTCTACCTGGTATAACTCGTACATTTTGTGAGGTGGCTGGCTTGGCAGATACAAATTGTGAGAAGAGATCACTCCTACTAAATGCTGTTGAAACCGAAAATTCAAGATACGGGTGAGCTTCTTAGTTGAACGACATAAATCCATGTTCATTAAAATGAATATTTTTGGATCTGTGGATGATATATATTTCATGGTGAATTTCGATTGGCATACATAATGCTACTTTTTAATGTCTCTGTGTGTATGTATATATATACATATATATATATATATTTTTTTTTCACTCTGCAGATTTTTCAAAATATGAAGTATATTTTTCTTATTATACATTCCCTAAATTCATTCATATTCATGTATGTGGATTTATAATCAACTTTTCAAAAGATTTTTCTCAGAAATATTCATCCACCTGAAATACTTATTTGTTTCCTAGTACTGAAAACTAACTTCAGGGGATCATATGATGGCTGAGAAGGGAGTGCATCACCCCCATATACCGCGTCACTGTGCGGGAGAATGACGAGTTAGAATGGCTAAAACCTATCTTGTTAGGAATTTCCAACAAAATTGTGGTTCTCCAAAACCTAGTGTACATATTTTCATCTCACGAGGATCAGCTACGGGAACTCAAACGCGAGTGATTTGTCCTCACAGAAGGTCATGTGGCTTATTCAGGAAATCGCTCCGTGGCTAGAGTCTGTGGTGCGTGCTGGGAAACGACGAGATAGCAACGCAAATATACAGCGGTGCAGATACTGTGGGCTCCTGCCAGGTATGCAATCACTGTGCTCAGTGCTGAATTCTGGGTTTGAGATGGGGAAGCATGCAGTCCAACTCGTTTCTCCGCACCAGTCAGACCACAGAGGAACCCAGCGGCCACCATCTTGGAGAGGTGACGTCACCATCCCTGTTTTCAACTGATCGCAGCTTATTCAGCTATAGAACCGGTAATTTCAGGATGCCATTCACCTTTGTCTTGCAGACAAATTACTCAGGCTCAGTGCTAAAGAACCCGCAGAAACTGCGTCTTGGAGCCTGCTTCTATTAGAACATACACCGAGCCCAGAGCGGCCGAATTCCGCCTCCTGGAACTGATCTGGCCCTGGGCTAAAGAACCCGCGGAAACTGCTTCTCGGTCCGGGTCTTGCTGAATACTGTGGAGGTAAATATCAACCGAGCCTTCATAGGGAGTGCAACAGGATTGAGACGGGGCTTGTGAGTGCCGGTCAGAACTCACCCATTGCTTTAGTCACCCAGCAAAGGGAACAAAATGCTGCCTTTTGCATGGGATACCAACATGGCAGAGATCTGATGTCATCAGAAAGCAGCAGAGGAGATAACTTCATTGATACCAGCGGTGACAGAAACAGTTGGTCTCCTGGTAAAGAAAGTGAGTCACAAACACCCGGGTCTCTCTCACTTTGTCATCAAGCGAGAGGGGCAGAGCAGAGCCGCCGCCCACACCCGGAACAGGCCCAGCGACACACCTGCATGGTAGTCACGTCACCCCAATTGGAATAGAGGCAGAGCAGAGCCGCCGCCCTTGCCCAGAACAGGCCCAGTGACCCGCAGGCGTGGTAGTCAAATCACCTGAATTGGAATAGTTGCAGAGCAGAGCCTTCTCCCGCACCTAGTACAATCCCAGTGGCCCACCGGCATGGTAGTCAGGTCACCCCAATATTAGTAGGGGCAGAGCAGAGCCTTCGCCCGCACCCAGAACAGGCCCAACAACCTGCCGGCATGGTAGTCACGACCCCCCAAATGGAGTAGTGGCAGAGCAGAGCCAGCACCCGCACCCGCAAGGTAGGCACACCTGTACCTGACTGGCAGAAGAGGCCCATCGCCCTGCCGGCGTGGCAGACACTTCACCCCATTTGGAATAGGAGCAGAGCAGATCCGTTGCCCGTGCCCGCAAGGTAAGCAGACCTGCGACAAACTGGCGGAACAGGCCCAGCAACACACCTGCATGGTAGTCACGTCACCCCAATTGGAGTAGGGGCAGAGCAGAGCCGCCGCCAGCACCTACAAGGTAGGCAGACCTGCGACTGATCGGCAGAACACCCCAGGGGTCCACGGGTCTGGTAGACACGTGACACCAATTGGAGGAGGGGCAGAGCAGAGCCGCCTCCCGCGCCTGCATGGTAGGCAGATCTGCAACCGATCAGGAAAACAAGCCCAGAGGCCCGTCAGCAAGGTAGTTAGATCACCCTAATCGGAGGAGCAGCACAGCCCCCCTGTGCCCATGCAAGGGAGACTTTGCAACTATACAAGAGCAATATAAATATATAGGAGGAAAATTTCAAAATCACAACAGTTTCACCAAGCAGAAAGAAAAGCGAGCAGTATGATAAGACAAGGAAAAAAGAACCACAAGCAATGCAGGTCAGCACAACTTTAGAAGAGGTAATAGCTGCAGTAGATGGAATGTCAGATAAAGAACTCAGGATATACATGCTTCAGATGATCTGGAGTCTCAAGGAAGACATTAGACAGCAAAATCAGACAATGAAAAATCACTTCGACAATGAATTACATAAACAAATCCAAGAAGCAAAAGATCAGCTATACAGGGAGATAGAGGTTGTAAAAAATAACAAACAGAAATCCTAGAAATGCAGAAAGCAATAAACCAACTTAAAAACTCAATTGAGAATACTACCAGCAGAGTAGAACACTTAGAAGATAGAACATCAGACAATGAAGACAAAGTATTCCAACTTGAAAAGAACATAGACAGCTCAGCAAGACTGTTAAGAAACCATGAACAGAATATCCAAGAAATACGGGATAACATAAAGAGACCAAACTTAAGAGTCATTGGAATACAGGAAGCTATAGAGGTCCAAACCAAAGCAATGAGCAATGTATTCAATGAAATAATACGAGAAAACTTCCCAGACTTGAAGAATCAGACTGACTCCCAAGTCCTAGAAGCCTACAGGACGCCGAATGTGCAAAATCATAAGAGATCCACACCTAGACACATTATAATGAAGATGCCCAACGTACACAATAAGGAGAGAATTTTAAATGCTACAAGAGAAAAAAAAGCAGATTACATTTAGGGGTAAACCAATCAGGATAACAGCTGATCTTTCAACACAGACTCTGAAAGCTAGAAGATCCTGGATTAACATTTTTCAAACACTGAAAGAAAATGGATTCCAACCAAGAATTGTGTATCCAGCGAAATTAAGCTTCAGGATGGAAGATAAAATCATAACCTTCCATGTTAAAAAAAAGTTAAAATAAATTGTAGCTAGAAAACCATCTCTTCAAAACATCATCGGCAAAATATTACAGGAAGAGGAAATGGAAAATAACAATAAAAACCAACAGTGGGAGGTAGTACAGTAAAAGGGGGAAATAATCAATGTAGAAAACAATCCATGTTTAATAACATAAATAAACAAATAGGGCTGGAAGAACAACCATTATCTCAATAATAACCGTAAATGTTAATGGCTTAAACTCACCAATTAAGTGACACAGGCTAGTAGAATGGATCACAACACAAGACCCAATAATATGCTGCCTACAGGAGACGCATTTGATAGGAAAAGACATACATAGACTGAAGGTGAAAGGTTGGGAAAAATCATATCACTTATATAGACTTCGGAAACAAGCAGGAGTGTCCATACTCATATCAAATAAAATAGATTTCAAGCCAAAGTTAATCAAAAGGGATAAAGAGGGACACTACATACTGCTCAAGAGAACCATACACCAACAAGACATAACCATTATAAATATATATATGCCCCAAACAATGGTGCAGTTATGTCCATCAAACAAACTTTTCTCAAGATCAAGAGTCTAATAGAACACCATACAATAATCATGGGAGACTTCAACACACCTCTCTTACCACTGGACAGGTCTTCCAAACAAAAGTTGAAATAGAAAACTATAGAACTCAATAACACAATTAATAACCTAGACTTAATTGACATATATCGAATATACTCCTCAACATCAAACAAAGAAAACTACAGACCAATATCCCTAAGGAATCTAAATGCAAAAATCCCTAATTAAATTCTGGCGAATCAGATACAAAAACATATTAAAAAAAATTGTGCACCATGATCAAGTAGGATTCATCCATGGAATGCAAGGCTTGTTCAATATACGAAAATCAATAAATGTTATTCACCACATCAATAGACTTAAAAATAAGAACCATATGATCATCTCGATAGATGCACAAAAAGCATTCGACAAAGTACAGCATCCCTTTATCTTCAAAACTCTAGAAAAACTAGGAATAACAGCATCATTCCTCAATATTGTAAAAGCAATCTATGCTAATCCTCAAGCTAGCATCATTCTGAATCTAGAAAAATTGAAGGCATTCCCTCTAAAATCTGGAACAAGAATGGGATGCCCTCTCTCACTACTTCTGTTCAATACAGTTCTCGAAACACTGGCCAGAGCAATTAGACAGACGGAAGAAATTAAAGGCATAAAAATAGGAAAAGAACAACTTAAATTATTACTATTGCAGATGACATGATTCTATACCTAGCAGACCCAAAAGGGTCTACAAAGAAACTAATAGAGCTAATAAATGAATGCAGCAAAGTGGCAGGATATAAAATCAACACGCATAAATCAAAGGCATTCCTAATTATCAGGGACAAATCCTCTGAAATGGAAATGAGAACAACCACTCCATTCACAATATCCTAAAAAAAAAAAGATGGGAATCAACCTAACAAAAGAGGGGAAAGTCTCATACAATGAAAACTACACAACCCTAAAGAGAGAAATATAAGAAGATCTTAGAAGATGTAAAAATATACCCTGTTCATGGAAAGGCAGAACTAACATCATCAAAATGGTGATATTACCAAAATTTCTCTATAGGTTTAATGCAATGCCAATCAAATCCCAAAGGCATTTCTTGTAGAAGTAAAGAAAGCAATCATGAAATACATATGGAAAAATAAAAGTCCCAGAATAGCAAAAACAATGCTAGGCAGGAAGTGTGAATCAGGCGGTAGAGCGATACCAGACTTCAAACTATACTACAGAGCAATAGTAACAACAATAGCATGGTACTGGTACCAAAACAGGCTTGTGGACCAATGGTACTGAATAGAGGACACAGAAACCAATCCACAAAACTACAACTATCTTATATTTGATAAAGGGGCTAAAAGCATGCAATGGAGGAAGGATAGCATCTTCAACAAATGGTGTTGGGAAAACTGGAAATCCATATGTAACAAATTGAAACTGAATCCCTTTCTCTTGCCATGCACAAAAGTTAACTCAAAATGGATCAAGGAGCTTGATATCAAATCAGAGACACAGTGTCTGATAGAAGAAAAATTTGCTTACGATGTACATACTGTGGGGTCGGGCTCCAAATTCCACAATAGGACACCCATAGCACAAGAGTTAATAACTAGAATCAACAAATGGGACTTACTCAAACTAAAAAGTTTTTTCTCAGCAAAAGAAACAATAAGAGAGGTAAATAGGGAGCCTACATCCTGGGAAGAAATCTTTACTCCTCACACTTCAGATAGAGCCCTAATATCCAGAGTATACAAAAAACTCAAAAAATTAGACAATAAGATAACAAATAACCCAATCAACAAATGGGCTGAGGACCTCAACAGACACTTATCAGATGAGGACTTACAATCAATCAACAAGTACATGAAAAAATGCTCACCATCTCCAGCAGTCAGAGAAATGCAAATCGAAACCACCCTAAGATACCATCTCACTCCAGTAAGATTGGCAGCCATTATGAAGTCAAAGAACAAGTTCTGGCAAGGATGTGGGGAAACAGGTACACTTCTACATTGCTGGTGGGACTGCAAATTGGTGCAGCCAATTTGGAAAGCAGTATGAAAATTTCTTGGAAATCTGGGAATGGAACCACCATTTGACCCAGCTATTCCCCTACTCAGTCTATTCACTAAAGACCTAAAAACAGCATGCTACAGGGACACTGCTACATCGATGTTCATAGCAGAACAATTCACAACAGCAAGACTGTGAAACCAACTTAGATAACCTTCAATGAAAGAATGGATAAAATACTGTGGCATTTATACACAATGGAGTATTACTCTGCATTGAAAAATAAAAAAAAATCATAGAATTTGGAGGGAAATGGATGGCATTAGAGCAGATTATGCTAAGTGAAGCTAACCAATCCTTAAAAAACAAATGCCAAATGTCATCTTTGATATACGGAGAGTAACTAAGAACAGAGGAGAGACGAAGAGCATGACAAGATGATTAACATTAAAGCGGGATGAGAGGTGTAAAGGAAAGGGAGAGAGAAGGAAAATTGCATGGAATTGGAAGGAGACCCTCAGGGTTATACAAAATTACATACAAGAGAAAGTGAGGAGAAAGAGAAAAATAATACAAGGGGGACAAATTTATTACAGTAGAGGGGGTAGAGAGAGAAGAGGGGAGGGGCAGGGAGGGGAGGGGGGATAGTAGAGGATAGGAAAGGCAGCAGAATTCAATAGACACTAGTATGGCAATATGTGAATCAATAGATGTGTAACTGATGTGATTCTGTAATCTGTACATGGGGTAAAAATGGGAGTTTATAACGCACTTGAATCAAAGTGTGAAATATGTTATAACAACAACTATGTAATGTTTTGAACAACCATGAATAAAAATGAAATAAAACTAACTACGGTGAATAATGCATGCAATCCTAATATTTCTACAGTAAATGACCCAGTTTAACATCAATGCAAGTAGATTCCTATGGGACATGATGTGTACTTTGACCTTCATTTTTATTCAACACTGGTACATTACTATTTCATCAGTTTATGCACATCACAGGATATATATTTCATCCACAATTTAGGAAAGTTATAGGCATTTGTTTCACTTTCAATCAATTCCAGCTTCAGAACACATGGATTCCTCCATATTTCTTGACTGGTCTTTTCATGAGACTTCTTTCCAAACACATTATTTTCGATTTACATAAACACTTTTGAAACAAAACTCACACACACTTCATGATAAACAATAACCCTAAGATTACCATTATATATGTAACTGGTTGGAGTGAATGATTGTATGTCAATATATGATTTCCTATATATTTTAAGATATCAATTCAATCCATTATTTAAAGAGAAAAAAGTTATATTATTTATTCACACTATGGTCTATTCATGCATTATCTCTATATTCATTGACACAGGGTACACCACTTGGTACCCACAATACTAATTTATGTGTCCTCAAATATTGCTCCCAGAAATGGTCGAAGAAATACACATATCATATGATCTACATATATATTTGATCACAATTATTTTCTGGGCACAAAATGCAAAGGTCACACTTATGATTGTACCAAATCCTAAATTGAAAGTGAACATGGCTTACTAAAAACATCCATGTCCAGGTTGCCTAATGCTTTCAAATGCCATTCCTATTGGTGACTACATATTTGTTTCTTCCTAAGATTATGTATTCAATCTCAACCCTGTTGAAAATGTCTAATCCTATCACTCACTATGTAATTGCCTCATTTCGTAATGTCTCTATTGATATTTTCCTTCCTACATATTTTCCCCAGTTAATCATTGTGACTGACTCTTCACATGTGCTGACATTTATATTCACTCTATAACCGAAACCCTAATGCTACAGAACTTTTTGTCCAATTTTTATACTCACTCTTTTTTTATAAACCTACCGACTATCTTCCTAATCCCACCAACTATCTCAATTTGAGTGGATGTTCTCTTCTAAAATCAAACATCCAAGGTATAAGGTCCTATGCCATTGATTATCAATTTATCTGAGACATCTGTGTAGAACGTAATTAAAAGCTAAGTATCCCAATCAAGGGCCTAATGCCCTTCTTGGCTTCAAATCTTACCAACATTTCTGTTTTCATACTTATATTTCACCTCTATAATCTTATAAATATCGCAGGTTCCCAATACTATTAATCATCCTGCAGAAGGATTCGTAATCCAAATCAAACATGTTAATAACCCTAACCATATACTCTTCCCTCAACCTAACTTTACAGAAGAGCAGGGACAGAGTTCGTCTTACAATACAGGAATGTACGGGATCTGCCTCCTGCTGAGAACCTCAAAGGTCCATGCAGGTTTGATCCCTGGAGAAGATTAGGCAGCTATGAAGGACCTGAGAGAGCAAAAGTTATCTTCCATCTCAAACAACTTTTCCAGGATGAAGGGTTTTGTCTGAATAAGCCTCTCTCTTCTTAATGTAGAGAAGATGGACCATACCAGGCATGTGTGGAGAGCTGTTGCTGGGTGCCTATGGTTGATATACCATTCTAACTTTTGAAAGTGTCACAGGAAGTAAGGGCTGCCTCCATCTCATAGGACTATTGGAAGCAACTGTTAGGACAAAGTGGTTGCCAAGGCAGTGACCTCATTAAATTCCTGAAGAGATTAATCTCACCTCACTTCCTTGGTGATGAAACTCTCTGAACTTGGGATCCGGGAAGCCAGGCACGCAGAGCCAGTCCCATTCCCAGTCCCAGTGGTCTCACTTGTTTGGATTTAACAAGGACAGAGTCAGTCTTTCTTAGTACCTACTGATGTGAGGATGGACAAATGTCAGGAAAGCTCTGAAGAGAGGCCTTTCCTGAGAACGCATGTAGTGGCTCACAGCTGGCTAGTGACAACTTCACAGATTGGGCCAATGAGACCATATCTGACACAGGACAGGCGATTTCATCAGAACATAGTATGGCCCACCAGTCAGAGGACACTCCTGATAGTCACAGACCTACTTGGGGGAAGGAGCTGCCTTTGTGTGTGTGGGTGTAGGTTTGAGGTTTTGTCTCATGTTCTGAGAATAGGTAGGAAAGGCGGTTTATTTGTTTTGGAGTGAACTGTTTCTGGTAAGTCGTTTGACAAGGCCAGTGTCTCTATGTCTGTGTATCCCACTGTGTCCGTGGTTTTAGACATTAGAAAAGAGAATGAATCATTGTATGTGTCCTGACTAGTAGAAAGCTTCCCAAGATTCATCTTGCCCAATTTATGAATGGACTGTGGCTTGACTTATGGGTGGGCAACTCCTACAATCTTGCTAAGTTCCTGTTTTCTTCCTGAATCCTGGCCAATTTCCAGAATAGGCTCATTTTTTTGTGTCCAAAATATGTACCACCTACAAGCTCTGAGACTTGGCCATGTACTGGATAGCTGAAGGGAATGGGAGCATCTCAGAAAACTCAGATATGAGTGTGACCAGAAAATTCTAATGGAGAAACCCTGCTTTGGGCCTTTTGCTTACCAATTGTTCTGTTGCCCTGAATGTCTGGAACATCTTTGCCTCAGGCCACACCTTTGTAGAGCCAAAAGAAATAGTTTTCAAACAGAAATGAAAGGGCATCACCTCTGGCTCTTTGCTTAATTGCTTTGGAAAGGGATGTGTCTGAATCAGCTTTTTGGCCCTGTGTGAGGCTGCGGCTTTGATTTTTAGCACCTGTTGGATCTAAAGAAAGATCCCATGTGTGCATCCAAAACCAAAATGGACAAAAGAGCATTCATTTTGGATGAAGTCTCTCACATTCCTCTGTAAGGTTCCTGACCTTCATCAAGTGAGAATAGTGATCATTTGGTTCAAATGTGTTCCTCAAAACCCTGCAGAGGATAGCCCATAAGTGCTTGATTTTTCTCATGATTCCAAATCACATAAAGACTCTAAGCCCCACAGTCAGTAGGCTTCAAATTGGAGAAGCAGTGCCATCTTAATGTCCGGCCAATTTGATCACTCCTGGTTCACTGGAAGGATGTCCAGGCCACCCTGATTTTAGGCAAATGAGGGGCAAGGGTGGTTATTTTGGACACTGTCTTGGGCCGCACCCCTCATGGAAACCTCCAGCCAGAGGTTATGATGAGTGTGTATTTAGAAAAGATGAGTGACATGTGGGAGTGTTTTGGATTTAATTGTGGATATTTGTGTGACAGTTGGAAGACATAACTGGGTCTACCTGGGCTTGAACTTTGGTGTGATTCCCCTTAGAGACTGAGTTCAGAATCTGACCTCAGAAAAGTATTGCCATGTATTGTGTTGGGATTAAAGAGGCCATGTATGAGAGTCACCCTTGGAAAGTGAGATCTAGCGCCACAGTGGCTTTGCACAGAGAACTGGGAATCTCAGCCAAGGTATCACATGATTTCATTCGAAAGACTTGGCAGCCATATTTGAGAGTCAAAACACACATGGACCTCACATTGTAGACCTCAATGGGCCTGGCTAAATGTGACCTTTTGTCCACTCTTTGAGAAGCCTTGCCTGTGAGGGTTCTCCAGAGCTTTCATTGAAATAATCTTCCTCTCCATTTAATGGTTCCTGAATCAATTGAAACCCACAGTGCCTCCAACTTCATCCTTGAAAAATTTCTAGATAAATACCGTGAATTTTTTGAAATTCCCAAGACTAAGTTGCACTAGAGAACCTTTGGATGTCCTGCTGCTGATCATGGATGTAACTGACAGTGCCTTGCTTGACTGGGTTTTATGAAAATGGTGTAGAACAGAGGTCCCAGTAAGTTGCAGCCTCCTGAGAAGTGGGCCTAGAGTTGTGGTGGGCAGGAGTGTGATAAAACTTCTGTGTTGGAGCAATTTGGATCTTCCATTGGCTTACAAATGGCTTGTGGCTTACATGGTGCAGCCAGCAGACCCTTATAAGTAAAGGCATCTTGTTATATGGAGAGGATTCAGGGCAATGTTCAGAATCAGGTTGCTATGGACAAGGATGCAATGGGGCAAGCTTTGAGGGATAGAAGATTGGTTGGTGCATTTTTCTGCTGTCCCTGACCCACCACACGTGACAGAACTCCCTCCAGCACTGTGTCCCAGTTGAACTCCTTCTATTTTATGAAGCAAATACCAAACTACCAGTGCAGCAGCAAAAACCCCACAAAAAGTGTAGGAGGGCCAAATGGCTTCACAGTTCAACGGGGAGACACTTAGACCCCAGAGGCCACAGTTTACTTAAAAAGAAAAATATCAGCACTGCTGCCTCATGTTCATTGAAAAATCAGAAACAATGTCTTCCAGGTCTCATAGATGCAGACCCAGCTTTGATGGTCTCACTACAAAGAAAGCCAAATCTCCTGAAAACAACATATATTTCAAGTGCCCTATCTCAGAGGCAGTTTCTCAAAAAGCTTTTAGGCCAGCAGAGCTCCATGTTAGTGGAGTGTTTACCCTATCCCTTGCTTTTGGAAACTCCTCTACAACCTCCAAGGTTGTGAACTCCTGAGCATTTTCCATTCCAGATATGTGTTCACTGATTTTCTAACTCTTCTCCTCTAATTGTGTCTTACTTGGGGTGAAGGTAATGTCAAGGCATTGTTCTGGATGAGAGTGGGAGGATATTTGTGCAGCATATATATGCATACAAATTGGATTCATTTTCCAATTTTCATTTTGAAATATTGAATCCCTGACACTAACCCATACCTACTAGACTCAGACAACTCATCCTAATATGATAGAGGAAAAATAAGTCAAACCTATAGAAATACAAGCAGTTCATTGGAGGCATGTTGTATAGTTGGACTTGCGTTTTGCATTATATAAGGTAAAAGTTATAAATCTAGTCAATTTTTAATCGAAGAAGTTCTCCATGAGTTTTTAAACTTAAAAAATACGAGAATTCTTGTTTCCCTTTCTCTTTAGCCTATTCACACTTGTATATTTATATGCACATATAGAATCCTACCAGGTATCACACGTACATTTTTGAGGTGGCTGACTTGGCATATAAAAACTGTGAGAAGAGTTCACTCCTCCTAAACGCTGTTGGAACTGAAAATTCAACCTATAGGGGAGCTTCCTAGTAGAAGAACATTATGCATAAATTCATGTTCAGTAAAATAAATATTTTTGCATCTGTGGATGATATATATTTACTGATGAATTTCGATTGGCATATATATTGCTACTATTAAATGTATGTGAGTGTTTTTTTGTGTGTGTGTGTATAATATATCTGTACACTCTGCAGATGTTTCAAAATATAAAATATATGTGTCTAATGTAAACCCTCTAAATTCATTCATGTTCATGTATGTGGATTTATAATCAACTTTTCACAAGATTATAATCAGAAATATTCATCCACCTGAAATACATAATTGTTTCCTAGTACTGAAAACTAACTTCAGTGAATGGGGCATACAAATCCTCATTATTCTGCAGAAACTGACCCAGTCTAACATCAATGCAAGTAGACTCCTATGGGACATGATATGTAATTTGACGTTCATATGTATTCAACAATGGTACATTATTATTTCTTCAGTTTTTGCACATTTTAAGTTATACACTTCATCCACAAGTTCACAAATTTATAGGCATTTGTTTCAACTTTAATCACTTCTTGCTTCAGAACACAAGTATTGTCAGGGTTTCTTGACAGGTCTTTTCATGATACTTCTTTCCAAACACATTATTTTAGATTTCCATAATCACTTTTGAAGCAAAACTCACACACTCTTCATGATAAACCAAACCACTAATATTTCCATGAGATATATAACTGGTTGGAATGAATGATTGTATATCAATATATGATTTCCTGTAATTTTTCAGATATCAATTCAATTCATTATTTAAAGTTCAAAAAAGTTATATTATTTAGTCACAGTATGTTCTATTCATGCTTTATCTCTATGTTCATAGACACAATTCTAATTTTAAATATTCAATATATTGCTCCCAGAAATGGTGAAAGAAATACTCATGTCACCTCATTATCACAGTAATATTCTGAACAAAAAATGGAAAGGTCACTCTTATGATTGTACCAAAGCCTAAATGGAAAGTGAACATAGATTACTAAAAACATCCGTGACCAGGTTGCCTAATGCTATCAATTGTCAATCCTGTTGGTGACTACATATTTGTTTCTATCTAATTTACATATTCAAACTCAACCCTGTTGAAAATGACTAATTCTATCACTCACTTTATACTTTGCCTGATTTTGTAATGATTCTATTGATATCTGCTTTTCTACATATTTTCCCCAGTTCATCATAGTGACTGACTCTTCATATGTACTGACATCTACATTCACTCCATAACCGAAACCCTACTGGTAAAGAACTTTTGGTCCAAATCCTATACTCACTCTTCTTCCTAAAGCTATCGACTATCTTCCTAATCCTAACGATTATCACTTTTTGCCTGGATGTTCTCTTCTAAATTCAATCATCATAGGTACAAGGTCCTACTCCCTTGTATATCGAATTATGTGAGACACCTTTGCAGAACATAATTCAAAGCTAAGTATCCCAATCAAGGGGAAAACCCTTCTGGGCTTCAAATCATACCTAGATTTTTGTTTTCATACTTTTATTTCACATCTATATTCTTGTAAATATCACAGGTTCCCAATACCATTATTCATCAAACAGAATGATTGATAACCCAAATCAAACCTGTTATTATCCTAAGCGCACACTGTTCCCTCAATCTCATTTTACAGAAAAGCAGGGACAGAGAGGTTCTTACAATACAGGAAATTATGGGATCTTCCACCTGCTGAGAACCTCAAAGGTCCATGCAGAAATGATACCTGGAGAAGTTATAGGCAGGTATGAAGGACCTGAGTGAGCAAAAGTCATCTTCCATGGCATATAACCTGGTCAGGATGAAGGGATGTGTCTGAATCAGCCTCTCTCTTTTTATTGTAGAGAAGATGGACCAAACCAGGCCTGTGTGGAGAGCTGTTCCTGGGTGCCTATGGTTGATATACCATTCTACCTTGTGAAAGTGTCACAGGAAGTAGGGGAAGCCTCCATCTCATGGGACCCTTGGAAGCAACAGTTAGGACAAAGTGGTTGCCAAGGCAGTGACCTCATTCAGTTCCAAAGAATGTGACATACCTCATTTCCTTGGTGATGGAACTCTCTGAAATTTGTATCCAAGAAGCCAGGCACCCAGAGGCAGTCCCAGTCCCAGTCCCAGTGGGCTCACTTGTTTGGATTTACCAAGGACAGAGTCAGTTTTCTTGGTACCTACGGATGTGAGGATGGCCTAATGCCAGGAGAACTCTAAAGAGGGACCTTTCCTGAGAAAGCAGGTAGTGGCTAACCACTTTTTCCTGACAACTACACAGAGTTGAACAAGGAAACAAGATCTGAGAGAAGACAGGCCATTTAGGGGGAACATAGTATGGCCCGCAGTCAGAGGAAACTCCGGATAGTCACAGACCTACTTGGGGTAAGGAGGTGCCTTTGTGGGAGTGGGTGTGGGTTTGCTGTTTTGTCTCATGTTCTGAGAATAGGTAGGAAAGGCGGTTTGTTTGGTTTGTAGTGGACAGTTTCTAGTAAGTTGTTTGACAAGGCGAGTGTTTCTGTTTCGGTGTATCCCAATGTGTCCGTTGTTGTAGACATTAAAAAGAGAATGCATTAATGGATGTGTCCTGTCTAGTATAAGTCTTCCCATAATTCATCCTGCCCAATATATGAATGGACTGCAGCTTGTCTTATCGATGTGCAACACCTACTATCTTTCTAAGTTGCTGTTTTCTTCCTGAATTCTGGCCACTCTCCAGAATAGGCTCATGGTTTTGTGTCCAAAATATGTACCACCTCCAAGCTCTGTGACATGTCCATGCAATGGATAGCTGAAGAGAATGGCAAGCATTTCAGAAAACTCAAATATCAGTGTGACCAGGAAAGTCTCAGTGCAGAAACCCTGCTTTGGGCAATTTGCTTACTAATTGTTGTGTTGCACTGAATGTCAGGAAGGTCTTTGCCTCAGGCCACCCCTTTGTGAAACCTGAAGAAAACAGTTTTCAAATACAAATGAATGGGCATCACCTGTGGCTTCTGGCTTCATTGCTTTGAGAATGGATGTGTCTGAATCAGCCTCTTGGCCATGTGTGTGGCTGTGACTTAGATTCTCAACACCTGATGAATCTAAAGAATGATCCCATGCGTGCATCCAAAACCATAAGGGCAAAAAATCATTCATTGTGGATGAAGTCTCTTGCCTTCCTCTGTTAGGTTCCTGAACTCCATCTAGTGAGAATAGGGATTCTTTGGGTCAAATGAGTTCTTCAAATCTCTGCAGAGGTGTTTGGGTTTTCGAATAACTTTAAATCACATAAAGAATCTATTCCTGAAATCAATAGGCCTCAAATTGGAGAAACACAGAAGAATTAACGGCAGGCTTATTTGATCATTGCTGGTTCACAGAAACGGTGTCCAGGCCACCCTGACTTTAAGCAAATGAGGGGAAAACGAGCTGATTTTGGACACTGTCTTGGGCTGCGCCCCTCATGGAAACCTCCACCCAGAGGTTAAGATGATTGACTATATGGAAGAAATGAGGGCCATGTGGGAGTGTTTCGGTTTTAATTTTGGTCATTTGTGTGGCATTGGAAAAAATGACTGGGTCCACGTGGGCTTGAACTCTGGTGTGATTCCCCTTAGAGACTGGGTTTTAGAACTGAACTCAGAGAAGTATTGCCATGAATTTTGTTAGGATTTCAAGAGGCCACGCATGAAAGTCGCTCTTGGAAACTGAGACCTAGGCCCCGGGTGGATTTCCACAGAGGCCTGGGAATCTCAGCAAGGATATCACATGATTTTATTCTTAAAGACATGGCAGCCATAGTTGAGAGTCAAAACACACATGGACCTCACACTGTAGACCTCAATGGGCCTGGCCTAATGTGACCTTTTTCCACTCTTTGGAAAGCCTTGCCTGTGAGAGTTCTCCAGAGATTTCATTGAAATGAGCTTCCTCACCATTTAATGTTTGCTGAATGAATTGAAACCCACAGTGCCTCCAACTTCATGCTTGAAAAATGGCTAGATAAATACCATGAAATTTTTGAAATTTCTATGACCAGGTGGCACTGGAGAAACATTGGATGTCCTGTTGCTGATCATGAGTATACCAGACAGTGCCTTGATTTACGGAGTTTCATGAAAATGGTGTAGAATAGGATGGCAGTAAGTTGGAGCCTGCTGAGTAGTGGGTCTAGAGCAGTGGTGGGGAGGTGTTTGATAAAACATCCGTGGTAGGGCCATGTGGATCTACCATTGGATTCCAAATGGCTTGTAACTGACGTGGTACAGCCAGCAGACCCTTATATGTAAAGGCATCTTGTTATATGCAGAGTTTTCAGAGGAAAATTAAGAATCAGGTTGATATGGACAAGGGGGCAATGGGGCAAGCTGTGAGAGATCGAAGCTTATTTGGTGCATTCTCTAGCAGACCCTGACCCACCACACGTGACAGAACTCCCTCCAGCACTCTGTCCCAGATTAGCTCCTAGTATTTCGTGAAACAAATACCAAACTCACAGTGCAGCAGCAAAAAACCACAAAAAGTGGAGGAGGACCAAATGGCTTTACAGTCCACACGGGGAGAAACTTAGTCCCCAGTGGCCTCAGTTTACCTACAAAGAGTGGATTCAGCACTGCTTCATCTTGTTCATTGGAAAATAAGAAACCATGTCCTCCAGGTCACATAGATGCAGACCCAGCTTTGATGGTCTCACTACAAAGGAAGACAAATCTCCTGAAAACAACATATATCTCAAGGGCGGAAGCTCAGAGGCAGTTTCTCAAAAAGTTTTTAGGCCAGCAGAGCTCCATATTTGTGGAGTGTTTACCCTGTCCCTTAGTTTTGCAAACTCCTCTACCACCTCCAAGGTTGTGAACTCCTGAGCATTTTACATTCCAGATATGTATTCACTGATTTTGTAACTCTTCTCCTCTAATTGTGTCTTACTTGGGGTGAAGGTAATGTCAAGGCATTCTTCTGGATGAGAGCGGGAGGATATTTGTGCAGCATATATTTACATACACATTGGATTCATTTTCCAATTTTCCATTCGAAATGCTGAATTCCTGACACTAACCCATACCTAGTAGACTCAGACTATTCATCCTAATATAATGGGGAAAATTAACCCAACACAATAGAAATACAAGCACTTCAGAGGAGACATGTTGTATATTTGGACTAGACATTTGCATTATATAAGGTAGGAGTTATAAATGTATTCAAATTTTAATGGACATATTCTCCATGTGTTTTTAAACTTAACAAATATGTGAATTCTTGTTTCCCTTTTCTGTAGCCTATTCACACATGTATATATATATATGCATATATAGAATCCTAGCAGGTATCACACGTACATTTTGTGAGGTGGCTGTCTTAGCAGATACAAATTGTGAGAAGAGTGCACTCCTCCTAAATGCTGTTGGAAATAAAAATTCACCCTATAGTAGACCGTCGTAATCGAACAACGTTATACGTAAAGTCATATTCAGTAAAATAAATATTTTTGCATTTCTGGATGACATATATTTACTGATGAATTTCGATTGGCATTTATATTGGTACTTTTTAATGTCTGTGAGTGTTGTGTGTGTGTGTGTGTGTGTGTGTATAGATATAGATATAGATAAAGATATACTCTCCAAATTTTTCAAAATATGAAATATATGTGTCTAATATACACTCTCTAAATTCATTCATGTTCATGTATGTGGATTTATAATCAACTTTTCACAAGATTATAATCAGAAATATTCATCCACCTGAAATATATATTTGTTTCCTAGTACTGAAAACTAACTTCAGTGAATGGTGCATACATATCCTAATTATTCTACAGTAACCGACCCAGTATAACATCAATGCAAGTAGACTCCTATGGGACATGATATGTAATTTGTCATTCATTTGTATTCGACACTGGTACATTATTGTTTCTTCAGTTTTTGCAAATCATAGGATATACATTTCATCCACAAGTTCACAAATTAATAGGCATTTGTTTCAACTTTAATCACTTCTTGCTTCAGAACACATGTATTGTCAGGGTTTCTTGAATGGTCTTTTTATGAGACTTCTTTCCAAACACATTATTTTGACTTTCCATAGTCATTTTGAAGCAAAACTCACACACTCTTCATGATAAACCAAAACACTAATATTTCGTTTAGATATATAACTGGTTGGAATGAATGATTGTATATCAATATACGATTTCCTTTAATTTTTCAGATATCAGTTCAATTCATTATTTAAAGTTCAAAAAAGTTATATTATTTATTCACAGTATGGTCTATTCATGCTTTTTCTCTATGTTCATAGAAACAGGGTACACCTCTTTGTACGCCCGATTCTGATTTTACATCTTCAATATATTGCTCCCAGAAATGGTGAAAGAATTACTCATGTCACCTCATTATCACAGTAATATTCTGGACAAAAAATGGAAAGGTCACACTTATGATTGTACCAAATCCTAAATGGAAAATGAACATGGATTTCTAAAAACATCCATGTCCAGGTTGCCTAATGCTGTCAATTGTCAATCCTATTGGTGACTACATTTTTGTTTTTTCCTAATTTATATATTCAAACTCAATCCTGTTGAAAATGTCTAATTCTATCACTCACTTTATACTTTGCCTGATTTCGTAATGTTTCTATTGATCTCTGCTTTTCTACATATTTTCCCCAGTTCAACATAGTGACTGACTCTTCATATGTGCTGACATTTACATTCACTCTATAACCGAAAGTCTATTGCTAAAGAACTTTTGGTCCAAATCCTATATTCACTCTTCTTCCTAAACCTACCGACTATCTTCCTAATCCTACTGAATATCCCTTTTTGACTGGGTGCTCTCTTCTAAATTCAATCATCCAATTTACAAGGTCCTATGCCATTGTATATCGAATTATCTGAGACATCTTTGCAGAACATAATTCAAAGCTAAGTATCCCAATCAAGGGCAGAACCCTTATGGGCTTCAAATCATACCTAGATTTCTGTTTTCATACTTATATTTCACATCTATATTTTGTAAGCATTGCAGGTTCCCAATACCATTATTCATTGCACAGAATCATTCGTAACCCATATCAAACCTGTTTTTAACCCCAATTATACACTGGTCCCTCAATCATCTTACAGAAGAGCAGGGACAGAGTGGTTCTTACAATACAGGAAAGTTGGGGATATTCCACCTGATGAGAACCTCAAAGGTCCATGCAGAAATGATACCTGGAGAAGTTGTAGGCAGGTATGAAGGACCTGAGAGAGCAAAAGTCATCTTCCATGGCAAATATCTTGGTCAGAAAGAAGGGATGTGTCTGAATCAGCCTCTCTCTTCTTATTGTAGAGAAGATGGACCAAACCAGGCCTGTGTGGAGAGCTGTTCCTGGGTGCCTATGGTTGATATACCATTCTCCCTTGTGAAAGTGTCACAGGAAGTAGGGGAAGCCTCCATCTCATGGGACCCTTGGAAGCAACAGTTAGGAAAATGTGGTTGCCAAGGAAGTGACTCATTCAGTTCCAAAGAAAGTGACATACCTCATTTCCTTGGTGATGGAACTCTCTGAAATTTGTATCTAAGAGGCCAGGCACCCAGAGGCAGTCCCAGTCCCAGTCCCAGTGGGCTCACTTGTTTGGATTTACCAAGGACAGAGTCAGTTTTCTTGGTACCTACTGATGTGAGGATGGCCTAATTCCAAGAGAACTCTGAAGATGGACCTTTCCTGAGAAAGCAGGTAGTGGCTCACCACTTTTTCCTGAAAACTACAAAGAGTTGAACAAGGAAACAAGATCAGAGAGAAGACAGGACTTTTCCGGGGAACATAGTATGGCCCCCAGTCAGAGGACACTCCGGATAGTCACAGACCTACTTGGGGGAAGGAGGTGGCTTTGTGGGAGTGGGTGTGGGTTTGAGGTTTTGTCTCATGTTCTGAGAATAGGTAGGAAAGGCTGTTTGTTTGGTTTGGAGTGGACAGTTTCTAGTAAGTTGTTTGATCAGGCGAGTGTTTCTGTTTCGGTGTATCCCAATGTGTCCGTTGTTGTAGACATTAAAAAGAGAATGCATTAATGGAGGTGTCCTGTCTAGTATAAATCTTCCCATAATTCATCCTGCCCAATATATGAATGGACTGCAGCTTGTCTTATCGATGTGCAACACCTGCTATCTTTCTACGTTGCTGTTTTCTTCCTGTATTCTAGCCACTCTCCAGAATAGGCTGATGGTTTTGTGTCCAAAATATGTACCACCTCCAAGCTCTGTGACATGGCCATGTACTGGATAGCTGAAGAGAATGGCGAGCATCTCAGAAAACTCAGATATCAGTGTGACCAGGAAAGTCTCAGTGCAGAAACCCTGCTTTGGGCCTTTTGCTGACTTATTGTTGTGTTGCACTGAATGTCAGGAAGGTCTTTGCCTCAGGCCACCCCTTTGTGAAGCCTGAAGAAAACAGTTTTCAAATGGAAATGAATGGGCATCACCTGTGGCTTCTGGCTTCATTGCTTTGGGAAAGGATGTGTCTGAATCAGCCTCTTGGCCATGTGTGTGGCTGTGACTTAGATTCTCAGCACCTGATGAATCTAAAAATGATTCCCCTGCGTGCATCCAAAACCATAAGGGCAAAAAATCTTTCATTGTGGATGAATTCTCTTGCCTTCCTCTGTTAAAATCCTGAACTCCATAAGTGAGAATAGGGATTCTTTGGGTCAAATGAGTTCTTCAAATCTCTGCAGAGGTGCTTGGGTTTTCGAATAACTTTAAATCACATAAAGAATGTATTCATGAAATCAGTAGGCCTCAAATTGGAGAAACACAGAAAAATTAACGGCAGGCTTATTTGATCATTGCTGGTTCACAGAAACGGTGTCCAGGCCACCCTGACTTTAGGCAAATGAGGGGCAAACGAGCTGATTTTGGACACTGTCTTGGGCTGCGCCCCTCATGGAAACCTCCAGCCAGAGGTTTAGATGAGTTACTATATGGAATAAGATGAGGGCCATGTGGGAGTGTTTCGGTTTTAATTTTGGTCATTTGTGTGACAGTTGGAAGAAATGACTGTGTCCACGTGGGCTTGAACTCTGGTGTGATTCCCCTTAGAGACTGGGTTTTGGAACTGAACTCAGAGAAGCATTGCCATGAATTTTGTTGGGATTTTAAGAGGCCACGCATGAAAGTCGCTCTTGGAAACTGAGACCTAGGCCCCGGGTGGATTTCCAAAGAGGCCTGGGAAACTCAGCAAGGATATCACATGATTTTATTCTTAAAGAAATGGCAGCCATAGTTGAGAGTCAAAACACACATGGACCTCACATTGTAGACCTCAATGGGCCTGGCCTAATGTGACCTTTTGTCCACTCTTTGGGAAGCCTTGCCTTTTAGAGTTCTCCAGAGATTTCATTGAAATGAGCTTCCTCACCATTTAATGTTTGCTGCATGAATTGAAACCCACAGTGCCTCCAACTTCATGCTTGAAAAATGGCTAGATAAATACCATGAAATTTTTGAAATTCCTATGACCAGGTGGCACTGGAGAAACATTGGATGTCCTGTTGCTGATTATGAGTATACCAGACAGTGCCTTGATTTACTGAGTTTCATGAAAATGGTGTAGAACAGAGATGCCAGTAAGTTGGAGCCTGCTGAGTAGTGGGTCTAGAGCAGTGGTGGGGAGGTGTTTGATAAAACATCCGTGGTAGGGCCATGTGGATCTACCATTGGATTCCAAATGGCTTGTAACTGACGTGGTACAGCCAGCAGACCCTTATATGTAAAGGCATCTTGTTATATGCAGAGTCTTCAGAGGAAAATGTAGAATCAGGTTGATATGGACAAGGGGGCAATGGGCCAAGCTGTGAGAGATAGAAGCCTAGTTGGTGCATTCCCTTGCAGACCCTGACCCACCACACGTGACACAACTCCCTCCAGCACTGTATCCCAGTTTAGCTCCTAGTATTTCGTGAAACAAATACCAAACTCACAGTGCAGTAGCAAAAACACCACAAAAAGTGGAGGAGGACCAAATGGCTTCAAAGTCCACACGGGGAGACACTTAGTCTCCAGTGGCCTCAGTTAACCTACAAAGAGAGGATTCAGCACTGCTTCATCTAGTTCTTTGGAAAATAAGAAACCATGTCCTCCAGGTCACATAGATGCAGACCCAGCTCTCATAGTCTCACTACAAAGGAAGCCAAATCTCCTGAAAACAACATATATTTCAAGTGCGGAATCTCAGAGGAGTTTCTCAAAAAGTTTTTAGGCCAGCAGAGCTCCATGTTTGTTCAGTGTTTACCCTGTCCCTTAGTTTTGGAAACTTTTCTACCACCTCCAAGGTTGTGAACTCCTGAGCATTTTCCATTCCAGATATGTATTCACTGATTTTGTAACTCTTCTCCTCTAATTGTGTCTTACTTGGGGTGAAGGTGATGTCAAGGCATTCTTCTGGATGAGAGCTGGAGGAAATTGTGCAGCATATATTTACATACGCATTGGATTCATTTTCAAATTTTCCATTCGAAGTACTGAATCCCTGACACTAACCCATACCTGGTAGACTTAGACAGTTCATCCTAATATAATGGGGAAAATTAACCCAACACAATAGAAATACAAGCACTTCAGAGGAGACATGTTGTATAGGTGGACTTGACATTTGTATTATATAAGGTAGGAGTTATAAATCTAGTCAAATTTTAATTGAAATATTCTCCATGTGTTTTTAAACTTAACAAATATGTGAATTCTTGTTTCCCTTTTCTGTAGCCTATTCACACATGTATATTTATATGCATATATAGAATCCTACCAGGTATCACATGTACATTTTTGTGAGGTGGCTGTCTTGGCAGATACAAATTGTGAGAAGAGTTCACTCATCCTAAATGCTGTTGGAAATGAAAATTCAACCTATAGGACAGCGTCCTAGTACAACAACATTATACATAAACTCATGTTCAGTAAAATAAATATGTTTGCATCTGTGGATGATATATATTTTCTGATGAATTTCAATTGGCATTTATATTGGTACTTTTTAATGTCTGTGAGTGTTGTGTGTGTGTGCGTGTGTGTGTGTGTATATATATATATAATATATATATATATATATATATATATAGATATATATATAGATATATATATAGATATATATATAGATGTAGATATAGATATAGATATACTCTCCAAATTTTTCAAAATATGGAATATATGTGTCTAATATACAATCTCTAAATTCATTCATGTTCATGTATGTGGATTTGTAATCAACTTTTCACAAGATTATAATCAGAAATATTCATCCACTTGAAATACATATTTGTTTCCTAGTACTGAAAACTAACTTCAGTGAATTGTGCATACAAATCCTAATTATTCTACAGTAACTGACCCAGTCTAACATCAATGCAAGTAGACTCCTATGGGACATGATATGTAATTTGTCATTCATTTGTATTCGACACTGCTACATTATTGTTTCCTCTGTTTTTGCACATCATAGGATATACATTTCATCCACAAGTTCACAAATTAATAGGCATTTGTTTCAACTTTAATCACTTCTTGCTTCAGAACACATGTATTGTCAGGGTTTCTTGAATGGTCTTTTCATGAGACTTCTTTCCAAACACATTATTTTGAATTTCCATAATCATTTTGAAGCAAAACTCACACACTCTTTATGATAAACCAAAACATTAATATTTCCATTAGATATATAACTGGTTGGAATGAATGATTGTATATCAATATACGACTTCCTTTAATTTTTCAGATATCAGTTCAATTCATTATTTAAAGTTCAAAAAAGTTATATTATTTATTCACAGTATGGTCTATTCATGCTTTTTCTCTATGTTCATAGAAACAGGGTACACCTCTTTCTACCCCCGATTCTATTTTACATCTTCAATATATTGCTCCCAGAAATGGTGAAAGAAATACTCATGTCACCTCATTATCACAGTAATATTCTGGACAAAAAATGGAAAGGTCACACTTATGATTGTACCAAAGCTTAAATGGAAAATGAACATGGATTTCTAAAAACATCCATTTCCAGGTTGCCTAATGCTGTCAATTGTCAATCCTATTGGTGACTACATTTTTGTTTTTTCCTAGTTTATATATTCAAACTCAACCCTGTTGAAAATGTCTAGTTCTATCACTCACTTTATACTTTGCCTGATTTCGTAATGTTTCTATTGATATCTGCTTTTCTACATATTTTCCCCAGTTCATCATAGTGACTGACTCTTCATATGTGCTGAAATATACATTCACTCTATAACTGAAAGTCTATTGCTAAAGAACTTTTGGTCCAAATACTATACTCACTCTTCTTACGAAACCTACTGACTATCTTCCTAATCCTACTGAATATCCCCTTTTGACTAGATGTTCTCTTCTAAATTCAATCATCCAATGTACAAGGTCCTATGCCATTGTATATCGAATTATCTGAGACAAATTTGCAGAACATAATTCAAAGTTCAGTATCCCAATCAAGGGCAGAACCCTTCTGGGCTTCAAATCATACCTAGATTTCTGTTTTCATACTTATATTTCACCTCAATATTCTTGTAAATATTTCAGGTTCCCAATACCATTATTCATCGCACAGAGTCATACGTAACCAAAATCAAACCTGTTTTTAACCCCCAGTATACACTGTTCCCTCAATCATTTTACAGAAGAGCAGGGACAGAGTGGTTCTTACAATACAGGAGAGTTGGGGACCTTCCACATGAAGAGAACCTCAAATGTCCATGCACAAATGATACCTGGAGAAGTTGTAAGCAGGTATGAAGCACCTGAGAGAGCAAAAGTCATCTTCCATGGCAAACCACCTGGTCAGGATGAAGGGATGTGTCTGAATTGGCCTCTCTCTTCTTATTGTAGAGAACATGGACCAAACCAGGCCTGTGTGGAGAGCTGTTCCCGGGTGCCAATGGTTGATATACATTCTACCTTATGAAAGTGTCACAGGAAGTAGGGGCAAACTCCATCTTATGTTACCCTTGGAAGCAACTGTTAGGACAAAGTGGTTGCCAAGGCAGTGACCTCATTCAGTTCCAAAGAATGTGACATACCTCAGTTCCTTGGTGATGGAACTCTCTGAACTTGGTATCCAAGAAGCCAGGCAGCCAGAGGCAGTCCCAGTTCTAGTCCCAGTGGGCTCACTTGTTTGGATTTACCAAGGACAGAGTCAGTTTTCTTGGTACCTAATGATGTGAGGAAGGCCAAATGCCAGGAGAGCTCTGAAGATGGACCTTTCCTGAGAAAACAGGTAGTGGCTAACCACTTTTTCCTGACTTCTTCACAGAGTTGTTCAAGGAAACAAGATCGGAGAGAAGACAGGACATTTCGGGGGAACATAGTATGGCCCACCAGTCAGAGGACACCCCAGATAGTCACAGACCTACTTTGGGGAAGGAGGTGGCTTTGTGGGAGTGGGTGTGGGTTTGAGGTTTTGTCTCATGTTCTGAGAATAGATAGGAAAGTAGGTTTGTTTGGTTTGGAGTGGAGAGTTTCTAGTAAGTCATTTGACACGGCGAGTGTTTCTCTTTCTGTGTATTCCACTGTGTCCATTGTTGTAGACATTAGAAAAGAGAATGCATTAATGGATGTGTCCTGTCTTGTATACATCTTCCCATAATTCATCCTGCCAATATATAAATGGACTGCAGCTTGTCTTATCGATGTGCAACATCTGCTATCTTTCTAAGTTGTTGTTTTCTTCCCGAATTCTGGCCACTCTCCAGAATAGGCTCATGGATTTGTGTCCAAAATGGTACCACCTCCAAGCTCTGTGACATGGCCACGTACTGGATAGCTGAAGAGAATGGCGAGCATCTCAGAAAACTCAGATATCAGTGTGACCAGGAAAGTCTCAGTGCAGAAAACCTGCTTTGGGCCTTTGCTTACTTATTGTTGTGTTGCACTGAATGTCAGGAAGGTCTTTGCCTCAGGCCACCCCTTTGTGAAGCCTGAAGAAAACAGTTTTCAAATGGAAATGAATGGGACTCCCCTGTGGCTCTTTCCTTAATTGCTTTGGAAAGGGATGTGTCTTTATCAGACTCTTGGACCTGTGTGTGGCTGTGACTTAGATTCTCAGCACCTGATGGATCTTAAGAATGATCCCATGTGAGCTTCCAAACCCAAAATGGCAAAAAATATCATTCATTGTGAATGAAGTCTTTTGCTTTCCTCTGTTAGGTTCCTGCACTCCATCAAATGAGAATAGGGATTCTTTGGGTCAAATGAGTTCTTCAAAGCCCTGCAGAGGTGCTTGTGTTTTCGCATGACTCGAAATCACCTAAAGAATCGATACCTAAATTCAGTAGGCCTCAAATTGGAGAAACACAGAAGTATTAACGGCAGGCTTATTTGTTCACTCCTCATTCACAGAAACGGTTTCCAGGCTACCCTGACTTTAGGCAAATGAGGGGCAAACGAGCTGATTTTGGACACTGTCTTGGGCTGCGCCCCTAATGGAAACCTCAAGCCAGAGGTTAAGATGATTGACTATATGGAATAAGATGAGGGCCATGTGGGAGTGTTTTGGTTTTAATTTTGGTCATTTGTGTGGCATTGGAAAAAATGACTGCTTGTACGTGGGCTTGAAATCTGGTGTCATTCCCCTTAGAGACTGGGTTTTGGAACTGAACTCAGAGAAGCATTGCCATGAATTTTGTTGGGATTTTAAGAGGCCACGCATGAAAGTCACTCTTGGAAACTGAGACCTAGGCCCCGGGTGCATTTCCACAGAGGCCTGGGAATTTCAACAAGGATATCACATGATTTTATTCTTAAAGAAATGGCAGCCATAGTTGAGAGTCAAAACACACATGGACCTCACATTGTAGACCTCAATGGTCCTGGCCTAATGTGACCTTTTTCCACTCTTTGGGAAGCCTTGCCTGTGAGAGTTCTCCAGAGAATTCATTGAAATGAGCTTCCTCACCATTTAATGTTTGCTGAATGAATGGAAACCCCCATTGCCTCCAACTTCATGCTTGAAAAATGGCTAGATAAATACCATGAAATTTTTGAAATTCCTATGACCAGGTGGCACTGGAGAAATATTGGATGTCCTGTTACTGTTCATGAGTATACCAGACAGTGCCTTGATTTACTGAGTTTCATGAAAATGGTGTAGAACAGAGATGCCAGTAAGTTGGAGCCTGCTGAGTAGTGGGTCTAGAGCAGTGGTGGGGAGGTGTTTAATACAACCTCCGTGGTAGGGCCATGTGGATCTACCATTGGATTCCAAATGGCTTGTAACTGACATGGTGCAGCCAGCAGACCCTTATATGTAAAGGCATCTTGTTATATGGAGAGTTGTCAGAGGAAAATGAAGAATCAGGTTGATATGGACAAGGGGGCAATGGGCCAAGCTGTGAGAGATAGAAGCCTAGTTGGTGCATTCTCTTGCAGACCCTGACCCACGACACGTGACACAACTCCCTCCAGCACTGTGTCTCAGTTTAGCTCCTAGTATTTCGTGAAACAAATACCAAACTCACAGTGCAGCAGGAAAAACACCACAAAAAGTGGTGGAGGACCTAATGGCTTCAAAGTCCACACGGGGAGACACTTAGTCCCCAGTGGCCTCAGATTACCTACAAAGAGAGGATTCAGCACTGCTTCATCTTGTTCATTGGAAAATAAGAAACCATGTCCTCCAGGTCACATAGATGCAGACCCAGCTTTGATGGTCTCACTACAAAGGAAGCCAAATCATCTGAAAACAACATATATTTCAATTGCGGAAGCTCAGACGCAGTTTCTCAAAAAGTTTTTAGGCCAGCAGAGCTCCATGTTTGTGGAGTGTTTACCCTGTCCCTTAGTTTTGGAACTCCTCTACCACCTCAAAGGTTGTGAACTCCTGAGCATTTTACATTCCAGATATGTATTCACTGATTTTGTAACTCTTCTCCTCTAATTGCGTCTTACTTGGGGTGAAGGTAATATCAAGGCATTGTTCTGGATGAGAGCGGGAGGATATTTGTGCAGCATATATTTACATACACATTGGATTCATTTTCCAATTTTCCATTCAAATACTGAATCCCTGAAACTAACCCATACCTAGTAGACTCAGACTATTCATCCTATTATAGTGGGAAAAATTAACCCAACACAATAGAAATACAAGCACTTCAGAGGAGACATGTTGTATAGTTGGACTTGACATTTGCATTATATAAGGTAGGTGTTATAAATCTAGTCAAATTTTAATGGAAATATTCTCCATGTGTTTTTAAATTTAACAAATATGTGAATTCTTGTTTCCCTTTTCTGTAGCCTATTCACACATGTATATTTATATGCATATATAGAATCCTACCAGGTATCACACGTACATTTTTGTGAGGTGGCTGTCTTGGCAGATACAAATTGTGAGAAGAGTTCACTCCTCCTAAAACTGTTTTAAATGAAAATTCAACCTATCGGAGAGCGTCCTAGTAGATCAACATTATACATAAACTCATGTTCAGTAAAATAAATATTTTTGCATCTGTGGATGATATATATTTACTGATGAATTTCTATTGCCATTTATATTGGTACTTTTTAATGTCTGTGAGTGTTGTGTGTGTGTGTGTGTGTGTGTGTGTGTATATAGATATAGATATAGATATAGATATAGATAGATATAGATATACTCTCCAAATTTTTGAAAATATGGAATATTTTTGTCTTATTTTGCACTTCCTAAATTTTTCATATTCATGAATGTGTATTTATAATCATCTTTTCTCAAGATTATTCTCAGAAACATTCATATACCCTACTAGACTCTGACTACTAATACTAATATAATGGAGAAAAATATCCCAAACAGAATAGAAATACAAGCATTTCAGAAGGGACATGGTGTATAGTTGGACTTGCCTTTTGCATGATATAAGGTAGGAGTTATAAATCTATTCAATTTGCTGAAATACTTTTCCATGTGTTATTTTTTTTTTGACACAAAACAAAATTTAATCTTCGAAAACTAAATAAAATTGACACATCCTTAACCAAGCTAATGAAGAAAAAAAACCTCAAATTACTAAAATTAAGGATCGTAAAAGAACTTTTACAGAGTACACAACTAACATACAGAGAATAATTGAAAACTAATTTGAAAATTTATACTCTAATAAATTAAAATACAATGATGACATCAATAAAATTTTAGAGATATACCCAAACTGAATTAGTAGGACATGAACAATTTAAACAAATCAATTTCAAGCAATGAAATAGAAGTTGCTGTCAACAGCCTACCAATCAAGCAAAGCCCAGGAACAGACAGATTCTCAGTCAAGTTCTACAAGACCTTCAAAGAAGCATTCATCACAATACTCCTCAAATTATTCCATAAAATAGAAAAGCATGGAACTCCTCCAAACTCATTTCATGAGGCTAGTATCACTCACATACCAAAATCAGACAAAGACACATCAAGGAAAGAAAACTTCAGAGCAATATTCCTGACAAACATATATACAAAAATTCTCAATAAAATTCTTTTTTTTTAAGCCAAAGTTAATCAAAAGGGATAAAGGGGGACACTACACACTATTCCATGTGTTTTTAAAGTTAAGAAATATATGAATTCCTGTCTCCCTTTCTCTGTAGCCTATTAAGCACATGTATTTTTATATGCACAAATAGAATCCTACCTGGTTTCACACTTACATTCTTGTGAGGTGACTGACTTGGCAGATACTATTTGTGAGAAGAGATCACTCCTCCTAAATGCTGTTGGTAGAGAAAATTCAACCCATGGGTGAGCTTCCTAGATGAACAACATTCTACATACATCCATGTTCAGTAAAATGAATATTTTGGGATATGCGGATGAGTTATTTTTCATGATGAATTTCGATTGACATATATATTGTGACATTATAATGTGTGTGTGTTTGTGTGTCTATATATATATATATATATATATATATATATATATATATATATATAGTCTCCAGATTTTCCAAAATATGAAATATATGTCTTCTTATACACCGCCTGAATTCATTCATATTCATATATGTGGATTTATAATTAACTTTTAACAAGTTTATTCTCAGAAATATACATCCACTGACATACATATTTGTTTCCTAGTACTGAAAACTAACTTCAGGGAAGGGTTCTTACAAATCCTAATATTTCTAGAGTAACTGACCAAGTTTAACATCAATGCAAATACATTCCTATTTGATATGATGTGTTTGTTAAAGTTCATTTTTATTCAAACTTGGTACGTTATTATTTATTCAGTTTATGGACATCATAAAATATATCCCTTCATTCACAAGTTCACAAATTTATAAATATTTGGTTCACTTTCAATCACTTCCTCCTTCGGAACACATATATTCCTTCATGTTTCTTGACGGGTCTTTTCACTGGACTTCTTTCTAAACACGTTATTTTCGATTGAATAATCATTTTTGAAGCAAAACTCACACACTATTCATGATAAACGGTAACCCTAATAATACCATTATATATATAACTGGTTGGAATTAATGTACGTATATCAATATATGATTTCCTCTATATTTTCAGATATTAAAACAATCCATTATTTAAATTTGGAACCAGTCATATAATTTTTTCACAGTATGGTCTATTAATGCATCATCTCTATTTTCATCAACACAGGGAAAACCTATTAGTATCCCCAGTACTAATTCATATGTTTTAAAAATATTGCTCCCAGAAAAGGTGGAAGAAATACTCATGTCACCTGATCTACATATACATATTATCACAGTAATATTCTGGACACAAAATGCAAATGTCACCGTTATGATTGCAATAAAGCCTCAATGGAATGTGAACATGGATTACTAAAAACATCCATGCCCAGTTTGCCTAATGCTCTCAAATGTCAATCCAATTGGTGACTACATTTTTGTTTCTTTTTAAGATTATGTATTCAACCTTAACCCTGTTGAAAATGTCTAATCCTATCCCTCACGTTATACTTTGCCTGATTTCCTAATGTCTCTATTGATGTCTGCTTTCCTACATATTTTTTCCCAGTTCATCATTGTGCCCGACTTTTCACATATGGTGCCATTAATATTCACTCTCTAACCGAAACCTATTGCTAAAGAACTTTTGGTCCAAATCCTAGACTCACTCTTCCTCCTAAACCTACTGACTATCTTTCTAATCCTACACACTATCCCTTTTTCACTGGATGTTCTCTTCTACATTCAATCATCTGAGGTACAGGGTCTTATGCCATTGTATATCGATTTAACTGAGACCTCGGTGCAAAACATTACTCAAGCTAAGGATCCCAATCAAGGGCCCAAATCCTTCTGGGCTTAAAATATTACCTAGATTTCTGTTTTCATACTTATATTTTACCTCTATATTCTTTTAAATATTGCTGGTTCCCAATACCATTATTCATCCAGCAGAATGATTCCTAAGCCAAATGGAACATGCTATTAACCCTAACCATACAATGTTCCCTCAATCTCACTTTACAGAAGAGGAGGGATAAAGTTGATATTACAATACAGGAAGTTAGGAGATCTTCCACCTGCTGAGTACCTCAAAATCCATGCAGAAATAATCCCTGGAGAAGATGTTGGCAGCTATGAAAGACCTGAGAGAACAAAAGTCATATTCCATGGCAAACAACATGGTCAGGATGAAAGGATGTGTCTGAGTCATCCTCTCTATTTTTAATGCAGGGAAGATGGACCAAAGCAGGCCTGTGTGGAGAGCTGTTCCCAGGTGACTATGGTTTCTATACCATTCTAACATGTGAATGTATCACAGGAAGTAGGGCAGCCTCCATGTCAGGAGACACTAGGACGCAACTGTTAGGACAAAGTGGTGGCCAAGACAGGGACCTCATTTATTTCCTGAAGGTAGTGACCTCACCTCATTTCCTTGGTGATGGAACTCTCTGAATTTTGTGATCCAGGAAGCCAGGCACCCAGAGCCAGTCCCAGTCCCAGTTGCAGTGGGCTCACTTGTTTGGATTCACTAAGGACAGAGTCAGTCTTTCTTGGTACCTACTGATGTAAGGGTTGCCAAATACCAAGAAAGCTCTGAAGAGGGGTCTTTCCTGAGAGGACAGGAATTGGCTCACCACTGCCTCCTGACAACTTCACAGAGTTGACCAAGGAGACCAGATGTGAGACAGAAAGGCCATTTCTGGGGAACATCATATGGCCTACCAGTCAGAGGACACTCCAGATAGTGACAGACCTACTTGTGGGAAAAAGTTGCATTTGTGGGTGTTGGTTTGTGTTTGTGGTTTTTTTCTCATGTTCTGAAAATAGGTAAAAAAGGAGGTTTGTTTGGTTTGGAGTGGACTGTTTCCAGTAAGTCATTTGACAAGGAGACTGTTTCTATGTCTGTGTATCCCACTGTATTTTTCTTTGTAGATATTAGAAAAAAAATAGCTCATTGGTTGTGTCCTGTCTAGTAGAAAGCTTCCCAGCATGCATCCTTTCCAATTAATGAATGGACTGAGGCTTGCCTTATCCATGGGCAACATCGGCTATCTACCTAATTTTCCATTTTTTCATGAATTCTGGCCACTCTCAAGATTAGTATCATGTATTTTTGTACAAGATATGTACCACCTCCAAGCTCTGTGACATGGCCATGTACTGGATAGCTGAAGGGAATGGCGAGCATCTCAGAAAACTCATATATCAGAGTAACCAGGAAAGTCTCCGTGGAGAAACCCTGCTTGGGGCCTTTTGATTAGCTATTGTTCTGTTGCTCTGAATGTCAGAAAGGTCTTTGCCTCAGGCCACCCCTTTGTGAAGCCTGAAGAAAACAGTTTTAAAATGGAAATGAATGGGCATCACCTGTGGCTCTTTGCTTCATAGCTTTGGAAATGGATGTGTCTGAATCAGCCTCTTGGCCCTGTGTGAGCCTGTGGTTTAGATTTTCAGCACCTGATGAATCTAAAGAAAGATCCCATGTGGGCATCCAAAACCTAAATGAAAAAAAGATCAGTGATTGTGGATGATGCCTCTCGCCTTCCTCTGTAAGATTCCTGACCTCCATCAAGTGAGAATAGGGATCATTTGTGTCAAATAAGTTCTTCAAAGGGCTGCAGAGGGGAGACAATAGGTGCTTGGGTTTTCTTATAACTCCAATTCACACTAAAAATCTATACCCCACAGTCAGTATGCCTCAAATTTGAGAAGTGGAGTAGTATTAACAGCAGGCCTATTTGATCACTTCTGTTTCACACTAACGTTGTCCAGGCCACCCTGACTTTAGGCAAATGAGGGGCAAGGGAGTTTATTTTTGACACTGTCTTGGGCTGTGCCCCTCATGGAAACCTCCAGCTAGAGGTTATGATTAGTGTCTATATAAAAGATGAAGAGGGCCGTGTGAGAGTGTTTTGGTTTTAATTGTCATCATTTGTGTAGCAATTGGAAGAGATGCCTGGGTCCACCTGGGCTTGAACTCTGTTGTGATTCCCCTTAGAGACTGAGTTGTGTAACTGACCTCAGAGAAGTATTGCCATGAATTGTGTTGGGATTTCAGGAGGCCACACATGAGATTCACCATTGGAATCTGAGATCTTGGCCCAGGGTGACTTTACACAGAGCACTGGGAATCTAAGCCAGGATATCACAAGATTTTATTCTGAAAGATTCCAGCCATAGTTGAGAGTCAAAACACACATGCAACTCACATTGTAGACCTCAATGGGCCTGGCTTCATGAGACCTTTTGCCCACTCATTGTGAAGCCTTGCCTGTGAGAGTTCACCAGAGCTTTCATTGAAATGAGATTCCTAACCATTTATTGGTTCCTGTATAAATTGAATCCCACAGTGCCTCCAACTTCATTATTGAAAAATATCTAGATATATACCATGAATTTTTTGAAATTACCATGACCAGGTGGCACTGGAGAACATTTGGATGTCCTGTTGCTAATCATGATTGTACCAGACAGTGCCTTAATTGACTGTGTTTCATGAAAATGCTGTAGAACATAGATGCCAGTAAGTTGGAGCCTGCAGACTAGTGGGCATAAAGCAGTGGAGTGTAGGTGTGTGAAAAAACATCAGTTGTGGGTCCACGTGGATCTGGCATTGGCTTAGAAATGACTTGTCACTGACATGGTACATCCAGCAGACCCTTCTATGTAAAGGCATCTTGTTATATGGAGAGGATTCCTGCCAATGATCAGAATAAGGGGGCTATTGTCGAGTTGAAAAGCTATGTGGGATTTAAGCCTCATTGGTGCATTTTACTGCAGACCCTCACCCACCACATATGAGAGTACATCCTCCAGCACTGTGTCCCAGTGGAACTCCTTGTATTTCGTGAAGCCAATACCAAACTCACAGTGCAGCAGTAAGAAACACCACGAAAGTGGAGCATGAACAAATGGCTTTACAGACAACAGGGTTAGATACTTAGACCCCAGTGGCCAAAGTTTACCTACAAATAGAGAATTCAGCACTGCTGCCTCATGTCCACTAGAAAATAAGGAACCATGTCATCCAGGTCACATAGATGGAGACCCAGCATTGATGGTCTCACTACAAAGGAAGCAAAAGCTCCTGACAAAAACATATTTCAACTGCCCAACCTCAGAGGCAGTTTCTGAAAAAGTCATTAGGCCAGCAGAGCTCCATGTTTGTGAAGTGTTTACCCTCTCCCTTTTTGTAAACTGTTCTACCTCCTACAAGTTTGTGAAGTTCTGAGCATTTTCCTTTCCACATATGTATTCACAGATTTTCTAACTCTTCTCCACTAATTGTGTCTTATTTGGGGCGAAGGTAATGTCAAAGCATTGTTCTGGCTGAGAGTGGGAAGATTTTTGTGTAGCACATATTTGCATACATATTAGATTCATTTTCCTATTTTCCATTTGAAATACTGAATCCCTGACACTAACCCATACCCTACTAGACTCTGACTACTAAACCTAATATGATGGAGAAAAAGAAACCTAACAGAATAGAAATACAGGCCTTTCATAGGAGGCATGGTGTATACTTGGACTTGCCTTCTGCTTTATCAATGGTATGTGTTATAAATCTAGTCAACTTTTCATTGTAATACTACTCCATGAGTTTTTAAAGTTAAAACATATGTAAATTTCTGTCTCCCTTTCTCTGTAGCCTATTCATCAAATGTATTTTTTTATGCATTTTTAGAATTCTAACTGGTATCACATGTACATTCTTGTGAGATCGCTTATTTTCGAAGATACAAATTGTGAGAAGAGATCGCTCCCTCTAAATACAGATGGAACTGGAATTTCCACCTATGGGTGAATTTCCTAGATGAACAATATTATGTATAAATAAATGTTCAGTAAAATGAATATTTTTGGATACGTGGATGATATATATTTCATGATGAATTTCGAATGGCATATATATTGCTACATTTTAATGTCTGTGTATGTGTGTATCTATCTATTTATCTATCTATCTATATAGATATAGATATCTACTCTTCAGATTTTCAAAATATGAAATATATGTGTCTTATTATACACTCCCTAAATAAACTCATGTGTGTGTATGTAGATTTATAATCAACTTTTCACAAAATTATTCTTAGAAATATTCATCCACCTTAAATACATATTTTTTCCTAGTACTGAAAAGTAAATTAAGTGAATGGTGTATACAATTCGTAATATTTCTACAGTGACTGAACCAGTTTCACATCAATGTAAGTAGACACCTATGGGACCATGATGTGTATTTTGAAGTTCATTTTTATTCAGACACTGGTACATTACTATTTCTGCAGTTTATGGACATTATAGGATATATCCTTTCATCCACAATTTCACAAATTTATAGGCATTTGGTTCACTTTCAATCACTTCCTACTTCAGAACACATGTATTCCTCCATGTTTCTTGACTGTTCTTTTCATGAGATTCTTTCCAAACACAGTATTATTGATTTCCATAATCACTTTTTTTTTAATTTTTTTTATTGGTTGTTCAAAACCCTACAAAGCTCTTGACATATCATATTTCATACATTAGCATACATTAGCTTCAAGTGAGTTATGAACTCCTGTTTTTACCCCAAGTACAGATTGCAGAATCACATGGGTTACACATCCACATTTTTACATAACACCATAATAGTAACTGTTGTATTCTGCTACCTTTCCTATCCTCTACTATCCCCCCTCCCCTCCCCTCCCATCTTCTCTCTCTACCCCCTATACTGTAATTCATTTCTCACCTTGTTTATTTTCCTATTCCACTTACAACCTCTTATATGTAATTTAGTATAACAATGAGGGTCTCCCTCCGTTTCCATGCAATTCCCCTTTTCTCTCCCTTTCCCTCCCACCTCATGTCTCTGTTTAATGTTAATCTTTTCTTCCTGCTCTTCCTCCCTGTTTTATTCTTAGTTGCTCTCATTATATCAAAGATGACATTTGGTATTTGTTTTTTAGGGATTGGCTAGCTTCACTAAGCATAATCTGCTCTAGTGCCATCCATTTCCCTGCAAATTCCAAGATTTTGTCATTTTTTAGTGCTGCGTAATACTCCATGGTGTATAGATGCCACATTTTTTTAATCCATTCATCCATTGAAGGGCATCTGGGTTGGTTCCACAGTCTAGCTATTGTAAATTGTGCTGCTATGAACATCATCTCGATAGACGCAGAAAAAGCATTCGACAAAATACAGCATCCCTTTATGTTCAAAACATTAGAAAAACTAGGGATAACAGGAAATAACCTTGACATTGTAAAAGCTATCTATGCTAAGCCTCAGGCTAGCATCATTCTGAATGGAGAAAAATTGAAGGCATTCGCTCTAAAATCTGGAACAAGACAGGGATGCCCTCTATCACCACTTCTATTCAATATAGTTCTCGAAACACTGGCCAGAGCAATTAGACAGACAAAAGAAATTAAAGGCATAAAAATTGGAAAAGAAGAACTTAAATTATCATTATTTGTGGATGACATGATTTTATACCTAGAAGACCCAAAAGGGTCTACAAAAAAACTACTAGAACTAATATATGAATTCAGCAAAGTAGCAGGTTATAAAATCAACACACATAAATCAAAGGTATTCCTGTATATCAGCAACAAAACTTCTGAAATGGAAATGAGGAAAGCCACTCCATTCACAATATCCTCAAAAAAAATAAAATACTTGGGAATCAACCTAACAAAAGAGGTGAAAGATTTATACAATGAAAACTACAGAACCCTAAACAGAGAAGTAGAAGAAGATCTTTGAAGATGGAAAAATATACCCTGTTCATGGATAGGCAGAACTAACATCATCAAAATGGCGATATTACCAAAAGTTCTATATAGGTTTAATGCAATGCCAATCAAAATCCCAAAGGCATTGCTTGTAGAAATAGATAAAGCAATCATAAAATTCATATGGAAAAATAAAAGACCCAGAATAGCAAAAGCAATTCTAAGCAGGAAGTGCGAATCAGGCGGTATAGCGATACCAGATTTCAAACTATATTACAGAGCAATAGTAACAAAGACAGCATGGTACTGGTACCAAAACAGGCAGGTGGACCAATGGTACAGAATAGAGGACACAGAGACCAATCCACAAAGTTACAACTATCTTATATTGGATAAAGGGGCTAAAAACATGCAATGGAGGAAGGATAGCATCTTCAACAAATGGTGTTGGGAAAACTGGAAATCCATATGCAACAAAATGAAACTGAATCCCCTCCTCTCACCATGCACAAAAGTTAACTCAAAATGGATCAAAGACCTTGATATCAAATCAGAGACTCTGCGTCTGATAGAAGAAAGAGTTGGCTACGATCTACATATAGTGGGGTCGGGCTCCAAATTCCTTAATAGGACACCCATAGCACAAGAGTTAATAGCAAGAATCAACAAATGGGACTTACTTAAACTAAAAAGTTTTTTCACAGCAAGAGAAACAATAAGAGAAGTAAATAGGGAGCCTACATCATGGGAACAAATATTTACTCCTCACACATCAGATAGAGCCCTAATATCCAGAATATACAAAGAACTCAAAAAATTAGACAATAAGATAACAAATAACCCAGTCAACAAATGGGCCAAGGACCTGAACAGAAACTTCTCAGAGGAGGACATACAATCAATCAACAAGTACATGAAAAAGTGCTCATCATCTGTAGCAGTCAGAGAAATGCAAATCAAAACCACCCTAAGATACCATCTCACTCCAGTAAGATTGGCAGCCATTATGAAATCAAACTCCATAATCACTTTTGAAGCCAAACTCACACACTGTTCATGATAAACCATAACGCTAATATTACCATTAGATGTATAACTGGTTGGAATGAATGTATGTATATCAATATAAGATTTCCTATATATTTTCAGATATCAATTCAATCCATTATTTAACGTTTGAACCAGTTTTATTATTTATTCACAGTATGGTCTATTAAGGCATCATCTCTATATTCGTAGACCGATGGTATACCTATTTGTATCCCCAATACTAATTTTTAAGTCTTTAAAATATTGCTTTCAGAAATGGTGGAAGAAATACTGTAGTCACCTGATATACATATACATTTCATCACAGTAATATTCCTGAAACAAAATGCAAGGGTCACACTTATGATTGTATCAAAGCCTATATTGAAAGTGAGCATGTATTACTAACAACATCCATGCCCTGATTAACAAATGATCTCAAATACCATTCCTATTGGTGACTACATATTTGTTTCTTCCTAAGATTATATATTGAAACTGAACCCTGTTAAAAATATCTTATCCTATCACTCACTTTGTACTTTGCCTTATTTCCTAATGTCTCTATTGATATCTGCTTTCCTACACATTT
Source organism: Callospermophilus lateralis (assembly GCF_048772815.1). NCBI lineage: Eukaryota > Metazoa > Chordata > Mammalia > Rodentia > Sciuridae > Callospermophilus > Callospermophilus lateralis. The sequence goes on along the minus strand of NW_027512870.1, from coordinate 175,734 downwards.
TCCCCAGTATATCACTGTGACTGACTGTTCACATATGCTGACATTTACACTCACTCTCTAATCAAAACTCTATATCTAAAGAACATTTGGTCCAACTCCTCGACTCACTCAAATGGATTCTTCAAAGCCCTGCATAGGGTAGCCCATAGTTGCTTGAGTTTTCTCATGACCCCAATTCACGTAAAGAATCCATACCCCACAGAGAATAGGCCTCAAATTGGAGAAGTAGAGCAGTATTATTGGCAGGCCTATTTGATCACTCCTGCTTCACAGGAAGAGTTTCCATGCCACCCTGACTTTAGGCAAATGAGGGGCATGTGAGCTTATATTGGACACTGTCTTAAGCTGCGCCCTTCATGGAAACCTCCAGCCAGAGGTTATGATGAGTCTCTAAATTGAAGAAGATGAGGGCCATGTGGGAGTGTTTTGGTTTAATTGTGGTCATTTGTGTGGTGGTTGGAAGAGATGACTGGGTCCACCTGTGCTTGAACTCTGTAGTGATTCCCCTTAGAGACTGAGTTCTGGAACAGATCTCAGAGAAGTATTGGCATAAATTGTGTTGAGATTTTAGGAGGCCACGCATGAGAGTTGCCCTTGGAGACTGAGATCTAGGCCCAGGATAGCTTTCAAAGAGCACTGGGAATCTCAGCCAGGATATCACATGACTTTACTCAGAAAGACTTGGAAGCCATAGTTGAGAGTCAAAACAAACATGGCCCTCAATTGTAGACCTCAATGGGCCTGGCTTAATGTGACCTTTTGGCCACTCTTTGGGAAGCCTTGCCTCTGAGAGTTCTCCCGAGCTTTAATTGAAATGAGCTTCCTCACCATTTCATGGTTCCCGAATGAATTGAATGCCACAGTGCCTCCAAATTTATCTTTGAAAATTGGCTAGATAAATACCATGAAATTTTTTAAATTCTTATGAACAGGTGGCACTGGAGAACCTTTGGATGTCTATTGCTGATCACGAGTGTACCAGACATTGCATTGATTGACTGGGTTTCATGAAAACGGTGAGAACAGAGATGCCAGAATGTTGAGGCCTGCTGACTAGTTGGCCTAGAGCAGTGGTGGGCAGGTGTATGATAAAACATCTGTCGTTGGGCCATGTGGATCTGCCATTGGCTTCCAAATGCCTTGTGACTGACATGGTGCAGCCAGCAGAACCATACAAGTTAAGGGACCTTATTATATGGAGAGGTTTCAGGGCAATATTCAGAATCAGGTTGATATGGACATGGGTGCAAGCTTTTGGGGATAGAAGCCTGGTTGGTGCATTCTCCTGCAGACCCTCACCCACTACACGTGAGAGTACTCTCTATAGCACTGTGTCCAAGTTTTTCTTTTTGTATTTTGTGAAGCCAATACCAAACTCCCAGTGCAGCAGTAAGAAACACTACGAAAAGTGAAGTATGACCAAATGGCTTCACAGACCACATGGTTAGACACTTAGACCCCAGTGGCCTCAGTTTACCTACAAAGAGAGAATTCAGAACTGCTGCCTCATGTTCTATTGCAAATAAGGAACCATGTCATCCAGGTCACATAGATGCTGACGCAGCTTTGATGGTCTCACTACAAAGGAAGCGAAAGCTCCTGACAACAACAAATATTTCAAGGGCCCAAACTCAGAGGCAGTTTCTCAGAAATTAATTAGGCCACCAGAGCTCCATGTTTGTGAAGTGTTTACCCTTTACCTTACTTTTGGAAATTCCTCTACCACCTCCAAGGTTGTGAACTCCTGAGCATTTTCTTTTCCAGATATATATTCACAGATTTTCAAACTCTTCTCCACTAATTGTGTATTACTTGTGGTGAAGGAAATATCAAGGCATTTTTTTGGATGACAGTAGGAAGATTTTTGTCTAACAAATATTCGCATACACATTAGATTCATTTTCCTATTTTCCATTTGAAATACTGAATCCCTGACACTAACCCATACCCTACAAGACTCTGACTACTAATCCTAATATGATGGAGAAAAAGAAACCTAACAGAATAGAAATACAGGCCATTCATAGGTGGCATGGTGTATACTAGGACTTGCCTTCTGCTTTATCAAGTGTATGTGTTATAAATCTAGTCAACTTTTCATTGTAGTACTTCTCCATGAGTTTTTAAAGTTAACACATATGTAAATTTCTGTCTCCTTTTCTCTGTAGCCTATTCATCTTATGTATTTTATTATGCATATTTAGAATCCTACCTGGTATCACACATACATTCTTGTGAGCTCACTGTTTTTGGATGATACAAATTGTGAAAAGAGATCACTCCCCCTAAATACTGATGGAACTGAAAATTCAACAAATTGGTGAATTTCCTAGATGAACAACATTATACATAAATCCATGCTCAGTAAAAAGAATATTTTTGGATATGAGGATGATATATATTTCATGATGAATTTTGATTGGCATATATATTGCTACATTTTAATGTCTGTGTTTTTATCTTTATAAATAAATATATATATATATATATATATATATATATATATATATATATATATATATTTATATATATATACTCTCCAGATTTTTCACAATATTAAATATATGTGTCTTATTATTCACTCCCTAAATACATTCATATTCATGTATGTGGATTTGTAATCAAATTTGCACAAGATTATTCTCAGAAAAATTCATCCACATAAAATACATATTTATTTTCCAGTACTGAAAACAAACTTCGGTGAATTGTGCTTACAAATCCTAATATTTGCATGGTAACTGACCCAGTTTAACATTAATGCAAGTATAATCTTATGGGACATGATGTGTATTTTGAAGTTCATTTTTATTCAACAGTGGTACATTACTATTTCTTCAGTTGATGGATATCATAGGATATAACTTTTCATCCACAAGTTCACAAATCTGTAGGCATTTGGTTCACTTTCAATTACTTCCTGCTTCAGAACATATGTATTCCTCCATGTTTCTTGACTGTTCTTTTTATGAGATTCTTTCCAAACACATTATTTTCGATTTCCATAATCATTTTTGAAGGAAAGAGGCGCCTTACTTACCCCCAGAAAGGTTCGTTGAGGTCTCCTTGTCCTGCGCTGCGTGATTCCCGGCCAATGCACCAAATGTAAGGTTCCGGCGAATGTTGGAGGAAGAGACCATCAAGAAACTGTGGCTCATGCAACAGTAAAAGGCGTTTATTGAGGATCCAATCCAGCATGCTGGGGCTACGTGCTCACTCAAGATGGGAGAGCATCCCAGAGCCCCGAGCAGGGGTTGAGCAGTGCTTAAGTACACTTTTTGGGCAGGGCAGGACTTTACATATATTACAGTCTCCTTTAAGAAATCATCATACACCACAGGAAAATCAAACAACAATTCCTAAACATGATTAGTTCATTTATTGGTGGGAACATGTAAGGCGGGAGTGATAGGTCAGTTCTAAAGCGGGGTACACATTCAAAATGATTGGTTTAGGCCCTGCAATGCCTCTGTGCCAGGCCTCACAGGGTCCTAGGTTATTAAAAAACCAGGCGGTCAAGGGGAATATTTACTGGGTACTCCGGGAATTGTCCTACAAGCTACAGGAATTTCAGGTTTTGCGTGTAGCATAGGAACTTAACAATACCTGGTCCTTTACATTTTAACACAAGCCTTGCTGCTTAAAAACTTTACAACACCCGGTCTTTTACACTTTAACTTTTACACTTTAATTTCAATTTCTTTTACCCTTACAGATCACTCCTGGTGCACAAGAAGGGTGTCCAAGCCACCCTGACTTTAGGCAAATGAGGGCCAAGGGAGCTTATTTTGGACACTGTCTTGGGCTGTGCCCCTCATGGAAACCTCCAGCCAGATGATATGATGAGTGCCTTTATGGAAGAAGAGGAGGGCAATGTGGGATTGTTTTGGTATTAATTGTGGTCATTTGTGTGACGGTTGGAAGAGATGACAGGGTCCACCTGGGCTTGAAGTCTGGTGTGAATCCCCTTAGAGACTGAGTTCTGGAACTGACCTCAGAGAAGTATTGCATGAATTGTGTTGAAATTTTAGTAGGCCACGCATGAGAGTCGCTCTTATAAACTGAGATCAAGGCCCAGGGTGGCTTTCCACAGAGCACTGGGAATATCAGCCAAGATATCCCATGATTTTATTCTTAAAGACTTGGTAGCCATAGTTGAGAGTCAAAACACACATGGAACTCACAACGTATACCTCAATGGGCCTGACTATATTTGACCTTTTGGCCACTCTTTGGGAAGCCTTGCGTATGAGAGTTCTCCAGAGTTTCATTGAAATGAGCTTCCTCAACATTTAGTGGTTCTTGAAACCCACAGTGCCTCCAACTTCATCCTTGAAAAAATGGCTAGATAAATACCATGAAATTTTTGAAAATTCCATGACCAGGTGGAACTGGAGAATCTTTGGGTGTCCTGTTGCTGATCATGAGTATACTAGAGGGTGCCTTGATTGACTGGGTTCCATAAAAATAATGTAGAAAAAAGATGCCAGTAAGTTGGAGCCTGCTGAGAAGTGGGCCTAGAGCAGCGGTGGGCAGGTGTGCAGGTGTGTGATAAAACATCTGTGGTAGGTCCATGTGGTTTGGCCATTGGCTACCAAATGGCTTGTGAAGGACATGGTGCAGCCAGCAGACCCTTATTTGTATAGGCATTTTGATATGTGGAGAGGTTTCAGGGCAATTTTCAGAATCAGGTTGACATGGTCAATGGTGCAAGCTATGTGGGAAAGAAGCCTGGTTGGTGCATTCTCCTGCAGACCATGACTCACCACAGTGACAGAACTCTCTCCAGCACTGTGTCCCAGTTGAAATTGTTGTATTTCGTGAAGCAAATACCAAAGTCCCAGTGTAGCAGCAAGAACCACAACAGAAAGTGGAAGAGGACCAAATGGCTTCACAGTCCACACGGGGTGACACTTAGCCCCCAGTGGCCACAGTTTACCTACAAAGAGAGAATTCAGCACTGCTGCCTCAGGTTCATTGGAAAATAAGAAACCATGTCCTCCAGGTCACATAGATGCAGACCCAGCTTTGATGGGCTCACTATAAAGGAAGCTAAAGCTCCCGACAACAACATATATTTCAAGTGCCCAACCTCAGAGGCAGTTTCTCAAGAAGTATTTAGGCCAGCAGAGCTCCATGTTTGTGGAGTGTTTACCATGTCCCTTACTTATGGAAACTGCTCTATCACCTCCAAGGTTGGGAACTCCTGAGCGTATTCCATTCCAGATATGTATTCACGTATTTTCTAACTCTTCTCCTCTAATTGTGTCTTACTTGTGGCAAAGGTAATGTCAAGGCATTGTTGTGGATGAAAGTGGGACGATTTTTGTGTAGCACATATTTGCATACACATTGGATTCATTTTCCAATTTTTCATTCAAAATACTGAATCCCTGACACGAAACTATACCCTACTAGACTCTGACTACTATTCCTAATATGATGGAGAAAAATAACTCAAACAGAATAGAAATACAAGAAGTTCAGAAGAGGCATGGTGTATAGTTGGACTTGCCGTTTGCATTATGTAGGTTAGGTGTTATAAATCTAGTTAATTTTTAATTGAAATAGTTCTCCATGTGTTTTTAAAGTTAATGAATATGTGAATTCCTGTATCCCTTTCTCTGTAGCCTATTCAGCACATGTATTTTTATATGCACATATAGAATCCTACCTGGTATCACATATACATTCTTGTGAGGTGGCTGACTTGGCAGATACAAATTATGAGAAGAGATCACTCCTGCTAAATGCTGTTGGATCTTAAAATTCAACCTATGGGTGACCTTCCTAGTTGAACAACATTATTCATAAATCCATGTTCATTAAAATTAATATTTCGGGATCTATGGATGATATATATTTCACCATGAATTTCGATTGGCATATATATTGCCACTTTATAATGTCTGTCTGTGTTTTGTATATATATATATATATATATATATATATATATATATATATATATATATATACTCTCCAGATTTTTCACAATATGAAATATATGTGTCTTATTATTCACTCCCTAAATACATTCATATTCATGTATGTGGATTTGTAATCAACTTTGCACAAGATTATTCTCAGAAATATTCATCCACCTGAAATACTTATTTGTTTCCTAGTACTGAAAACAAACTTCAGTGAAAGGTGCATACAAATCTTAATATTTCTACAGTAACTTACCAAGTTTAACATCAATGCAAGTAGATTCCTATGGGACATGATGTGTATTTTGACGTTCATTTTTATTTAAAACTGGTACAGTACTATTTCTTCAGTTTATGCACATCCATGGATAAATTTTTCACCCAAAATTTCAAAATTAAAGACATTTGTTTCACTTTCAATCACTTCCTGCTTCCGAACACATGTAGTCCTCCAGGTTTTTCGACTGGTCGTTTCATGAGACTTCTTAACAAACACATTATTTTCGATTTCCATAATCACTTTTGAAGGAAAACTCACACACCCTCTTCATGATAAACCGTAACCCTAATATTACCATTAGACTTATAATTGGTTGTAATGAATGTATGTATACAAATATCAATATAAGATTTCCTGTATATTTTCAGATATCAATTTATTCTAATTCCAATTTCTAAAGTTGGATCCAGTTATATTATTTATTCACAGTACGATCTATTCATGCATCATCTCTATATTCATTGACACAGGGTACACCTATTTGTATACCCAATACTAATTTATGGCTTTTAAAAATATTGCTTCCCATAATGGTGGAAGAAATACTCATGTCACCTGATCTACATATACATTTTATCACAGTAATATTCTGGACAAAAATGCAAAGGTCACACTTATGATTGTACCAAACCCTAAATTGAAAGTGAGTATATATTACTAAAAACATCCTTGTCCAGGATGCCTAATTCTCCCAAGTGTCAAAATTGTTGGGGACTATATATTTGTTTCTTCCTATGATTATATATTCAACCTCAACCCTGTTGAAAATGTCTAATCCTATCACGCATTTTATAATTTGTCTGATTTCCTAATGTCTCTATTGAGACCTGCTTTCTTACATATTTTCCCCAGTTCATCATTGTGACTGACTCTTCACATGTGCTGACATTTACATTCACTCTCTAAACGAAACCCTATTGCTAAAAAACTATTGGTCCACCTCGAAGACTCACTCTTCTTCCTAAACCTACTATCTTCCAAATCCTACCGACTATCCATTTTTGACTGGATGTTCTCTTCGACATTCAGGCATCTGAGGTGCAAGGTTTTATTCCATTGTGTATCGATTTATCTGAGACTAAAATGCAGAATGTAATTCAAAGCTAAATATCCCAAAGAAGGGCCCAATGCCCTTTCTGGCTTCAAATCGTAACTAGATTTATGTTTTCATACTTATATTTCAAATATATATTCTTATAAATTTTGCAGGTTCCCAATACCATTATTCATCCAGCAGAATGAATCCTAACACAAGTCAAATATGTTATTGACCCTAACCATACACTGTTCCCTCATTCTAAATTTACAGAGAGGAGGGACAGAGTTGGTCTTACAATACAGGAAAGTAGGGGATCTTCCACCTGCTGAGAACCTCAAAGTTCCATGCAGAAATGTTGACTGAAGAAGATGTAGGCAGCTATGAAGGACCTGAGAGAACAAAAGTCATGTTCAATGGCAAACAACCTGTTCAGGATGAAGGGTTCTGTCTGAATCAGCCTCTCACATCTTAATTTAGAGAAGATGGACCAAACCAGGCCTGTGTGGGTAGCTGTTTCTGGGTGCCTATGGTTGTATACCATTCTAAATTGTGAAAGTGTCACAGGAAGTAGGGGCAGCCTCCTTCTCATGTGACAATTGGAAGCCACTGGTAGGACAAAGTGGTTGCCAAGGCAGTGACCTCATTCAGTTCCTAAAGGAAGTGACCTCACCTCACTTCCTTGGTGATGGAAATCTCTGAACTTGGGATTCATGAAGCCAGGCACCCAGAGCCAGTCCCAGTCCCAGTCCCAGTGGTCTCACTTGTTTGGATTTAACAAGGACAGTGTCTGTCTTTCTTGGTACCTACTAATGTGAGGATGGCCAAATGCCAGGAAAGCTCTAAAGAGGGGTCAATCCTGAGAAAGCAGGTAGTTGCTCACCTCTGGGTCCTGACACCTGCACAGAGTTGGCCAAGGAGACCAGATCTGAGACAGATCAGGCCATTCCATGGGAATATAGTATGGCTCACCAGTCAGAGGACACTCCGGATAGTCACAGAACTTCTTGGGGGAAGGAGGTGCCTTTTGGGTGTGGGGGTGGGTTTCTGGTTTTGTCTCATGTTCAGAGAATAGGTAGGCAAGGCGCTTTTTTTGGTGTGGAATGAACTGTTTCTAGTAAGTCATTTGACAAGGCGAGTGTTTCTATGTCTGTCTATCACACTGTTTCCGTGGTTGCAGATATTAGAAAAGAAAATGCATCAATGGATGTGTCCTGTCTAGTAGAAAGCTTCCCAGCATTCATCCTGTCCAATTTATGAATGGATTTCAGATTGCCTTTTCGATGGGTAACACCTGCAATCTTCCTAAGTTTCAGTTTTCTTCTGGACTTCTGCCCCTCTCCAGAATAGGCTCATGGTTTTATGTCTAAGGTATGTACCACTTCCAAGCTCTGTGCCATGACCATGTACTGGATAGCTCAAAGGAATGGCGAGCATCTCTGAAAAATCAGATATTAGTGTGACCATTAAATCTCAGTGGAGAAACCCTGCTTTGGGCCTTTTGCTTACCTATTGTTCTGTTGCCCTGAATGTCAGGAAGTTCTTTGCCTCAGGCCACCCCTTTGTGAAGCCTGAAGAAAACAGTTTTCAAATGGAAATGAATGGGCAACACTTGTGGCTCTTTGCTTAATTGCTTTGGAAAGGGATGTGTCTGAATCAGCCTCTTGGCCCTGTGTTAGGCTGTAGCTTAGATTCTCAGCACCTGATGGATCTAAAGAAAGATCCCATGGGTGCATTAAAAACCAAAATGGCCAAAAGAGCAGTCATTGTTTATGAAGACTCTCGCCTTCCTCTCTAAGGTTCCTGACATCCATCAAGTGAGAATAGGGATCCTTTGTTTCAAAAGAGTTCTTCAAAGCCCTGCAGAGGCTATCCCATAGGTGCTTGGGTTTTCTCATGACACCAATTTACATGAAGAATCTAAACCCTACAGTCAGTAGGCCTCAAATTGGAGAAGCCAAGCTGTATTAACGGTAGGCCGATTTGATCACTCCTGTTTCACAGTCAGGATTTCCAGGCCACACTGACTTTAGGCAAATGAGGGGCAAGGGAGGTTATTTTGGACACTGTCCTGTCCTGCGCCCCTCATGGAAACCTCCATCCAGAGGTTATGATGAGTGTCTATATGGAAGAAGAAAAGGGTTATGTGGGAGCGTTTTGTTTGGAATTGTGGTAATTTGTGTGGCACTTAGAAGAAAAGACTGGGTCCACCTGGGCTTGAACTCTGTTGTGATTCCTCTTAGAGAATGAATTCTGGAACTGACCTCAGAGAAATATTTTCATGAATTGTGTTTGTTTTTTACTAGGCCATGCATGAGAGTCGCCCTTGGAACCTGAGATCTAGGTGCAGGGTGGCTTTCCCCAGAGCACTGGGAATCTCAGCCAGGATATCACATGATTTTATTCTGAAAGACTTTGCAGCCACAGTTGAGAGTCAAAACACACATGGACCTCACATTGTAGACCTCAATGGGCCTGGCTTCATGTGACCTTTTGGCCACACTTTGGGAAGTCTTGCCTGTGAGTGTTCTCTAGAGCTTTCATTGAAATGAGCTTCCTCAACATTTAATGGTTCCTGAATAAATTGAAACCCAAAGAGCCTCCAACTTCATCCTCGACAAATGGCTTGATAAATACCATGAAATTTTTGAAATTCCCATGACCAGGTGGCACTGGAGAACTTTTGGATATCCTGTTGCTGACCATCAGTGTACCAGACAGTGCCTTGACTGACTTTGTTTCATGAAAATTGTGTAGAACAGTGATGCCAGTAAGTTGGAGCCTGCTCATTAGTGGGCCTAGAGCAGTGGTGTGAAGGTGTGTGATAAAACATGTGTGGTGGGGCCATGTTGATCTGCCATTGGCTTGCAAATGCCTTGTGACTGACAGGGTACAGCAAGCAGACCCTTATATGTAAAGGCATCTTGTTATATGGATAGGTTTATGGGCAATGTTCAGAATCAGGTTGGCTACCTGGTATCACACGTACATTCTTGTGAGGTGGCTGACTTGGCAGATACAAATTGAGAGAAAAGATCACTCCTACTAAACCCCATTGAAACTGAATATTCAACATATGGGTGAGCTTTCTAGTTGAACAACATTATACATAAATCCATGTTCAGTAAAATGAATATTTTTAGATCTGTGGATAATATATATTATATGATGAATTTTGATTGACATATATATTGCTACTTTTTTGTGTGTGTGTGTTTTGTGTGTGTGTGTGTGTATATATATATAAATATATATATATATATATATATATATATATATATATACACACACACTCTCCAGATATTTCAAAAAATGAAATATATGTGTCTCATATACACTCCCTAAATTCATTCATGTTCATGTATCTGTATTTATAATCAACTATTCACAAGATTATTCTCAGAAATATTCATGCACCTGAAATTTGCCTAATGCTCTCAAATATCAATCCTATTGGTGTCTACATATTTGTTTTTTCCTAAGATTATATATTCAAACTCAATCCTTTTCAAAATATCTAGTCCTGTCACTCACTTTGTAATTTCCCTGATTTCATAATGTCTCTATTGATATCTGCTTTCCTACATATTTTCCCCAGTTCATCATTGTGACTGACTCTTCAACTGTGCTCACATTTACATTCACTCTCTAACTGAAACCGTATTGCTAAAGAACTTTTGTTCTAAATTCTATACTCACTCTTCTTCCTAAACCTACTGACTATCTTCCTAATCCTACCAACTATACCTTTTTCACTGGATGTTCTCTTCTACATTCAATCATCCAAGTAAATGTCGGGCAAGCTTCGGAGAAGGAGACGACCAACAGAGTACTCATGATACAGCAAAAGGTTTATTGGGTTTCCAGCATGCTGGGGCTCAGAGCTCACTTTAACAGAGCAGATAGCCCTGAGAATAGCTTAAGTAGAGTTTGTATACTTTCCCTGGAGAAGGCAGGGAGGGAAGTTTATTGATGGGTCACGACGAGTGGGCAGTTTGCATGCAACTGGGTGAGGGAGTACATTCTGTAGTTTGGCAGTTGGGGACAGCACATTTTGGGAACAAGTTTTGCAAGCATTTCTCAAGATTTCAACAGTTTTTTTGTTAAGCATAGGGAAATACAGGAAGTGACAAGTACTTATTTTATTAACCTTTCATTCCTCACTTCTTTTTCTGGCTACTTTTAATCATAAAAATTATCATTGGGGGGTTTCACATTCTATGTCTCCTAGTGGGGTATTACCATAAGTTTAACCCGTCCAATTTGAGCCTGGAGAAAAGAAATTACACGGTTGAGAAAACAGGGTTTTATAGTTATCAATAATATGAGGATTATTATTGGACCGGCCAGGGTTGATAAAAACGTAGTTAACCAGGGGCACTGTGTGAACCAAGACTCAAACAACCCTTTTTGGGTCTCTCTCTCTCTTGTTGATGCTCTTTAATGTGTCTTTTTAATTTACTCATAGATTTTATTACAACTCCAGTATGTTCGGCATAAAAACAACATTCTTCCCTCAATGCAGCACAAAGGCCCCCTTCTTTAATGAAGAGGAGGTCCAAACCTCAACTGTTCTGTAAAACAACTTCAGAGAGAGAGGTTAAAGTTTCATGCAAAGCTCTGATGGTGGTTTCTAATATCTTAGTTTTGGTCTATTGCTGCTTCTAATTGGGTCATTTATTGTGTCACATGGACAAGGGCAGTGGTTCCTGGGCCCACCCGTGCAGCAAATCCTATTCCTAATATGATGGCTAAAGTGAGGGATATATGCTCCCAGTGGAACCTGGTTGTTTGTCCCCCTATTTGATCTTCAAATGAACCTGCTTCATAATAGAGCACTCTGGGAAACATCTGCACCATTACACGATTAATCACATCTGTTGACCATTTCATGAAAACATAAACAAGGTTTAAGTATATAGAATTATTCTGTTGTAAGGACGGACAAGGCAAGGCACCTAAGATAGCACTAAAGACAGGGAAACAGTCCTATTTGGTTACAACCGGATTCAGAGGGCATTGCTTCTGTTGTAATCAATTAATCCCCTGAAACTCAAGTTTAGGTAGTTTCAGAATTTTGTACCCAACATGTAAGGGAAGGTGCTCAGAAGCTCACAGTCTGCAGAAGTTCAAAAACGCAGTATTTGTTCCTGTTTTTCCCCTGTTCTGGGCAAGTTAACTTTTAAAGGACACCTGGGAGGGGGAGAGCTTTTTCTTCCCTTTCTTATTTTACCCCTGCCAGCTGTTACCATGGAGACCAGTTGGTAACTTCTTTATCTTAGAAATGTAGCCATCTCTGTGAATCCCCAGCTCAAGGACAGAGGCCTTGTTCACATATTTTGTGAAAAACTAGTAAAAGGGTGTTTACCTGAGAAGTGCTGATTTTTTTAGCCACTGGCCAAGTAGAACAGGGCAACACGAAAAGAGGAAGTTTATCTACATTGAACTCTTTTATAGGGACTCTTTTGCTGAAAGTCCTAAAGTCAGCCATGGTGAAGACTTCTGGACAAGGTCAGTTAAGACTTTTCTGTGGGCCTAGTGCAGAGGGGGAAGACGGGGAAAGTGGGCTGAGATCAGCTCCGTGGATCTGAGAATGAGGAAGGAGAGATGTAAAAGAATAATGGGAAACGGGTTTGAGATTTTCCTAGCAACAAAAACTTGAAAAGTAGAACAGGTAGAGCAGAGAGGATGATGGGAGTGAGTATCTCAAAACGCATATGAGGGACGTTTAATTATTAGTAAACTGTTTTCAGTGATGACAAAGCAACTTTAAAGGCCATTTTTATTACATCTTAGATAGGGGACTGAGGGCTCTCCTCAGCTGGTTTGAGCTTTGGTTTAGCTGGTAAGAAGACCTGGCGGGACCCGGTGCGGGCACTGACAGGACAAGAGAGGAGTGAGTGGGTGGAGGGGTACTTCAGTAACTGCTGCCTCAGCAAGGAGGCAATGGTCTGAGAACCGGCAGAGGTTTGGGTTTTTGATCTAGTAATTGGAGGGGAGAAATCAGGTTGCTGAGGTGGGAGTGACAGCAGAGTGTCTGGAGCAGAAGGCTGAGGGTGAGGATCTATTGGAGAAGCATAGTTCAGGATGTGAGTGAAGGAGGGAAAAGGTCACGCAGAATTTGAGGATCTAGAGACCCCTCTGGGGGCCATCGGTTCTTCTTATCTAATTGGTAATATGGCCAATGATGTGTACTGAATTTGATGAGGAGTTTGGGTTCCATCAGGCAGCCCCTGTTTGCTCACATCCCCATGACTTACAGAAGAAGTCGGCTTTCCCCCCACACAGCCGTGACTGTGGCTTTGAGAGTCTGCCCGGCAAACATAGTAATCTAGGCTAGCCAACCTGCATCTGGCTTGCATGTCCCTTCATCCATAATGTTTGTTTCCATTATCTATGGTACAGAAGTAATTTAATGGAATTTTAGTGGTATCCTCTTCATCAGGGATATCCCAATAGGTAAGACCTATAGCCAGCTGACAAATGTCTGGGAGGAGTGATGGCCACCAGGTCCCTCAGGGGGCTGTATGCAAGATAGATTATACTTCTTTTCCAGTAGGATTTATGATCAGCCATCACTGCTGAATGGGCTGATGTGGCTTAGGACTACTTGTGGCCAAGGAGAGAGTCCACAGACTTATCCACATGGCGAATACGCAATTTGAAGGTTTTACCAGTCTTTTCCAGTTTCCAGCCAGAGTCTGGACAGGGCGCAGGCTTGAGATGAGAGGCATGGATCCAGAAATTGGTTCCGTCTACCTTTACCACTGGAGGTGTTATAAGTAGCACTGGCTATGGTCCTTTCCAGCGGGGTTTCAAGCATGATACCTGATGTCGTCTTACGTAGATGAAGTCTCTTACTTGATATCGATGTGGAGTCCCTTTGTCCCCAGTTTGATAGGCAGTGGCCAGCTGTTTACACAGGTATCACTGAGTTCTTTTTAGAGCTTTAAGTCTGTCAAGCAAGGGGGTGTGGATGGAATGGTTAGGTCTTTGAGTCAGCCTTAGGTCCCTTACTGCAGGAGGGCAACAATAGAGAATTTCACAGGGGCTAAGGTTACTCAAAGAAACAGAGGGAGTATTTCTTGCATGAAACATTGCATAAGGCAGGAGCATAGTCCAATCTTTTATGCTGTTCTCTAAGTTTAATTTTCTTAAGGTCTCTTTAATGGTTCAATTTATTCTATCTGCCTGTCCTGAACTCCAGTATCTATAAGCACAATATAACTTCCAATTAATTCCCTGGTTCCTGGCTAACCCCTGACTTACCTGGGCCATGAACACCGGTCCATTATCAGACCCTATTACCGGCTTAGCTTCCTCCAATGGTAAAGAGGCTGAGTCAGAAGCAGGGAAATCCATTTGAGGGTGTTGTGGGTTAGGGGACAAGGGCAGGGGATTAGTAAGGGAAGAAGAGTCCAGTAGAGTCAAATCTGTGACTCGGGGAGAACAGGGGGTGGAGGAGGAGGAGGTTGAGAGGGTTTGAGAGATCATGGGGGAAGGAGTAGGAGCAGAGGCAGGGGCAAGGAAAGGCTTCACCCATGGAGGAGGAGATTTGCAGATGTTCTGCCAAGTTAAGATATATGGCTGTTGATCCAGATGGCTATGTGTCCCCGGCTGAGATAATATCTCTGAATTTTTAAATTAGTTCGAAGTAGAAAGATTCTTCTAGGGGCCATCCGAATTCAAAGGTGGGCCATTCTGAGGCACAGAGATTCTGCCAGGTCCAGCATTTTACTAAAACAAGAAAGATTCTGAGCTCTTAAGCGAACTTTGTTCCAGTGATCAAGGGTCAGGGACAGAGGCATTGAACTGCTCTGTCCCATAATGAAAGGTACAGAAACAGCAAAAGCAAGGACACATGACACAGATAAGACAAGACCATAAACACAGGCAATGGACGTCAAACACTGAAACCAGGAATGAGTAGCCGGCAAAACCCGATGGGATGACAATACCGAATCTGAAACAAAATATCACTGAGTTGAGGAGACTATTGTTCCTTAATTTCCCGAGTTTTCTGCGGCGTCCCCCAGGGAGGTGCCCTGTGTCTCCGTGACACGTCTCTCAGCCACCTTCGGAGGGAACTCAGGCTCTTCATCGCCAGAGATTTTGCCAAGCCCTAACATGAAACCTGAAACCAGAAAGAGGCGCCTTACTTGCTCCGAGAGGAGCCCATTGGGGTCTCTCGTCTGCCACTGCCAGAACTCAGTGGAACCTCAATATGTAAAGGTCGGGCGAGTGTCGAAGGAAGAGACCACCAAGAGTCTGTCTCATGCAACAGCAATGGGTTTATTTGGGGTTCAGCATGCTGTGGCTCAGAACTCACTTAAATAGAGCAGAGAGCCCTGAGAACACCTTAAGCACAGCTTATATACTTTCCTTGGAGAGGGAAGAGAGGGAAGTTTACTAATGGGTGAGGGCGTGTGGGCGGTTTGCATGACACTGAGTGAGGGAGTACATTCTGCAGTTTGGCAGTTGGGAACAGAACATTCTGGAAACAAGATTAGCAAACATTTCTCAAGATTTCAACAGTGTTTTGTTAAGCATACAGAAAAACAGGAAGTGACAAGTACCTATTTTATTAACCTTTCACTACGGACTATCCCTTTTCGACTAGATGTTCCTTCTACATTAATTCATCCAAGGTACAAGGTCCTATGGCATTGTATATCGATTTAATTGAGACACCTCTGCAGAACGTAATTCAAAGCTGCATATCCAAATCAAGAGCCCAATGCCCTTCTGGACTTCAAATCATACTTAGATTTCTGTTTTCATACATATATTTCACCTATATATTCTTATACACATAGCAAGTTCCCAATACCATTATTCATCCAGCAGAATGATTTCTAACCCAAACCGAACATGTTATTAACCATAACCATACACTGTTCCCTCAATCTAACTTTACAGAAGAGCAGGGAAAGAGTTGATCTTACAATACTGAAATGTAGGGAATCTTCCACCTGCTGAGAACCTCAAAGGTCCATGCAGCAATGATCCCTGGAGAAGAGGTAGGCAGCTATGAAGGACCTGAGAGACCAAAAGTCATCTTCCATGGCAAACAACCTGGTCAGGATAAAAGGTTGTGTATGAATCAGCTTCTCTTCTTAACGTAGAGAAGTTGGACCAAACTAGGCCTGTGTGGAGATCTATTCCTGGGTGCCTATTGTTGATATACCATTCTAACTTGTGAAAGTGTCACAGAAAGTAGGGGCAGCCTCCGTATCATGGGACCCTTGAAAGCAACAGTTAGGACAAAGTGGTTGCCAAGACAGTGACCTCATTCAATTTCTGAAGGAAGGGACCTCACTTAACTTCCTTGGTGATGGAACTCTCTGAATTTGGGATCCAGGAAGCCAGGCACCCAGAGCCAGTCCCTGTCCCAGTCCCAGTGGTCTCACTTGTTTGGATTCAGCAAGGACAGAGTCAGTCTTTGTTGGTACCTACAGATGTGAGGAAGGCCAAATGAGAGGAAATCTCTGAAGCGGGGCTTTTCCTGAGAAAGCAGGTAGTGGCTCACCGCTGGCTACTGAGAACTTCACAGAGTTGGCCAAGGAGACCAGATCTGAGACAGGACAGGCCAATTTGGGGGAACATATTATGGCCCACAAGTCAGAGGACACTCTGGATAGTCACAGACCTACTTGGGGGAAGGAGGTGCCTTTGTGGGTGTGGTTGTGGGTTTGTGGTTTTGTCTCATTTTCCTAGAATAGGTATTAAAGTCGGTTTGTTTGGATTGAAGTTTAGTGTTTCTAGTAAGTCTTTTGACATGGCGAGTGTTTCTATGTCTCAGTATTTCACTGTGTCCGTGGTTGTATGCATTAGAAAAGAGAATGCATCAATGGATGTGTCCTGTCTAGTAGAAAGCTTCTCAGCATTCAAATTGCCCCATTTATGAATGGACTGTAGCTTGCCCTATTGATGCGCAACACCTGCTATATTCCTAAGTTCCTGTTTTCTTTCTGAATTCTGGCCACTCTACAGAATAGGACCATGGTTTTTTGTTCACGATATGTACCACCTTCAAGCTCTGTGACTGGCCATGTACTGGATAGCTGAAAGAAATGGCAAGCATCTCAGAAAACTCAAGAATCAGTGTGACCAGGAAATTCTCAGTGGAGCAACCCTGCTTTGGACCATTTGCTTACCTATTGTTCTGTTTTCCTGAATTTCAGAAAGGTCTTTGACTCAGGCCACCCTTTTGTGAAGCCTGAAGAAAACAGTTTTCAAATGGAAATTATTGGGCATACATGTGGCTCTTTCCTTAACTGCTTTGAAAAGGGATGTGTCTGAATCAGCCCCTTGGCTCTGTATGAGGCAGTGGCTTAGATTCTCAGCACCTGAGGGATCTAAAGAAATTTCCCATGCATGCATTCAAAACCAAAATGGCCAAAAGAGCAGTCATTGGCATGAAGTCTCTCGCCTTCCTCTGTAAGGTTCCTGACCTCCATCAAGTGAGAATAGGAATCCTTTGGGTCAAACGAGTTCTTCAAAACCTGCAGAGGCTAGCCCATAGGTGCTTGGGTTTTCTCATGACTCCAATTCACATAAAGAATCAATATCTGACAGTCAGTAGGCCTCAAATTGGACAAGCAGAACAGTATTAACATCAGGCCTATTTGATCACTCCTGGTTAACAGGAAGCGTGTCCAGGCCACCCTGACTTTAGGCAAATGAGGGGCAAGGTAGATTATTGTGGATACTTTCTTGGTCTGCGCCCCTCATGGAAACCTCCAGCCAGAGGTTATGATGAGTGTCTATATGGAAGGAGATGAGGGCCATATGGGAGTGTTTTGGTTTTAATTGTGGTCAATTGTCTGGTAGTTGGAAAAGATGACTGTGTCCACCGGAGCTTGAACTCTGGTGTGATTACCCTTAGAGACTGAGTTCTGGAACTAACCTCAGAGAAGTATTGCAAAAAATAGTGTTGGGATTTTAGGAGGTCACGCATGAGAATCACCCTTGTAATCTGAGATTTAGGCCCAGGATGGCTTTCCACAGTGCTCGGGGATTCTGAGCCAGGATATCACATGATTTAATTCTTAAAGACTTGGGACCCTTAGTTGAGAATACAAACACACATGGATCTCACTTTGTATACCTCAATGGGCCTGGATTCATGTGACCTTTTGGCCACTCTTTGGGAAGCCTTCCCCGTGAGTGATCTCCAGAGCTTTCATTGAAATGAGCTTCCTCACCATTTAATGGTTCCTGAATTAATTGAAACCCACAGTGCCTCCAACTTCATCCTTGAAAAATGGCTAGATAAATACCATGAAATTTTTGAAATATCCATGACCAGGTGTCACTGGATAAACTTTGAATGTCCTGTTGCTGATCATGATGGTACCAAACTGTGCCTTGATTGACTGGGTTTCGTGAAAATGTTGTAGAACAGAGATGCCAGTAAGTTGGAGCCTGCTGAGTAGTGGGCATAGAGCAGTGGACTGTAGGTGTGTAAATAAATATTTTTGGTAGGATCACCTGGATCTTCCATTGGCTTCCAAAAGACTTGCGACTGACATGGTGCAGGCAGCCGACCCTTATATGTAAAGGCATCTTTTTATATGGAGAGGTTTCAGGGCAATCTTCAGAATCAGGTTGCTATAGTCAAGTGGGAAAGCTATGTGGGATTAAAGCCTGGTTCGTACATTCTCTTGTCGACCATGACAAACCACACGTGACAGAACTCCCTCTATCATTGTGTCCCAGTTGAACTCCTTGTATTTCATGAATCTAATATGAAACTCCCAGTTCAGGAGTAAGAAACACCCTGAAAATTGGAGCATGACCAAATGGCTTCACAGACCACACGGGAAGACACTTAGCTCCCAGTGGCCACAGTTTACCTACAAAGAGAGAATTCAGAACTGCTCCCTCATTTTCATTAGAAAATAAGGAACCATGTCCTCCAGGTCACATAGATGCAGACCCAGATTTCATGGTGTCACTACAAACGAAACTAAATTTCCTGACAATTACAAATATTTCATGTGCCCAACCACAGAGGAAGTTTCTCAAGAAGTCTTTAGGCCAGCAGAGCTCCATGTTTGTGAAGTGTTTACCCTCTCCCTTACTTTTGGAAACTGTTCTTCTACTTCCAGTGTTGTGAACTTCTGAGCATTTTACATTTCTCATATGTATTCACAGATTTTCTAACTCCTCTCCTCTAATTGTGTCTTACTTGGAGTGATGGTTATGTCAAGCCATTGTTCTGGAAGAGAGTGGGAAGTTGTTCCTGTAGTACATGTTTGCATACACATTAGATTAATTTTTCTATTTTCCATTTGAAATACTGAATCCCTGACACCAACCCATACCCTACTAGAATCTGACTACTAATCCTAATATGATGGAGAAAAAGAAACCTAACTGAATAGAAATACAGTCCTTTCATAGGAAGCATGGTGTATACTTGTATTTGCCTTCTGCTTTATCAAGAGTATGTGTTTTAAATCTAGTCAACTTTTTATTATAATATTTCTTCATGAGTTTTTAAAGTTATCACATGTGTAAATTTCTGTCTCCCTTTCTCTGTATCCTATTCAGCACATGTATTTTTTATGCACATATACTATCCTACCTGGTATCCCACGTACATTCTTGTGAGCTCACTGACATTGGAATATAGAAATTGTGAAAAGAGATGACTCCCCCTAAATACTGATTGAACTGAAAATTCAACCTATGGGTGAGCTTCCTAGTAAAAAACATTATATATAAATCCATGTTAAGTAAAATGAATATTTTTGGATATGTGGATGAATTATATTTTATGATGAATTTCAATTGGCATATATATTTCTACATATTAATTTGTGTGTGTGTGTTTGTGTGTGTATTTGTATATATATATATATTCTCCAGAATTTCCAAAATATGAAATATATGTATCTTATTATACACTCCCTAAATTCATTCGTATTCATGTATTTGGGTGTATAATCAACGTTACACAAGATTATTCTAAGAAATACTCAACCACCTGAAATACATATTGGTTTCCTACTACTGAAAACTAAATTCAGTGAATGGTGCTTACAAATCCTAATATTTCTACTGTAACTGACCCAGTTTAACATCAATGAAAATAGATTTCTATGGGACATGATGTGTATTTTGAAGTTCATTTTTATTAAACACTGGTACATTAAAATTTCTTCAGTTTATGTACATCATAGGATATATTTTTTTCATTCACAACTTCACAAATTTATAGGCATTTGGTTCACTTTCAATTACTTACTATTTCAGAACACATGTATTCCTCCATATTTCTCTACTGGTCTTTTCACTTGACTTCATTCTAAACACATTATTTTCGATTCCATTATCATTGTTCAAGCAAAACTCACTCTTCATGATAAACTGTAACCCTAATATTACCATTAGATATATAACAGGTTGGAATGAATGTATGTATATCAATATAAGATTTCATATATTTTTTTTCAGATGCAAATTCAATCCATTATTTAAAGTTGGAACCAGTTATATACTTTATTCACAATATGGTCTATTCATGCATCATCTGAATAATCATTAACACAGGGTACACCTTTTCGTATCCCCAGTACTAATTTAAAAGTTTTCAGGATATTGCTCCCCATAATGGTGGAAGAAAGACTCATGTCACCTGATCTACATATACATTTATCACAGTAGTATTCTGGACACAAAATGCAAAGGTCACACTTATGATTGTACCAAAGCCTAAATGGAAAGTGAGCATGGATTATTAAAAACATCTGTCCAGGTTGAGTAATGCTCTCAAATGTCAATCCTCTTTGTTACTACATATTTGTTTTTTCCTAAGATTATATATTCAACCTCAAGCCTTTTGAAAATATCTAATCCTATCACTCACTTTATACTATGCCTGATTTCTTAATGTCCCTATTGATATATGCTTTTCTACATATTGTCCCCAGTTCATCATTGTGACTGTAACTTCAAATGTGCTGACATTTACATTCACTCTCTATCTGAAACCCTATTGCTAAAGAACTTTTGGTCCAACTCCTATACTCACTATTCTTCCTAAACCTACTGACTATCTTCCTAATCCTACAGACTATCCCTTTTTGACTGCATGTTCTCTTCTACATTCAAACATCCGAGGTACACGGTCCTATGCCATTGTATATCGATTTATCTGAGACCTCGGTGCAGAACATAATTCAAGCTAAGTATACCAATCGTGGTTTCAATTCCTATCTGGGCTTCAAATCTTTCCTAGATCTCTGTTCTCATACATATATTTCACGTCTATATTCTTATAAATATCACAGGTTCCCAATACCATTATTCATCCAGCATAATTATTCCTAACCCAAATCGAACATGCTATTAACCCTAACCATACACTGTTCCCTCAATCTCATTTACAGAAGAGCAGGAACAGAGTTGGTCTTACAATACAGGAAGGTAGGGGATCTTCCACCAGCTGACAACATCAAAAGTCCATGCAGAAATAATCCCTGGAGAAGATGTAGGCAGCTATGAGGGACCTGAGAGAGCAAAAGTCATCTTACATGGAAAACATCCTGGTCATGATGAAAGGATGTGTCTGAATCAGCCTCTCTTTTCTTAATGTAGTGAAGATGGACCAAACCAGGCCTGTGTGGAGAGTTGATCCCGGGTGCCTATGGTTGATATACCATTCTAACTTGTGAAAATGTCAGAGCAAGTAGGTGCAGCCTCCATCTGATGGGACCCTCGGAAGGAACTGTTAGGAAAATGTGGTTGCCAGGGTAGTGACCTCATTCAGTTCCTGAAGGAAATGAACTCAACTTACTTCCTTGGTGATGAAACTCTCTGAACATGGGATCCAGGAAGTCAGGCACCCAAAGCCAGTCCCAGTGCAAGTCCCAGTGGTCAAACTTGTTTGGATTTACCAAGGACAGAGTCAGTCTTTCTTGGTACATACTGATGTGAGGTTGGCCAAATGCCAGGAAGATCTGAAGAGGGGCCTTTCCTGAGAAAGCAGGTAGTGGCTCATCGCTGGCTTCTGACAGCATCACAGAGTTGGCCACGGAGACCAGATCAGAGACAGGACACCCCAATATAGGGGAATATATCATGGCCCACCAGTCAGAGGACACTCTGGATAGTCAGAGACCTACTGGGGGAAGGAGGTGCCTTTGTGGGTGTGGTTGTGGGTTTGTTGTTTTGTCTCCTGTTCTCAGAATAGGTAGGAAAGGTGGTTTGTTAGTTTTGGAGTGGACTGTTTCTAGTAAGTCATTTGACAAGGCGAGTGTTTCTGTGTCTATATATCCCATTGTGTCCGTGGTTGTAGACATTAGAAAAGAAAATGCATCAAGGGATTTGTCCAGTCTACTAGAAAGCTTCCCAGCATTCATCCTGTGCAATTTATGAATGAACTGCAGCTTGCCTTATAAATGGGCAACACTCGCCATCTTCCTAAGTTCCTATTTTCTTCCTGAATTCTTGCCACTCTCTAGAATACGCTCATGGTTTTGTGTCCAAGATATGTACCACCCCAAGCACTGTGACATGGCAATGTACTGGATAGCTGAAGGGAATGGCGAGTATCTCAGAAAACTCAGATATCAGTGTGACCAAGAAAGTCTCAGTGGAGAAACCCTGCTTTGGGCCTTTTGCTTCCCTGTCTGTTGCCCTGAATGTCAGGAAGGTCTTTGCCTCCGGCAACCCCTTTGTGAAGACTGAAGAAAACAGTTTTCAAATGGAAATAAATGGGCATCACCTGTGGCTCTTTGCTTAATTGCTTTGGAAAGGGATGTTTCTGAATCTGCATCTTGGCCCTGTGTGAGCCTGTGGCTTAGATTCTCAGCACCTGATGGATCTAAAGAAAGATCCCATGTGTGCATCCAAAACTAAAATGGCAAAAAGGGCAGTCATAGTGGATGAAGTCTCTTGCCTTCCTCCAGACAAAAGCTGAATAAAGATACTATAGAACTCAATAGCACAATCAATAACCTAGACGTAACCAACATATATAAAATATATCAACCATCATCAAGTGGATACACGTTCTTCTCAGCAGCACATTGATCCTACTCCAATATAGACCATATATTATGCAATAGGGAAACTCTTAGTAAATATAAAGGTATGGAGATAATACCATGCACCATATCTGATCATAATGGATTGAAACTTTAAATCAATGAAAAAAAAAAGGAAGGAAAAATTCTTCATCACATGGAAAATGCACAATATGTTACTGAATGATCAGTGGGTTACAGAAGACATAAAGGAGGAGATAAAAAAATTCTTAGAGACAAATGACAATAGAGACACAACATACCGGATTGTATGGGACACAATGAAAGCCGTTTTAAGAGGGAAATTCATTTCTTGTAATTCTTTCCTCAAAAAAAGAAAAAAACAACAACAAATAAATGAACTCACACTACACCTCAAAAACCTAGAAAAGGAAGAGCAAAACAACATCAAATGTAGTAGAAGACAAGAAATAATTGAAATTAGAGGAGAAATCAATGAAATTGAAACAAAAAATCTACATTGTAAAAATTGAAATAAATAAGAGTTGGTTCTTTGAAAAAATAAATATGTTCGACAGGCCCTTAGCCATGCTAACGAAGAGAAGAAGAGAGAGAACTCAAATTACTAACATATGGAATAAAGATGGAAATATCACAACACACACTACAGAAACACAGAAGATAATTAGAAAGTATTTTGAAACTCTATATTCCAATAAAATAGAAGATAAAGAAGATATCGATAAATTTCTTAAGTCATATGATCTGCCCAGATTGAGTCAGGAAGACACCCACAATTTAAATAGACCAATAACAAAGGAAGAAAAATAAGAAACCATCAAAAGACAACCAACCAAAAAGAGCCCTGGAACGGATAGGTATTCAGTGGAGTTCTACAAAACCCTCAAAGAAGAATTAATACCAATACTTTTCAAGCAATTTCAAAAAATAGAAAAAGAAGGAGTTCCTCCAAATTCATTCTATGAGGCCAACATCACCCTGATTCCAAAACCAGACAAAGACACTTCAAAGAAAGAAAACTACAGACCAATACCTCTAATAAACTTGGATGCAAAAATTCTCAATAAAATCATGGTGAATTGATTACAAAAGCATATCAAAATAATTGTGCTTCATGATCAAGTAGGATTCATCCCTGGGATGCAAGCCTGGATCAATTTATGGAAATCAATAAATGTAATCCACCACATCAATAGACTTAAAGACAAAAACCATATGATCATCTCGATAGATGTAGATAAAGCGTTTGACAAAGTACAGCATTCCTTTATGTTCAAAACACTATAAAAATTAGGGATAACAAGAACTTACCTCAACATGGTAAAAGCTATATATGCTAAACCTCAGGCTAGCATCATCCTAAATGGAGAAAAACTGAAGGCATTCCCTCTAAAATCTGGAACAAGACAGAGATGCCCTCTATCACCACTTCTATTCAGTTTAGTTCTTGAAATACTAGCCAGAGCAATTAGACAGACAAAAGAAATTAAAGGCATAAAAATAGAAAAAGAGGAACTTAAATATTCGCTATTTGATGATGACATGATAATATATTTAACAAACTCTAAAGTGTATGCAAAGAAACTGCTAGAGTTAATAAATGAATTCAGCAAAGTGCCAGTATATAAAATCAACAAGAAAAAATCAAAGGCATTCCTGTATATCAGCAACAAAACTTCTGAAATTGAAATGAGGAAAACCACTCCATTCACAATATCCTCATAGAAAATAAGATACTTGGGAATCAACCTAAAAAAAGAGGTGAAAGATTTATACAATGAAAGTTACATAACTCTAAAGAAAGAGATAGAAGAAGATGTTAGAAGATGGAAAAAATGTACCCTGTTCATGTATAGGCAGAACTAACATCATCAAAATTGCGATATTACCCAAAGTTCTCTACAGGTCTAATGCAATGCCAATCAAAATCCCAATGGCATTTCTTGTAGAAATATATAAAGCAATCATGAATTTCATATGGAAAAACAATAGACACAGAATAGCAATAGCAATTCTAAGCAGGAAGTGTGAATCAGGATGTATAGCGATAACAGAGTTCAAACTGTACTACAAAGCAATAGTAACAAAAACAGCGTGGTACTGGTATCACAAAAGTCAGCTGGACCAATGGTACAGAATAGAGGACACAGAAACCAATCCACAAAAGTACAACTTTCTTATATTTGAAAAAGGGCCTAAAAGCATGCAATGGAGGAAGGATAGCATCTTCAACAAGTGGTCCAGGGAAAATTGGAAATCCATATGCAACAAAATGAAAATGAATCCCTTTCTCTCGCCATGCACAAAAGTTAACTCTAAATGGATCAAGGAGCAAAATATAAAATCAGAGACACTGCATCTAATAGAAGAAAAATTTGGCTACGATGTACATACTGTGGGGTTGGGCTCCAAATTTTTTAATAGGACAGCCATAGCACAAGAGTTAATAACAAGAATCAACAAATGGGACTTACTTAAACTAAAAAGTTTTTTTCGAAACAAGAGAAACAATAAGAGAGGTAAATAGAGAGCCTACATCTTGGGAACAAATTTTTACCCCTCACACTTCAGATAGAGGCCTAATATCTAGAATATACAAAGAACTCAAAAATTAAACAATAAGATAACAAATAAACCAATCCACAAATGGGCCAAGGACCTGAACAGAAACTTCACAGAGGAGGACATACAATCCATCAACAAGAACATGAAAAAATGCCCACCATCTCTAGCAGTTAGGGAAATTCAAGTCAAAACCACCCTAAGATACCATCTCACTCCAGTAAGATTGGCAGCCATTATGAAATCAAACAACAATAAGTGTTGGCGAGGATGTGGGGAAAAGGGTACACTTGTACACTGCTGGTGGGACTGCAAAATGTTGAGGCCAATTTGGAAAGCAGTATGGAGATACCTGGGAAAGCAGGGAAAGGATCCACCATTTGACCCAGCTATCTCACTTCTCGGACTATTCCCTGAGGATCTTAAAAGAGCGCACTATAGGGATACTGCCACATCACTGATCATAGCGGCACAATTCATAATAGCTAAACTGTGGAACCAAACTAGATGACCTTCAATAGGCGAATGGATAAAAAAAGGGGCATCTATACACAATGGAGTATTATGCAGCATTAAAAAATGACAAAATCATTGAATTTGAAGGGAAATGGATGGCATTAGACCATATAATGCTAAGCAAAGCTAGCCAATCCTTAAAAAACAAATGCCAAATGTTTTCTTTGATATAAAGAGAGCAAATAAGAACAGAACAGGGAAGAAGAGCATGAGGAAAATATTAACACTAAATGGAGATGAGTGGGGGGAGAGAAAGGGAGAGAGAATGGAAAGCATATGGAAATGGTAGGAGACACTAAATGTTACACAAAATTCCATATAAGAGTTTGTGAGGGGAAAGTGGGGGAAACAAGGGAGAGAATTGAACAATAGCACATGAGGTATAGAGGGTAGATGGTTGGGGAGGGGAGGGGGATAGTAGGGGATAGGAAAGGTAGCAGAATACAACAATCACTAATATGCCATTATGTAAAAACGTGAGTGTGTAACTGATGTGATTCTGCGATTTGTATTGGGGTAAAAATGGGAGTTCATAACCCAAATGAGTCAAATGTATGAAAGATGATATAGCATGAGCTTTTGAACAACCAAAAAAAAGAAAAAATAGGAATTTAATTTAAAATAGACATTTTACAACTTTATTTTTTAATAAAATTGGCTTTTATTTGTTATCTTACTTGCTGTTATCTGCCTTTCAGTTTGAAAAAACGATGTGCTGTAGCCATTCATCCATGTAGTATGTAACAGAAAATTTTCAGTGTCTCCATATAACCAGATTGGCAAGGCATCAAGGTTTCCCTCACAAACAAGATAAAGGCTTTTGCATAAGAAATTTAATATTCTGCAATACAATTTTTTTTAACTTTCCAATTAAATTTCAATTTTTTTTTTAAAAGAAGAAACTAAACCCCACAGTAAGAAGGCCTCAAAGTGGAGAAGTGGAGCAGTATTAATGGCATGCCTATTTAATCACTCCTGGTTCACAGGAAGGTTGTCCAGGCCACCCAAATTTAGGCAAAAGAGGGGCAAGAAAGCTTATTTGGGCCACTGTCTTGGGCTGTGCCCCTCATGAAAAACTCCAGCCAGAGGTTATGAGGAGTGTCTATGTGGAAGAAGATGAGGACAATGTGGGAGTGTTTTGGTTTTAATTGTGGTCATTTGTGTGGCAGATGGAAGAGATGACTGGGTCCAACTGGGCTTGAACACTGGTGTGATTCCCCTTAGAGAATGAGTTCTGGAACTGACCTCAGATAAGTATTGCCATGAATTGTGTTGCGATTTCAGGAGGCCACACATGAGAGTCGCCCTTTGAAACTGAGATCTAGGCCCAGGGTGGCTTTCCCAAGAGTACTGAGAATCTCAGCTAGGATATCACATGATTTTATTCTGAAAGACTTGGCACCCATAGTTGAGAGTCAAAACACACATGGACCTCACATTGTAGACCTCAATGTGCCTGGCTTCATGTGACCTTTTGGCCACTCTTTGGGAAGCCTTGCCTGTGAGTGTTCTCCAGATCTTTCATTGAAATGAGCTTCCTCAACATTTAATGGTCCCTGAATGAATTGAAACCCACAGTGCCTCCACCTTCATCCTTGAAATTTGTCTAGATCAATACCATGAATGTTTAGAAATTTTCATGACCAGATGGCACTGGAGAACCTTTTGATGTACTTTTGCTGATCATGAGTATACCAGACAGTGCCTTGATTGACTGGGCTTCATGAAAATGTTTAGAACAGAGATGCCAGAAAGTTGGAGACTGCAGAGTAGTGGGCCTAGAGCAGTGGTGGGAAGGTGTGTGATAAAACATCTGTGGTGGGGCCATGTGGATCTGCCATTGACTTTCAATTGTCTTGAGACAGACATGGTGCAGCCATCAGACCATTGTATATAAAGGCATCTTGTTATATGGAGAAGTTTCAGAGTAATGTTTAGAATCAGGTTGCTATGATCAAGGGGGCAAGTTATGTGGGATAGAAGCCTGGTTGGTGCATTCTACTGTAGACCAGGGTACACGTACCACACGTGACAGAACTCCCTCCAGCACTGTGTCCCAGTTGAACTCCTTGTATTTCGTGATGCCAATACCAAACTACCAGTGCAGCAGCAAGAAACACCACGAAAAGTGGAAGATGACCAAATGGTTTCACAGTCCACACGGGGAGACACTTAGCCCCCAGTGGCAATAGTTTACCTACAAAGAGAGAATTCAGCATTGCTGCCTCATGTTCATTGGAAAATAAGATGCCATGTCCTCCAGGTCACATAGATGCAGACCCAGCTTAGATGGTCTCACTATAAAGGAAGCGAAAGCTCCTGAAAACAACATATATTTCAAGTGCCCAACCTCAAAGGCAGTTTCTCAAGAAGTGTTTAGGCCAGCAGATCTTCATGTCTGTGGAGTATTTCCCATGTCACTTACTTTTGGAAACTCCTCTACCACCTCCAAGGTTGTGCACTCCTGAGCATTTTCATTGCAGATATATATTTACAGATTTTCTAACTCTTCTCCTCTAATTGTGACTTACTTGGGGCAATGGTAATGTCAAGTCATTGTTCTATATGAGAGAAGGAAGATTTTTTTGTAGCACATATTTGCATACACATTGGATTCATTTTTCAATTTTTCATTCGAAATACTGAATCCTTGACACTAGCCCATACCCTTATAGACTCTGACTACTAATACTAATATGATGAGAAAAATAACCAAAACAGAATAGAAATACAAGCAGTTCAGAAGAGGCATGGTGTGTAGTTGTACTTGCCTTTTGCATGATATAAGGTAGGAGTTATAAATCTAGTCAATTATTTCTTGAAATAATTCTCCATGTGTTTTTAAAGTTAAGAAATATGTGAATTTCTGTCTCTCTTTCTCTTTAGCCTATTAAGCACATGTATTTTTATATGCACAAATAGAATCCTACCTGGTTTCACACGTACATTCTTGTGAGGTGGCTGACTTGGCAGATACAAATTGTGAGAAGAGATCACTTCTCCTAAAGGCTGTTGGAACTAAAAATTCAACCCATGGGTGACCTTCCTAGATGAACAACATTATACATAATCCATGTTCAGTATAATGAATATTTTTTGATATGCAGATGAGTTATTTTTCATGATGAATTTCAATTGGCATATATATTGCTACATTATAATGTGTGTGTGTTTGTGTCTATATATATAGTCTCCAGATTTTCAAAATATGAAATATAAGTGTCTTACTATACACTGCCTAAATTCATTCATGTTCCTGTATGGGGATATATAATCAATTTTTCACAAGATTATTCTTAGAAATATACATCCACTGAAATACATATTTTTTTCCTAGTACTGAAAACTAACTTCAGGGAATGGTGCTAAGAAATCCTAATATTTCTACAGTGACTCACCCAGTTTAACATCAATGCAAGTAGACACCTATGGGACATGATGTGTATTTTGAAGTTCATTTTTATTCAACACTGGTACATTACTATTTCTGCAGTTTATGGGCAATATAGGATATATCATTTCATCCACAATTTTACAAATTTATAGGCATTTGGTTCAATTTCAATCACTTCCTACTTGAGAAGACATGTATTCCTCCAGGTTTCTTGACTGTTCTTTTCATGAGATTCTTTCCAAACACATTATTTTCGATTTCCATAATCACTTTTGAAACAAAACTCACACACTCTTCATAATAAACCGTAACACTAATATTATCATTAGATGTATAACTGTTCGGAATGAATGTATGTATATCAATGTAAGATTTCTTGTATATTTTCAGATATCAATTCAATCCATTATTTAAATTTTGAACCAGTTATATTATTTATTCACAGTATGGTCTATTAAAGAATCATCTCTATATTCATAGACCCAGGGTATACCTATTTGTATCCCCAATACTAATTTATAAGCCTTTAAAATATTGCTTTCAAAAATGGTGGAAGAAATATTCTAGTCACCTGATATACATATGCATTTCATCACAGTAATATTCCTGACAAAAAATGCAAGTGTCACACTTATGATTGTACCAAAGCCTATATTGAAAGTGAGCATGTATTACTAACAACATCCATGTCCTGATTCACTAATGATCTCGAATATCATTCCTATTGGTGACTACATATTTGTTTCTTCCTAAGATTGTATATTCAAACTCAACCCTGTTAAAAATGTCTTATCCTATCACTCTCTTTGTACTTTGCCTGATTTCCTAATATCTCTATTGATATCTGCTTTCCTACACATTTTCCCCAGTTCATCACTGTGGCTGACTCTTCACATATGCTGAAATTTACATTCACTCTCTAACCAAAACCCTATATCTAATGACTTTTGATCCAACTCCTTGGTTCACTCAAATGGGTTCTTCAAATCTCTTCAGAGGGTAGCCCATAGGTGCTTAGGTTTTCTCATGACCCCAATTCTCATAAAGAATCTATACCCCACAGAGAGTAGGCCTCAAATTGGAGAAGCTGAGCAGTATTCATGGCAGGCCTATTTGATCACCCCTCGTTCACAGGAAGGGTTTCCATGCCACCCTGACTTTAGGCAAATGAGTGGCAAGTGAGCTTATTTTGAACACTGTCTTGGGCTGCGCCCCTCATGGAAACCTCCAACCAGAGTTTATTATGACTGTCTATATGGAAGAAGATGAGGGCCATGTTGGAGTGTTTTGGTTTAATTGTGGTCATTTGTGTTATGGTTGGAAAAGATTCCAGGGTCCACCTGGGCTTTAACTCTTGTGTGATTCCCTTTAGAGACTGAGTTCTGGAACAGATCTCAGCGACGTATTGGCATGAATTGTGTTTGGAATTTAGGAGGCCACACATGAGAGTTGCCCTTGGAGACTGAGATCTAGGCCCAGGTTGGCTTTCCAAAGAGCACTGGGATTCTCAGCCAGGATATCACATGACTTTATTCAGAAAGACTTAGCAGCCATAGTTGAGAGTCAAAACACACATGGACCTCAATTGTAAACCTCAATGGGCCTGGCTTCATGTGACCTTTTGGCCACTCCTTGGGAAGCCTTGCCTGTGAGAGTTGTCCCGAGCTTTCATTGAAATGAGCTTCCTCACTATTTCATGGTTCCTGAATGAATTGAAACCCACAGTGCCTCCAACTTCATCCTTGAAAATTGGCTAGATAAACACCATAAAATTTTTGATATTCCTATGAACAGGTGGCACTAGAGAATCTTTGGATGTCTGTTGCTGATCACGAGTATACCAGACAGTGCCCTGATTGACTGGGTTTCATGAAAATGTTGTAGAACAGAGATGCCAGAAAGTTGGAGCCTGCTGAGTAGTGGGCCTAGAGCAGTGGTTGGCAGGTGTATGATAAAACATCTGTCGTGGGGCCACATGGATCTTCCCTTGGCTTCCAAATGGATTGTGACTGACATGGTGCAGCCAGCAGACCCTTACAAATAAAGGGATCTTGTTATATGGAGAGGTTTCATGGCAATGTTCAGAATCAGGTTGCTATGGACATGGGTGCAAGCTTTTTGGGATAGAAGCCTGGTTGGTGCATTCTCCTGCAGACCCTCACTCACCACACATGAGAGTACTCCCTCTAGGACTGTGTCCCAGTTTATCTCCTTGTACTTCATGAAGCCAATACCAAACTCAGAGTACTGCAGTAAATAACACCACAAAAATTCGAGTATGACCAAATGGCTTCACAGACCACACGGTTAGACACTTAGACCCCAGTGGCCTCAGTTTACCTACAAAGAGAGAATTCAGAACTGCTGCCTCATGTTCAATAGAAAATAAGGAACCATGTCATCCAGGTCACATAGATGCTGACCCAGATTTGATGGTCTCACTACAAAGGAAGCTAAAGCTCCTGACAACAACAAATATTTCAAGGGCCCAAACTCAGAGGCAGTTTCTCAAAAATTTATTAGGCCACCAGAGCTCCATGTTTGTGGAGTGTTTATCCTTTCTTTTACATTTGGAAATTCCTCTACCACCTCCAAGGTTGTGAACTCCATTCATTTTTTTTCCAGATATATATTCACAGATTTTCAAACTATTCTCCACTAATTGTGTCTTACATGTGGTGAAGGAAATATCAAGGCATTGTTGTAGAGGACAGTGGGAAGATTTTTGTCTAGCATATATTTGTATACACATTAGATTCATTTTCCTATTTTCTATTTGAAATACTGAATTACTGACAGTAAGCCATACCCTAGTAGACTCTGACTGTTCCCGGGTGCCTATGGTTGGTATACCATTCTAACTTGTGAATGTGACACAGGAAGTAGGGGCAGCCTCCATGTCATGGAGCCATTGGAAGCAAATGTTAGAACAAAGTGGTTGCCAAGGCAGTGACCTCATTCAGTTCCTGAAGGAAGTGACCTACCTCACTTCCTTGGTGATGGAACCCTCTGAACTTGGGATCCAGGAAGCCAGGCACCAAGAGCCAGTCCCAGTCCCTTTCCCAGTGGGTTCACTTGTTTGGATTTACCAAGGACAGAGTCAGTCTTTCTTGTGGATCACTAAATGCCAGGAAAGCTCTGAAGAGGGGCCTTTCCTGAGAAAGCAGGTAGTGACTCACCGATGGCTCCTGAAAACTTTAGAGAGTTGGTAAAGGAGACCAGATCTGAGACTGGACAGGCCATTTCGGGGGAACATAGTATGGCCTATCAGTCTGAGGACACTCTGGTTACTCACAGACCTATGTGGGTAAAAGATATGCCTTTGTGGGTGTAGATGTGAGTTTATGGTTTTGTCTCATGTTCTGAGAATAGGTAGGAAAGGCAGTTTGTTTGGTTTGGAGTGGACTGTTTTTAATAAGTCATTTGACATGGTGAGTGATTCTATGTCTGTGTATCCCACTTTGTCGGTGGTTGTAGATATGAGAAAAGTGAATGCATCAATGCATGTGTCCTGACAAGTAGAAAGCATTCCAGCACACATCCTGCCCAATTTATGAATGGACAGTTGCTTGCCTTATCGATGGGCAACACCTACTATTTTCCTTAGTTCCTGTTTTCTTCCTGAATTCTGGCCATTCTCCAGAATAGGCTCATTTTTTTTTGTCCAAGATATGTACCACCTCCCAGCTCTGTGACATGGCCATTTACTGGATACCTGAAATGAATGGGGAGGATCTCAGAAAACTCAGATATCAGTGTGACCAGTAAAGTCTCGGTAGAGAAACCCTGCTTTGTGCCTTTTGCTTACCTACTGTTCTGTTGACCTGAATGTCAGGTAGGTCTTTGCCTCAGACCACCAGTTTGTGAAGCCTGAAGAAACTGCTTTCAAATGGAAATGAATGAGCATCACCCGTGGCTCTTAGATTAATTGCTTTAGAAAAGGATGTGTCTAAATCATCCTCTCGGCTCTGTGTGAGGCTGTGGCTTAGAATCTCAGCACCTGATGGATCTAAAGAAAGATCCCATGTGTGCATCCAAAACCAAAATGGCAAAAAGATCAGACATTGTGGATGAAGTCTCTTGCTTCCTCTGTTAGGCTCCTCACCTCCATCAAGTACGAATAGGGATTCTTTGGGTCTAATGAGTTCTTCAAAGACGAGAAAAGGTGCTTGGGTTTCACATGACTCCAAATCACATAAAGAATCAATACCTCACGTTCAGTAGCCCTCAAAAAGGAGAAAAAGAGCATTATTAATGGCAGGCCTATTTGATCAATCCTGGTTCACAGGAAGGGTGTCCAGGAAACCCAGACTTTAGGAAAATGAGGGGCAAGGGAACTTATTTTGGACACTGTCTTGGGCTTTGCCCCTTGTGGAAACCTCCAGCCAGAGGTAATGATGAGTGTCTATATGGAAGAATATAAAGGCCATGTGGTAGTGTTTTGGTTTTAATTGAACATGTTAATAACACTAACCATACATTGTTCCATCAATTTAAGTATTCAGAAGAGCAGGGACAGATTTGTTCTTACAATACAGGAATGTAGGGGATCTTCAACCTGCTGAAAACCTCAAAGGTCAATGCAGAAATTATCCCTGGAGAAGATGTAGGCAGCTATGAAGGACCAGAGAGAGCAAAAGTAATCTTCCATGGAAAACAACCTGGTCAGGATGAAGGGTTGAGTCTGAATCAGACTCTCTATCCTTAACGTAGAGGAGATGGAGCAAACCGGGCCTGTGTGGAGAGCTGTTCCTGGGTACCTATGGTTGGTATACCATTCTAACTTTTGAAAGTGTCTCAGGAATTAGGGGCAGCCTCCATCTCATGGGACCCTTGGAAGCAAGTGTTAGGACAAAGTGGTTGCCACGGCAGTGACCTCATTCAGTTCCCGAAGAAATGACCTTCCTAACTTCCTTGGTAATGGAACTCTCTGAACTTGTGATCCAAGTAGCCAGGCACCCAGAGCCAGTCCCAGTCACAGTTCCAGTGGGCTCACTTGTTGGATTTACCAAGGACAGAGTCAGTCATTCTTGGTACCTACTGATGTGAGGATGGCCAAATGCCAGGAGTGCTCTGAAGAGGGGCCTTTCCTGAGAAAGCAGGTAGTGGCTCAACACTGGCTCCTGACAACTTCACAGAATTGGCCAAGGTGACCAGATCTGAGGCAGGACAGGCCATTTCGGGAGAACACAGTATGTCCCACAAGTCAGAGGACATTCCGGATAGTCACAGACCTACTTGGGGGAAGAAGTGGAATTTGTGAGTTTGGGTGGGGTTTGTGGTTTTGTCTCATGTTCTCAGAATAGGTAGGAAAGGAGGTTTGTTTGGTTTGGAATTATCTGATTCTTCTAAGTCCTTTGACAATGCGAGTTTTTCTATGTCTGTGTATCCCACTGTGTTAGTGGTTGTAGACATTAGAAAAGAGAATGCATCAATGGATGTGTCCTGTCTAGTAGAAAGCTTCCCAGCATTCATCCTGCCCAATTTATGAATGGACTGCGGCTTGCCTTATGGATGGGCAACACCTGCAATCTTCCTAAGTTCCTGATTTCTTACTCAATTCTGGTCACTCTCAAGAATAGACTCATGGTTGTGTGTCCAAGATATGTACCACCTCCAAGGTCTGTGAAATGGCCATGTACTGGATAGCTGAATGGAATGGCCGAGCATCTCAGAAAACTCAGATAGCAGTGTGACCAGGAATATCTTAGTGGAGAAACCCTGCTTTGGGCCTTATGCATACATATTTTTCTGTTGCCCTGAATGTCAGGAAGGTGTTTTCCTCAGGCCAACACTTTTGGAAGCCTTAACAAAAGACTTTTCAATTGGAAATAAATGTGCATCTCCTGTGGCTCTTTGCTTAATTGCTTTGGAAAGGGATGTGTCTGAATCAGCCTCTTGGCCCTGTGTGAGGCTGTGGCTTAGATTCTATGCACCTTATGGATCTAAAGAAAGATTCCATATGTGCATCCAAAACCAAAATGGCTAAAAGTAGAGTCATTGTGGATGAAGTCTCTTGCCTTCCTCTGGTAGGGCACTTACTTCCATCAAGGAAGAATAGGGATCCTTTGTGTCAAATGGGTTCTTCAAAGCTCTGCAGTGGCTTGCCCATAGTTCTTGTGTTTTCTCATGCGTCCAATTCCCAAAAAGAATTTAAACCCCTCAGTCAGTAGGCCTCAAATTGGAGAAGTGGAGCAGTATAAATGTCAGGCCTATTTGATCACTCCTGGTTCATAGGAAGGGTGTCCAGGCAAACGTGACTTTAGGCAAATGAGGGACAAGGAAGCTTATTTTGGACACTGTCTTGGGCTGTGCCCTCATGGAAACCTCCAGCCAGAGGTTATGATGAGTGTCTATATGGAAGAAGATGAGGGTCATGTGGGAGTGTTTAGGTTTTAATTGTGAGAGATTACTGGTTCAACCTGGGTTGAATTCTGGTGTGATTCCCCTTAGAGACTCAGTTCTTGAACTGACCTCAGAGAAGAATTGTGTTAAGATTTTCGGAGGCAACGCATGAGAGTCGCCATTGGAAGCTGAGATCTAGTCCCAGGGGGACTTTCCACAGTTCACTGGGAATCTCAGCCAGAGAATCACCTAATTTTATTCTGAAAGACTTGGCAGCCACAATTGAGAGTCAAAACACACATGGACCTCACATTTTAGACCTCAATGGGCCTGGCTTCAAGTGACGTTTTGGCCACTATTTGGGAAGCCTTGCCTGTGAGAGTTCTCCAGAGCTTTCATTAAAATGAGATTCCTCACCATTTAATGGTTTCTGAATAATTGAAACCCACAATGCCTCCAACTTCATCCTTGAAAATGGTTACATAAATATCATGAAATTTTTAAAATTACCATGACCAGGTGGCACTGGAGAACCTTTGGATGTCCTGTTGCTGATCATGAGTATACCAGAGAGTGCCTAGATTGACTGGGTTTCTTTAACATGGTGTAGAACACAGATGCCAGTAAGTTGGAGTCTGCTGAGAAGTGGACCTAGAGCAGTGGTGGGCAGGTGTGTGATAAAACATCAGTGGTACGGCCATGATGATCTACCATTGGATTCCAAATGCCTTGTGACTGACATGGTGCAGGCAGCAGACCCTTCTATGTAAAGGCATCTTGTTATATGCAGAGGTTTCAGGGCAATGTTCAGAATCAGGTTGCTATGGTCAAGGGGGAAAGCTATGTGGATAGAAGCCTGGTTGGTGCATTCTCCTGCAGACACTGACCCACCACACGTGACAGAACTCCCTCCAGCACTGTGTCCCAGATAAACTGCTTGTATTTCATGAAGCAAACACCAAACTCCCAGTGCAGCAGCAAGAAACACAACGAAAAGTGGATCATGACCAAATTGCTTCACAGTCCAAACGGGGAGACACTTAGCCCCCAGTGGCCACAGTTTACCTGCAAAGAGAGAAACCAGCACTGCTGCCTCATGTTCATTGAAAAATAAGATGCCATGTCCTCCAGGTCACATAGATGCAGACCCAGCTTTGATGGTCTCACTAGAAAGAAGCTAAAGCTCCTGAAAACAACATATATTTCAAGTGCCCAAACTCAGAGGCATTTCTCAAGAAGTCTTTAGGCCAGCAGAGCTCCATGTTTGTGGAGTGTTTATCCTGTCCCTTACTTTTGGAAACTCCTCTACCACCTCCAAGGTTGTGAACTTCTGAGGATTTTTCATTGAATATATGTATTCACACATTTTCTAATTCTTCTCCTCTAATTGTGTCTTTCTTGGTGCGAAGGTAATGTCAAGGCATTTTTCTGGATGAGAGTGGGAAGATTTTTGTGTAGCATATATTTACATACACATTGGATTCATTTTCCAAATTTCCATTAGAAATACTGAATCCATGACACTAACCACTACATTACTAGACTCTGACTACTAATCCTAATATGATGGAGAATAAAAACCCAAACAGAATAGAAATATAAGCAGTTCAGAGGATGCATGTTGTATAGTGGGACTTGCCTTTTGCCTTATATAGGGTAGGAGTTATAAATCTAGTCAATTTTCTGTTGAAATATTTCTCCATGTATTTCCAAAGTTAACAAATATATGAATACCTGACTCCCTTTCTCTGCAGCCTATTCAGCACATGTAATTTTATATGCACATAGAGAATCCTACCTGGAATCACACGTACATTCTTGTGAGATGGCTCACTTGGCAGATACAAATTGTTAGAATAGTTCACTCTTCCTAAATGATGGTGGAACTGAAAATTCAACCAATGGGTGAGCTTCCTGGTTGAACAACTTTACACAAAAAACCATGTTCAGTAAAATAAATATTTCTGATCTGTGGATGATATATATTTCATGGTGAATTTCAATTGGCATATATATTCCTACTTTTTAAAGTCTGTTTGTGTGTGTGTGTGTATACATACTCTCCAGATTTTTCAAAATATGAAATATGTGTCTTATTATACACTCCCTAAAATAATTCATATTCACGTATGTGGATTTTTAATCAACTTTTCACGAGATTATTCCCAGGAATATTCACACACCTGAAAAACATATTTGTTTCCTCGTGCTGAGAACTATCTTCAGTGAATGGTGCATACAAATCCTTGTATTTCTGCAGTAACTTACCCAGTTTAACATCAATGCAAATAGATTTCTATGGGACATGATGTGTATTTTGAAATTCATTTTTGTTCAACACTGGTACATTGCAATTTCTTCCGTTTATGCACATCATAAAATATATATTTCATCTAGAAATTCGAAAATTAATAGGCATTTGTTTCATTTTCAATCACGTCCTGCTTCAGAACACATGTATAACTCCATGTTTCTTGACTGATCTTTTCATGAGGTTTCTTTTTCGATTTCCTTAATCATTTTTGAAGCAAAACTCACACACTCTTCATGATGAACCATAACCCTAATATTACCATTAGATGTATATTTGGTTTTAATGAATGTATATATATATCAATATAAGATTTCCTCTATATTTTCATTTATCAATTCAATCCATTATTCAAAGTTGGAACCAGTAATACTATTTATTCACAGTATGGTCTATTCATGCATTATCTCTATATTCATAGACACAGGGTACACCTATTTGTACCCCGAGTACTAACTTATACGTCTTCACAATATTGCTCCCAGAAATGGTGGAAGAAATACTCATGTCACCTGATCTACATGTACATGTTATCACAGTAATATTCTGGAAACAAAATGCAAAGGTCACAGTTATGATTGTACCAAAACCTAAATGAAAAGTGAGCATGGATTACTAAAAATATCCCTGTCCAGGTTGCTACCGCTCTCAAATGTCAATCCTATTGGTGACTATATATTTGTTTCCTCCTAAGATTATATATTCAACCTCAAGCCTGTTGAAAATGTGTAATCCTATCACTCACTTTATACTTTGCCTGATATCCTAATGTCTCTATTGATTTCTGCTTTCCTAAATATTTTCCCAGTTTATCATTTTGACTGACTCTTCACATGTGCTGACATTTAAATTCACTTTCTAACCGAAACCCAATTGCTAAAAACATTTCCTCCAAAACCTATAATCACTATTCTTTCTAAACCTACCGACACTTTTCCTAATCCTACCGACTATAGCTTTTTGACTGGATATTCTCGTGACATTCAATCATCCAAGGTACAAGGTCCTATGACATTGTATATGGATTTATTTAAGACATCTGTGCAGAACGTAAGTCAAAGCCTAGTATCCCAATTAAAGGCCCAATGCACTTCTGGGCTTCAAATTTTACCTAGATTTCTGTTTTCATACTTATATTTCACCTAAATATTCTTGTAAATATCGCACATTCCCAATACCATTATTCATCGCTCAGAATGATTCTTAATCCAAATCGAACCTGTTATTAAGCCTAACCAAACACTGTTCCCTCAATCTAACTTTACAGAAGAGCAGCGACAGAGTTGGCTTTACAATACAGGAATGTAGGGGATCTTCCAGATGCTGAGATCCTCAAAGTTTTAAGCAGAAACGATCCCTGGAGAAGACATAGGCAGCTATGAAGGACCTGAGAGAGCAAAAGTCATCTTCCATGGCAAACAACGTACTCAGGATGAAGCATTGTGTCTGAATCAGCCTCTCTTTTCTTAATGTAGAGAAGAGGGA
Source organism: Callospermophilus lateralis (assembly GCF_048772815.1). NCBI lineage: Eukaryota > Metazoa > Chordata > Mammalia > Rodentia > Sciuridae > Callospermophilus > Callospermophilus lateralis. Next base: position 135,856 of record NW_027512870.1, on the reverse strand, counting down.
CCAAACCAGGCCTGTGTGGAGAGCTGTTCCCGGATTCCTATGGTTGATATACCATTCTAACTGTTGAAACTGTCTCGGGAAGTAGGGGCAGCCTCCACCTCATGGGAACCTTGCAATCACCTGTTAGGACAAAGTGGTTGCAAAGGCAGTAAACTCACTCAGTTCCTGAATGAAGCGACCTACCTCACTTCCTTGGTGAAGAAACTCCCTGACCTTGGGCTCCAGGAAGACAGAGAATACCAAGACCTTGTCACAGTTCCAGTCCCAGTGGGCTCCATTGTTTGGAAAAACCAAGGATAGACTAAGTATTCCTTGGTACCTACTGATATGAGGATTTCAAATGCCAGGAGAGCTCTCAAGAGGGGCCTTTCCTGAGAAAGCAGGTAGTGGTTCACCGCGACCAGATCTGAGACAGGACAGGCCTTTTGGGGGAGCATAGTATGGCCCACCAGTCAGAGGACACTCCAGATAGTCACAGACCTACTTGAATGAAGGAGGTGCGTTTGCGCGTGTGTGTGTGATTTTGTGGTTTAGTCTCTTCTTATGAGAATAGGTAGGAAAGGCGATTTGTTTGGTTTGGAGTGGACTGCTTCTAGTAAGTCGTTTGACAAGGCGATTTTTTGCATGTCTTTGTAACCCACTGTGTTCGTGGTTGTAGACCTTAGAAAAAAGAATGCATCAATGTGTCCTGTCTAGTAGAAATCTTCCCAGCATTCATCCTGCCCAATTTTGGAGTGGACTGCCCCTTGCCTTATGGATGGGCAACACCTGCAATCTTCCTAAGTTCCTGATTTCTTCCTCAATTCTGGTCACTCTCAAGAATAGGCTCATTGTTTTGTGTCCAAGATATGTACCACCTCCAATCTGAGTGACATGGCCATGTACAAGATAGATGAAGGGAATGGCGAGCATCTCAGAAAACTCTAATATCAGTGTGTCCAGGAAAGTCTCAGTGGATAAACCCTGCTTTGGGCCTTTTGCTATTGTTCTGTTGCCCTGAATGTCAGGAAAGTCTTTGCCTCAGGCCATCCCTTTGTGAATCCTGAAGAAAACAGTTTTCAAATGGAAATAAATGGGCATCAACTGTGGCTCTGTGCTTAATTGCTTTGGAAAGGGATGCGTCTGAATCAGCCTCTTGGTCCTATGTGAGGCTATAGCTTAGATTCTCAGCACCTGATGGATCTAAAGAAAGATCCCATGTGTGCATTCAAAACCAAAATGGCAAAAAGATCAGTAATTGTGGATGAAGTCTCTTGCCTTCCTCTTTAAGGTTCCTGACCTCCATCAAGTGAGATTAGGCATTCTTTGGGTCAAATGAGTTCTTCAAAGCCCTGTGGAGGCCATTAACAGGTGGCACTGGAGAACTCTTAAATGGTCTGTTGCTGATCATGAGTATACTAGCCAGCGCCTTTATTGACTGAGTTTCATAAAAATTATCTAGAACAGCGATGCCAATAAGTTGGAGCCTGCTGAGTAGTGGACCTAGAGCAGTAGTGTGTGATAAAATATCTGTGGTGGGACCATGTGGATCTGCTATTGACTTCCAAATGGCTTGTGACTGACATGGTGCAGCCAGCAGACCCTTCTATGTAAAGGCATCTTGTTATATGGAGAGGTTTCAGGGTAATGTTAAGAATCAGGTTGCTGAGGTTAAGGGGACAAGCTATCTGGTATTGAAGCCTGGTTGGTACATTCTCCTGCAGAACGTGACCCACAACACGTGACAGAACTTCCTCCAGCACTGTGTTCCAGTTGAACTCATTGTATTTCGTGAAGCAAATACCAATGTCCCAGTTCAGCAGCAAGAAACACCACAAAAGTTGGAGGATGAACAAATGGCTTCAGAGTCCACATGGGGTGACACTTAGCCCCCAGTGGCCACAGTTTACATACAAAGAGAGAAATCAGCACTGCTGCCTCAGGATCATTGGAAAATAAGAAACCAAGATCTTCATGTCACATAGATACAGACCCAGCTTTGATGGTCTCACTAGAAAGGAAGCTAAAGCTTCTGACAAACACATATATTTCAAGTGCCCACCCTCAGAGGCAGTTTCTCAAGAAATCTTTTGGCCAACAGAGCTCCATGTTTGTGGAGTGTTTACCCTGTCCCTTACTTTTGGAAACTGCTCTACAACCTCCAAAATTGTGAACTCCTGAGCATATTCCACTACAGATATATATTCACAGATTTTCTACCTCTTCTCTTCTAATTGTGTCTTAATTGGGGTGAAGGTAATTTCAAGGCATTGTTGTGGATGAGAGTTGGAAGATTTTTTTGTAGCACATATTTGCATACACATTGGATTCATTTTCCAATTTTCCATTCGAAATACTGAATTCCTGACACTAACCCATAACCTACTAGAATCTGACTACTAATCCTAATATGATGGAGAACAATAACCCAAACAGAATAGAAATCCAAGAAGTTCAGAGGAGGCATGGTGTATAGTTGAACTTGCCTTTTGCATTATATAGTGTAGGAGTTATAAATCTAATCAATATTTTGTTGACATAGTTGTCCATGTGTTTTTAAATTTAACAAGTATTTGAATTCCTGTCTCCGTTTGTCTGTAGCCTATTCAGCACATGCATTTTTATATGCACATATAGAATCCTACCTGGTATCAAATGTACATTCTTGTGAGGTGGCTGACTTGGCAGATACAAATTATGAGAAGAGATCACTCCTGCTAAACGCTGTTGGAACTGAAAATTTAACCTAAGGGGGAGCTTCCTAGTTGAACAACATTATACACAAATCCATGTTCAGTAAATTAAATATTTTTGGATCTTTGGACGATATGTATTTCTACATCAATTTCAATTGGCATATATATTGCTACATTTCAATGTCTCTGTGTGTATATGTGTTTGTTTGTGTGTGTGTGTGTGTGTGTGTGTGTGTGTATATATATATATATATATATATATATATATATATATATATATATATACATACATATACACTCTCCAAATTTTTAAAAATATGAAATACTTCTGTCTTCTTTTACACACCCTAAATTCATTCATATTCATGTATGTGGATTTATAATAAACTTTTCACAAGATTATTCTCAGAATTATTCATCCACCTGAAATACATATTTGTTTTCTAGTACTGACAAGTAACATCAGTGAATGGTGCATACAAATCCTAATATTTCTACAGTAACTGACCCAGTTTAACATCAATCCAAGTAGATTACTATGGGACATGATGTACATTTTGACGTTCATTTTTATTCAACACTGGTACTTTACTATTTCTTCAGTTTATTCACATCATAGGGTATGTATTTCATCCACAAGTTAGCAAAATTATTTGCATTTGTGTCACTTTCAATCACTTTCTACTTCAGAACACATGCATTCCTCTATGTTTCTTGACTGGTCTTTTCATGAGACTTCTTTCCAAACACATTATTTTCCTTTTCCATTCTCACTTTTGAAGCAGATCTCACACACCTTTCATGATAGAATATAACCCTAATATTACCATTAGATGTATAACTCATTGGAATGAATGATTCTATATCAATATAAGATTTCTTATATATTTTCAGATATCAATTCTATCAATCCATTATTTGAAGTGGAATCAGTTATATTATTTATTCACAGTATTGTCAATTCATGAATTACTTCTATATTCATAGACACAGGGTACACCTCTTTGTACCCCCAATACTAATTTATTTTTTTTATTTTGCATTCTTTATTAAAGTATTTTTATATTATTTTCAACAACATTTGAAACAACAGGATTTTCTAAATAGACTTGTCTTTAGCATACCCAGATGAAAAAATATAATTCTATTTCATATCCCTTTGTGGGATAATGTGGGTTTTTTGTACTGAAAAAATGCTAGGAATATTAGAATATATGATCCGTTAGCCAACTTTGTTTGTTTGTTTGTTTGTTTGCTTTTGCAAAGCTAGGAATTGAACCCTAGTAGTAACTAGTAATTCTACTCATTCAGAAAAGTTAGTGTGTCATTTTATTGAAATAACCATACTGGATATAAAATAGATACACATGTGATACAATAGATTGCATGGTATATAAATTTGTATCTCAGTAAAGCTGTAATTAAAATAAAATTTAAAGTATTGAAATTCAGGCAAAGGATAGGAAAGATATTTGTGTCTGTTTTTCAGAAGTTTATTGTCATCCATTTAAAAAATCTTTTAAAAGAGATTGCATTTGAACAAAAGGTATTGTTTAGTGTGCTTTCTCTGTATTCTTAGTGGTTCTTCACTATTACTATTTTATTCACACCCTCTTAATTTCTTATTGTTGAGCCAATTCTGCATCTAAATGTAGTGGCAAGATATATTCAGGAGTCTGGTGCAATAGTGCATGCCTGAAATCCCAGCTACTAAGACCCTTTCTCAAAACAACAAAAAAGTAGTGGGGGTGGGGAGCATGGATGTAGTTTAGCAGTCAAGTGCTTTCCGAAGCATGTGGAGGCCCTGGGTTCTATCTGCAGCACCGCAAAAGCAAAACAAACAAAAGACGTATTCCAGAGATTTTGATTATTTCTGCAGGAGACATGCAGTCAAGACTAAGTAATTTGAAACAGGAGTGGCACAAGAAGTGGAAGATAAAGTATCAATTTTTTTTTCTTTTTTTTGGTTAGAATTAGTTCACTTTGCATTTCTTGCGTATGCGCCTCTACCTTTGGAACCACATTGGTAAAAGTTTGTGTAAGAATTGTTTGTTGGCATATCCTAGAGTCCTCAATTTATACGTCTTCAAAATATTGCTCCCAGAAATTGTGGAAGAAATACTCATGTCACCTGATCTACATATACATTTTATCACAGTAATATTCGGAACACAAAATGCAAAAGTCACACTTATGATTGTACCAAAGGCTAAATAGAAAGTGAACCTGTATTATTAAAAACATTCATGTCCAGGTTGCCTAATACTCTCAAATGTCAATCCTATTGGTGACTACATATTTGTTTCTTCCTAAGATTATATATTGAAACTCAACCCTGTTGATAATGTCTAATCCTATCATTCACTTTATACTTTGCCTGATTTCCTAATGTCTCTATTGATATCTGCTTTCCTACATATTTTCCCCAGTTCATCATTGTGACTCATTCTTCACATGTGCTGACATTTACATTCATTCTCTAACCGAAACCCTATTACTAAAGAACTTTTGGTCCAAATCCTATACTCACTCTTCTTCCTAAACCTACAGACTATATTCCTAATCCCACTGACTATCCCTTTTTGACTGGATGTTCTCTTCTACATTCAATCATCCAAGTAAAGGTCGGTCGAGTGTCGGAAGAGGAGACCACCAAGAGTCTATCTCATGTAACAGCAAAGGGTTTATTAGGGGTCCAGCATGCTGGGGCTCAGAGTTCACTTGAAAAGAGTAGAGAGCCCTGAGAACAGCTTAAGCAGAGGTTAAATACTTTCCCTTGCGAGTTCAGGGAGGGAAGTTTATTGATGTGTCAGGGCGAGTGGTCAATTTGCATGCAACCTGGTGAAGGAGTACATTCTGCAGTTTGACAGTTGGGGACAGCACATTCTGGGAACAAGATTGGCAAACATTTCTCAAGATTTCAACAGTGTTTTGTTAAGCGTACAGAAAAACAGGAAGTGACAACTACATATTTTATTAACCTTTCATTCGACACTTCTTTTTCTGGCTACTTTTAATCATAAAAATGATCATTGGGGGGTGTCACATTCTATGTCTGCTAGTGGGGTATTACCATTAGTTTAACTTGTCCAATTTGAGCTTGGAGAAAATAAATTACATGGTTGAGCAAGCAGGGTTTAATATTTAGCAATAATATGAGGATTATTATTGGACCAGCCAGGGTTGATAAATGCGTAGTTAACCAGGGAAACTTTGTGAACCAAGATTCAAAACACCCTTTTTTGGCCTCACTCTGTCGTTGACGCTCTTCAAGTCATCTTTTTAATTTACTCATAGATTTTTTTACAACTCCAATATGGTTGGCATAAAAACAACATTCTTCCATCAATGCAAAACAAAGGCCCTCTTCTCACATGAAGAGGAGTTCCAATCCTCGACTGTTCTGTAAAACAACTTCAGAGAGATAGGTTAAAGATTCCTGCAATGCTGTTATGGAGGTTTCTAATATCTTTAATTTTTGGTCTATAGCTGCTTCTATTTGGGTCATTTGTTTTGTCCCATGGACCAAGGCAGTGGTTCTTGTGCCCACCCTTGCAGCAACATGTATTCCTAATAGGATCGCAAAAGTGAGTGATATATGTTCCCAGTGGAACTAGGTTTTATGCCCCCCCTATTTGATCTTCAAATGAACCTGTGTTGATAGAGCACTCTGGGAAACATTTGCACAACTACACAATTAATCACATCTGTTGACCACTTCATGAAAACATAAACAATGTTTTAAGTATATAGAATTATAGTGTTGTAGGGATGGACAAGGCAAGGCACCTAAGATAGTACCAAAGACAGGAAAACAGTCCTATTTGTTTGCAACCAGATTCAGAGGGCATTACTTCTGTTGTAATCAATTAAATCCCCGGAACCCCAAGTTTAGGTACTTTCAGAATTTTGTACCCAACATATAAGGGAAGGGGCTCAGAAGTTCACAGTCTTAAGCAGTTCACAAAAAGCAGTTTGTATTCTGTTTTTTTCCTCTGTTGTGGGAAAGTTAACTTTTCAAGGACACATGGGTGAGGGAGAGCATTATATTCCCTTTATTTTTTCCCCCTCCCAACTGTTACCATGGAGCCCAGTTGGTAACTTCTTTATCTTACAAATGTAGCCATCTCTGTGAAGCCTCAGCTCAAGGCCAAGGCCTTGTTCACATGTTTTGTGAAAAACTAGTAAGGTGGTGTCTAGCTTAGGATTGCTGATTTTTTTAGCCAGTGGCCAAGTAGAATAGGGCAACATGAAAAGAGGAAGTTTATGTACTTAGAAATTTTTTATAGGGACTCTTTTTCTGAAAGTCCTAAATTCAGCTATGTTGAAGATTTCTGGAGAAGGTCAGTTAAGACATTTCTGTGGGCCTGGTACAGAGGGGGAAGACGGGGAAGGCGTGGCTGTGAGCAGCTCCGTGGATCTGAGAATGAGGTAGGAGAGATGTAAAAGAATAATGGGAAATGGGTTTTGGATTTTTCTAGGAACAAATCTTGAGCAGTACAACAGGTAGAGCAGAGGGTAAGATGGGAGTTAGTATCCCCAAAAGCCTGTGAGGGACTTTAAATACTTAGTAACCTGTTTTCAGTGATGACAAAGCAACTTTAAAGGCCATTTACATTACATCTTCGATAAGGGTCTGAGGGCTCTCCTCAGCTGGTTTGAGCTTTGTGTTAGCTAGTAAGAGGACCTGGTGGGACCTGGTGCAGGCAATGACAAGAGAAGAGAGGAGTGAGTGGGTTAAGGTGTACCTCAGTACCTGCTACCTTAACAAGGGGGCAATGGTCATAGAATGGGCGGAGGTTTGGGTTTTTGATCTAGTAATTGGAGGGGAGAAATCAGGTTGCTAGGTGAGAGTAAGAGCAGAGAGTATGGAGCAGATGGCTGAGGGTGAGGATCTATTGGAGAAGCATAGTTCAGGATGTGAGCAAAGGAGGGAAAAGGCCTCCACGTAGGGGAATCTCCTTTCACACTTTTGAGCACTTGCAAAAGTTAAAAAGGTCATGCAGAATTTGAGGATCTAGAGACCCCTCTGGGGGCTATCAATTTTGGTTATCTAATTGGATATGGCCAATGCTGTGTACAGAATTTTATGAGGAGTTTGGGTTCCATCAAGCAGTCCCTGAATGCTCACATCCCCATGACTTACAGAAGAAGTCGGCTTCCCCCCAACACAGCCGTGACTGTTTGTGGCTTTGATAGTCCGCCAGGCAAACATAGTAATCTAGGCTAGCCAAACTGCATCTGGCTTGCGTGTCCCTACATCCATAATATTTGTTTCCATTATCTATGGTAGAGAAGGGATTTAATGGAATTTTAGTGGGATCCACTTCATCAGGGATATCCCAATGGAAAAGACCTATAGCCAGCTGACAAATGTCTCTGTGGAGAGATGGCGACCATGTCCTTAAGTGGGCGGTATGCGAGATAGACCATACTTCTTGTCCAGTAAGATTTGTGATCAGCCATTGCTGCTGAATGGGCTGATGAGGGTTAGGACTACTGGTGGTCAAGGGGAGAGTCTATAGCATTATTGACAATGCAAATACACAATTTGAAAGGGTTACCTGTCTTTTACAGTTTCCAGCCAGAGTCTGGACAGGGCACAGGCTTGAGATGAGAGGTATGGATCCAGGAAGTGATTCTGTCTACCTTTACTTCTGTAGGTGTTATAAGTAGCACCTTCTATGGTCCCTTTCAGCGGGGTTCCATGGATGACACCTGATGTCGTCTAATGTAGACAAGTCTCTTTCTTGATATTGATGTTGATTCCCCTCGTCCCCGGGTTGGTAGGCAGTGGCCATCTGTCTTCACAGGTATCTGTGTGGTCCTGGCTGAAAGACAATATCTCTGACTTTTTAAATTAGTGGGAAGTAGAAAGATCCTTCTAGGGTCCATCCAAATCCAATGGTGAGCCATTCTGAGGCACAGAGAGTCTGCCAGGTCCAGCGTTTTACTAAAAAAGAAAGATTCTGATCCCTTAAGCAAACTTTGGTGCAGTGATCAAGGGTCAGAGACAGAGGCATTGAAGTGCTCTGTCCCATAATGAAAGATACACAAACAGTAAAAGCAACAACACATGACACAGACAAGACAAGACAATAAAGACAGGATATGGAAGTCCAACACTGAGACCAGGACTTAGTAGTTGGCAGAACCCGATCGGTTGGCAATAACGAATCTGAAACAAAATATCACTGAGTCATGGAGACAATTGTTCCTCAATTTTCTGAGTCCTCTATGACGTCACCCAGGGACTTGGCCTGTGGCTCTGTGACATGACTGTCAGCCATCGTTGGAGAGAGCTCACGCTCTTCATTGACATCCATTTTGCCAAGCCCTGACCTGAAACCTGACCAGAAAGAGGCACCTTACTTACCCTGAGAGGAGTTCGTTGGGGTCTCTTGTCCACCGCTGCCGGATCTCAGTGGAACCTCCATATGTAAAGGTCCGGTGACAATCGGGGGAAGAGACCACCAAGAGACTGTCTCATGCAAAAGCAAAGGGTTTATTGGGGGTCCAGCATGCTGGGGCTCAGAGCTCACTTGAATAGAGCAGAGAGCCCAGAGAACAGCTTAAGCAGAGCTTATATATTTTCCTTGGAGAGGGCAGGGGGGTAAGTTTATTGATGGGTCCGGGCGAGTGAGCGGTTTGCGTGCAACCGGTTGAGGGAGTACATTCTGCAGTTTGGCAATTGGGGACAGCACATTCTGGGAATAAGATTAGCAAACAGTTCTCAATATTTCAAAAGTGTTTTGTTAAGCATACAGAAAAACAGGAAGTGACAAGTACTTATTTTATTAACCTTTCACTGCGAACTATACTTTGCCAGAATTCCTAATGTCTCTATTGTGTTTGTTAAAGTTCATTTTTATTCAAACCTGGTACGTTATTATTTCTTCAGTTCATGGACATCATAAGATATTTCCTTTCATTCACAAGTTCACAAATTTATAAACATTTGGTTCACTTTCAATCACTTCCTCCTTCGGAAGACATATGTTCCTCCATGTTTCTTGACTGGTCTTTTTACTAGACTTCTTTCTAAACATATTATTTTCGATTCCATAATCATTTTTGAGGCAAAACTCACACACTATTCATGATAAATGATAACCCTAACATTACAATTAGATATATAACTGGTTGGAATGACTGTTTGTATATCAATATAAGTTTTTCTATATATTTTCAGATATCAATACAATCCATTATTTAAATTTGGAACCAGTTATATAATTTATTCACAGTATGGTCTATTAATGCATCATCTCTATATTCATCAAAACAGGGTAAACCTAATAGTATCCCCAGTACTAATTTATAAGTTTTCAAAATACTGCTCACAGAAATGGTGAAAGAAATACTCATGTCACCTTAGCTACATATACATATTATCACACTAATATTCTGGACACAAAATGCAAAGGTCACACAGAACATAATTTAAGCTAAATATCCCAATCAAGGGCCCAAAGTCCTTCTGGGCTTCAAATATTACCTAGATTTCTGTTTTCATACTTATATTTCACCTCCATGTTCTTGTAAATATCACAGGTTCCCAATATCATTATTCATCCAGCAAAATGATTCATAACCCAAATCGAACATGCCATTAACCCTAACCATTCTGTAAACTGAGATTGTTCACTCAATCTCACTTTAACAGAAGAGCAGGGACAAAGTTAGTATTACAATACAGGAAGTTAGGAGATCTTCCACCTGCTGAGTACCTCAAAATCCATGCAGAAATGATCCCTGGAGAAGACGTAGGCAGCTATGAAGGACCTGAGACAGCAAAAGTCATCTTCCTTTGCAAACAACCCGATCAGGATGAAAGGATGTGTCTGAATCATCCTATCTCTTCTTAATGTAGGGAAGATGTATGAAACCAGGCATGTGTGGAGAGCTGTTCCCAGGTGCCTATGTTTCTATACCATTCTAACTTGTGAAAGTGTCACAGGAAATAGAGGCAGCCTCCTTTTCCTGAGACACTAGGAAGCAACTGTTAGGACAAAGTGGTGGCCAAGACAGTGGCCTCATTCATTTTCTGAAGAAAGTGACCTCACCTCACTTTTTTCATGATGGAACTCTCTGAATTTTGTGATCCAGGAAGCCAGGCACCAAGAGCCAGTACCAGTCCCAGTCCAAGTGGGCTCACTTGTTTGGATTTACCAAGTAAAGAGTCAGTCTTTCTTGGTACCTACTGATGTGAGGGTGGCCAAATGCCAAGAAAGCTTTGAAGAGGGTCCTTTCCTGAGAGGGCAGGAAATGGCTCACCACTGCCTCCTGAAAACTTCACAGAATTGGCCAAGGAGACCAGATCTGAGACAGGACCGGCCATTTCTGGGGAACATTCTATGGCCTACTAGTCAGAGGACACTCCGGATAGTCACAGACATACTTGGGGAAGGAGGTGACTTTGTGTGTGTGGATGTCAGTTTGTGGATTTGTCTCATATTCTGAGAATAGGTAAAAAAGGAGGTTTGTTTGGTTTGGAGTGGACTGTTTCTAGTAAGTCATCTGACAAGGAGACTGTTTCTATGTCTGTGTATCCCACTGTGTCCTTAGTTGTAGATATTAGAAAAGAAAATGGCTCAATGGGTGTGTCCTGTCTAGTAGAAAGCTTCACAGCATTCATCCTGCCCAATTAATGAATGGACTGAGGCTTGACTTATCCATGGGCAACACCTAGTATCATCCTAAGTTCTTGAATTCTTCCTGAATTCTGGCAACTCTCCAGAAAGGCTCATGGTTTTTTGTCCAAGATATGTACCACCTCCAAGCTCTGTGACATGGCCATGTACTAGTTAGCTGAAAGGAATGGCGAGCACACCAGAAAACTCAATATTGGTGTGACCAGGAAAGTCTCTATGGTGAAACCTGGCTTAGGGCCTTTTGCTTAACTATTGTTCTGTTGCCCTGAATGTCAGGAACCTCTTTGCCTCAGGCCACCCCTTTATAAAGCCAGAAGAAAACAATTTTCAAATGGAAATGAATGGGCATCACCTGTGCCTCTTTGATGAATTGTTTTGGAAATGGTTATGTCTGAATCAGACTCTGGGCCCTGTGTGAGGCTGTGGCTTAAATTGTCAGCACCTCTTGCTGATAATGAGTGTACCAGACAGTGCCTTGATTGACTGGGATTTATGAAAATGGTGTAGAACAGAGATGCCATTAAGTTGGACCCTCCTGAGTAGTGGGCCCTGAGCTGTGGTGTGCAGGTGTGTGATAAATCATCTGTGGTTGCGCCATGTGGTTTTGCCATTGATTTCCAAATGGTTTGTCACTGACACGGTGCAGTGACCAGACACTTATAGGTAAAGGTGTCTTGTTAAATGGATAGTTTTCAGGGCAATGTGCAGAATCAGGTTGCTATGGAGAAGGGGGCAAGTTATGTGGGAATGAAGCCTGGTTGGTGCATTCTCTTGAAGACCCTGAAAAACCACAAATGACAGAACTCCCTCCAGGACTGTGTTCCAGTTGAACTTCTTGTATTTTGTGAGGCAAATACCAAACTCTCAGTGCTGCAGCAGGAAACTCTACGAAAATGGAGGATGAACAAAATGCTTCACAGTCCACACAGGGAGACACTTAGACCCCAGTGGCCACAGTTTACATACGAAGAGAGAATTCAGCACTGCTGCCTCATGTGTATTGGAAAGCAAGAAAGAATGTCCTCCAGGTCACATAGATGCAGACCCAGCTTTGATGATCTGACTACAAAGGAAGCTAAAGCTACTGACAACATTTATTTCAAGTGCCCATCCTCAGAGGCAGTTTCTCTAGAAGTCTTTAGGCCAGCAGACCTCCATGTTTGTGGAGTTTACCCTGTCCCTTACTTTGGGATACTCCTCTACCACCTCCAAGTTTGTGATCTCCTGAATATTTTCCATTCCAGATATGTATTTACAGATTTTCTAACTCTTGTCCTCTAATTGTTTCTTATTTGGCGTGAAGGTAACGTCAAGGCATTGTTCTGGATGAGAGTGGAAAGATTTTTGTGTAGCACATATTTGCATACACATTGGATTCATTTTCCAATTTTCCATTCCAAAGACTGAATCCCTGACACTAACGCATACCCTACCAAACTCTGACTACTAATCCTAATATGATGAAGAAAAATAACCCAAACAGAATAGAAATACAAGCACTTCTGAAGAGGCATGGTGTATAGTTGGACTTGCCTTTTGCATGATAAATTGTAGGTGTTATAAACCTAGTCAATTTTTCATTGAAATAGTTCTCCATGTGTTTTTTTCCTTTAATATTTATTGTTGGTTCTACAAAACATTACATAGTTCTTGACATGTCATATTTCACACTTTGATTCAAGTAGGTTATGAACTTCCATTTTTCTTCGTATACAGATTGCAGTATCTCATCAGTTACGCATCCACTATTTTACATATTACTATACTAGTGTCTGTTGTATTCTGCTGCCTTTCCTGTCCTCTACTATCTCCCATCCCCTCCCCTCCAATCCTCTCTCTCTACCCCATCTATTGTAATTCATTTCTTCCACTTGTTTTTGTCCCCTTTCCCCTCACTTCATCTTGTATTTAATTTTGTATAACCATGAGGGTTTCCTTCCATTTCTATGTAATTTTCCTTCTCTTTCCTTTTCCCTCCCACCTCTCACCCCTGTTTAATATTAATCATCTTCTCATGCTCTTCCTCCCAACTCTGTTCTTAGTTACTCTCCTTATATCAAAGAAAACATTTGGCATTTGTTTTTTAGTGATTGGCTATCTTCACGTAGCATAATACGTTCTAATGCCATCCATTTCTCTGCAAATTGTATGATTTTGTCATTTTTTAATGCAGAGTAATACTCCATTGTGTATAAATGCCACATTTTTTTAATCCATTCATCTATTGAAGGGCATCTAGGTTGGTTCCACAGTCTTCCTATTGTGAATTGTGCTGCTATGAACATAGATTTATCAGTGTCCCTGTAGCATGCACTTTTTGGGTCTATAGGGATTAGACCGAGAAGGGGAATTGCTGAGTCAAATGGCGGTTCCATTTCCAAGTTTCCAAGAAATCTCCATACTGCTTTCCAAATTTGCTGCACCAATTTGCAGTCCCACCAGCAATAGTACAGGTGTACCCTTTTTCCCACATCCTCGCCAGCACTTGTTGTCGTTTGACTTCATAATGGCTGCCAAGCTTACTGCAGTGAGATGGTATCTTAGGGTGGGTTTGTTTTGCATTTCTCTGAATGCTCGAGATGGTGAGAATTTTTTGATGTACTTATTGATTGATTGTATGTCCTCCTCTGAGAAGTGTCTGTTCAGGTCCTTGGCCCATTTGTTGATTGGGTAATTCATTTGCTTATTGTTTAATTTTTTGGGTTCTTTGTATAACTCTGGATATTAGGGCTCTATCTGAAGGGTGAGGAGTAAAGATTTGTTCCCAGGATGTGGGCTCCCTTTTTACCTCTCTTATTGTTTCTTTTTCTGAGAAAAATCTATTTAGTTTGAGTAAGTCCTGTTTGTAGATTCTAATTATTAACTCTTATGCTATGGGTGTCCTATTGAGGAATTTGGAGCCCGACCCCACAGTATGTAGATCATAGCCAAAGTTTTCTTCTATCAGACGCCGTGTCGCTGATTTGATATCAAGCTCCTTGATCCATTTTGAGTTAACTTTTGTGCATGGCGAGAGAAAGGGATTCAGTTTCATTTTCTTACATATGTAATTCCAGTTTTTCCAGCACCATTTGTTGAAGATGCTATCCTTCCTTCAGTTTATGCTTTTAGCTCCTTTATCAAATATAAGATTGCTGTAATTTTGTGGATTGATTTCTGTGTCCTCTATTCTGTACCATTGGTCCACCCGCCAGTTTTGGTACCAGTACCATGCTCTTTTTGTTACTATTGCTCCATAGTATAGTTTGAGGACATGTATCGCTATACGGCCTGATTCACACTTCCTGCTTAGAGTTGTATTTGCTATACTGGGTCTTGTATTATTCCATATGAATTTCATAATTGTTTTATCTATTTCTACAGGAAATGCCGTTGGGATTTTGATTGGCATTGCATTAAACCTATAGAGAACTTTTGGTAATATCGCCATTTTGATGATGTTAATTCTGCCTATCCATGAACAGGGTATATTTTTCCATCTTGTAAGATCTTCTTCTATTTCTCTCTTTAGGGTTCTGTAGTTTTCATTGTGTAAGTCTTTCACATCTTTTGTTACGTTGATAACCAAATATTTTATTTTATTTCTTTTGAGGATACTCTCAATGGAGTGGTTGTCCTCATTTCCGTTTCAGAGGATTTGTTGCTGATATTCAGGAATGCTTTTGATTTATGATTGTTGATTTTATATCATGCCACGTTGCTGAATTCATTTATTATCTCTAATAGTTTCTTGTAGACCCTTTTGGGTCTACTAGGTATAGAATCATGTCATCTGCAAATAGTGATAATTTAAGTTCTTCTTTTCCTATTTTTATGCCTTTAATTTCTTTCATTTGTCTAATTGCTCTGGCCAGTGTTCGAGAACTATGTTGAACAGAAATCGTGAGAGAGGGCATCCCTGTCTTGTTCCAGATTTTAGAGGGAATGCCTTCAATTTTTTCTCAATTCAGAATGATACTAGCCTGAGGCTTAGCATAGATTGCTTTTACAATATTGAGGTATGTTCCTGTTATCCCAGTTTTTCTAGAGTTTTAAACATAAAGGGATGCTGTACTTTATTGAATGCTTTTTCTGCATCTATTGGGGTGATCATATGGTTCTTATTTTTAAGTCTATTGATGTGGTGAATAACATTTATTGATTTCCGTATATTGAACCAGCCTTGTATCCCAGGAATGAATCCTACTTGATCATGTTGCACAATTTTTTAAATATGTTTTTGTATCTGATTCGCCAGAATTTTATTGAGGATTTTTGCATCTAGGTTCATTAGAGAGATTGGTCTGTACATTTGTTTCTTTTAAGGGTCTTTGTCTGGTTTAGGAATCAGGGTGATATTGGCCTCCTCTGCTGTATACCCATTCGGTCCTGGGCTTTTCTTAGTTGGTAGTCTTTGGATGGTTTCTTCTATTTTCTCAATTGATATTGGTCTGCTTAGGTTGTCTATATCCTCCTGACTCAATCTGGGCAGATCATATGACTTAAGAAATTTATTGATGCCTTCACTATCTTCTAATATAATTTCTGATTATCTTCTGTATTTCAGAAGTGTCTGTTGTGATATTGCCTTTTTCATCCCTTATGATAGTAATTTGAGTTCCCTCTCTTCTTCTCTTCATTAACATGGCTAAGAGTCTGTCGATTTTATTAATTTTTCAACTTTTAGTATTTTCAATTTTTTCAATTGTTTCTTTTGTTTCGATTTCATTAATTTCAGGTCTGATTTTAATTATTTCTTGCCTTCTACTTCTTTTCTGTTGTTTTGCTCTTCTTTTTCTAGGATTTAGAAATGAACTATGAGATCATTTATTTGTTGTTGTTTTTTTTTTTTCTTTTTTTAAGGAAAGAACTCCAAGCAATGAATTTTCCACTTAGAACTGCTTTCAATGTGTCCCATAGATTCTGATATGTTCTGTCTGTCTTTTTCATTTATGTCTAAGAATTTTTTTTATTTTTCTCCTTGATGTCTTCAATAACCCATTGATCATTCAGTACGTATTGTTCATTCTCCAAGTGATGCATGAATTTTCCTTCCTTCTTTTATTGTTGATTTCAGTTTCATTCCATTACGATCAGATAAGATGCCTGGTATTATCTATACTCCTTTATATTGTCTAAGAGTTGTTCTGTGACATAATATATGATCTATTTTTGAGAGGTATCCATGTGCTGCTGAGAAAACAGTGTAACTGCTTGATGTTGGGTGGTATATTCTATATATGTTAATTCAGTCTATGTAATTAATTGTGTTGTTGAGTTCTATAGTGTCCTAATTCAACTTTTGTTTGGAATATCTGTCCAGTAGTGAGAGAGGTGTGTTGAAATCTCCCATGATTATTGTATGGTGGTCTACCAGACTCTTGAACTTGAGAAGAGTTTGTTTGATTAACATAGCTGAACCATTGTTTGGGGCACATATATTTATGATTGTTATGTCTTGTTGGTGTATGGTTCCCTTGAGCAATATGTAGTGTCCCTCTTTATCCCTTTTGATTAACTTTGTCTTGAAATCTATTTTATTTGATATGAGTATGGACACTTCTGCTTGTTTCTGAAGTCAATATGAGTGATATGATTTCTCCCAACCTTTCACCTTTAGTCTATATATGTCTTTTCCTATCAAATATGTCTCCTGTAGGCAGAAAATTTTTGGGTCTTCTTTCGTGATCCATTCTACTAGCCTGTGTCTCTTAATTGGTGAGTTTAAGGCATTAACATTTAGGGTTATTTTTGAAATATGGGTTGTTCTTCCAGCCATATTTGTTTATTTATGTTACTAAACATGGTTTGTTTTTCTCTTTGATTATTTTTCGCCCCTTTACTGTACTACCTCCCACTGTTGGTTTTCATTGTTATTTTCCATTTCGTCTTCCTATAATGTTTTGCCAAGGATCTTTTGAAGAGATGGTTTTCTAGCTGCAAATTCTTTTAACTTTTGTTTATCATGGAAGGTTTTAATTTCATCTTCCATCCTGAAGCTTAAAATCGCTGGATACACAATTCTTGGTTGGAACCCAATTTCTTTCAGTGATTGAAAAATGTTATTCCAGGATCTTCTAGCTTTCAGAGTCTGTGTTGAAAGATCAGCTGTTATCCTGATTGGTTTACCCCTAAATGTAATCTGCTTCCTTTCTCTTGTAGCTTTTAAAATTCTCTCTTTATTCTGTATGTTTGGCATCTTCATTATAATATGTCTAGGTGTTTATCTCTTATGATTTTGCACATTTGGCGTCCTGTAGGCTTCTAGGATTTGGGATTCTGTCTCATTCTTCATGTCTGGAAAGTTTTCTCATATTATTTCATTGAATAGATTGCTCAATCCTGTGGTTTGGACCTGTATACCTTCCTGTATCCCAATTACTCTTTAGTTTGGTCTCTTCATGTTATCCCATATTTCTCGGATGTTCTGCTCATGGTTTCTTAACAGTCTTCCTGAGCTTTCTATGTTCTTTTCAAGTTGAAATACTTTGTCTTCATTGTCTGATGTTCTATCTTCTAAGTGTTCTACTCTGCTGGTAGTATTCTCAATTGAGTTTTTAAGTTGGTTTATTGCTTCCTGCATTTCTATGATTTCTGTTTGTGTGTTTTTTATAACCTCTATCTCCCTGTATAGTTGATCTTTTGCTTCTTGGATTTGTTTATGTAATTCATTGTCAAAGTGATCTTTCATTGTCTGATTTTGCTGTCTAATGTCTCCCTGGAGACTCCAGATCATCTGAAGCAAGTATATCCTGATTCTTTATCTGACATTCCATCTGCTGCAGATATTACCTCTTCTAATGTTGAGTTGACCTGCATTGCTTGTGGTCCTTTCTTTCCTTGTCTTTCCCAACTGTTCACGTTTTTTTCGGCTTGGTGAAACTTTTGTGTTATTGAATTTTACCCCTAAATGTTTATATTGGTATTGTATTCTTGAAAAGTCTCCCTCACAGGCGTAAGCAGCGGCTCTGCCCCTCCTCCAATTGGGGCAATGTGCCTACCACACCAGCATGCCGCTGGGCCTGTTCTGCCTCTTGGTAGCTGGTCCGCCTACCTTGCAGGAGCGGGCAGTTGATCTACCCCTCTGCGGGTGCTGGTCCTGTTCAGCCAGTGGGTAACAGGTCCAGCTACCTTGCAGGCACAGGCGTCGGCTCTGCCCCTCCGCGCTCTGCTGGGCCTCTTCTGTCTGTGGGTTGCAGGGCTGTCTACATTGCAGGCGTGAGTGGCATCTCTGCCCCGCCCCAAACCGGGGTGATGTGTCTACCACGCTGGTAGGTCGCTGGGTCTGTTCTGCCTCTGGGTGAGAGGTCCACCTGCTTTGCAGGCACGGGCAGCGGCTCGGCCCCTCCCCAAACCTGGTTATGTGTCTAGCACCCTGGCGGGGCCTAGCACCTGGTCTGTCGGTGTTCGCAGGTCCACCTACTTCGCAGGCGCGGGGGCCGGCTCTGCCCCTCTTTAGGCAGCTGGGCCGCTTCAGCCGGTGGGTCGCAGGTTCACCTATCTTGAAGTCGCAAGGGGTGTCTCTGCTTCTCCGCGGGTGTCTGGGCCTGTTCTGCCTGTGGGTCGCATGTCCGCGTTCCTTGCAGGCGTGCAGTGGCTCTGCCCAACCCCCAACCAGGGTGATGTGTCTTTCACGATGGCGGGCCGCTAGGCCTGTTCTACGGGTGGCTCGCAGGTCCGCCTACCTTACATGCGCGGTTGGCGGCTCTGCCCCTCCCTTCTCCATGTGTTTTTAAAGTTAACAAATATGAGAATTCCTGTCTCCATTTTCCTGTACCCTATTCAGCACATGCATTTTTATATTCACAAATAGAATCCTACCTGGTATCACATGTACATACTTGTGAGGTTGCTGACTTTGCAAATACAAATTGTGAGAAGGGATCACTCCTCCTAAATGCTGTTGGAACTTACAATTCAAACTATGGGTGAGCTCCCTAGTTGAACAACATTATACATAAATCGATGCTCAGAAAAATGAAGATTTTTGGATTTGTGGATGATATATAATTCATGATGTATTTCGATTGGCATATATATTGCTACTTTTTAATGTATACGTGTGTGTGTGTGTGTGTGTGTGTGTGCATATATATATGTATAAACTCTCCAGATTTTTCAAAATATGAAATGTATGTGTCTTATTATATACTCCCTAAATTCATTGATGTTCATGAATGTGGATTTATATTCAACTTTTCATAAGAATGTTCTCAGAAATATTAATCCACCTGAAATACATATTTGTTTCCTAATACTGAAAACTAACTTCAGTGAATGGTGCATACAAATCCTAATATTGCTATAGTAAATGACTCAGTTTAACGTCAATGCAAGTAGATTCCTATGGGACATGATATGTATTTTGACGTTCATTTTTATTCAAAACTGGTACATTAATATTTCTTCAGTTTTTGCACATAATAGAATACATATTTCATTCACAAATTCACAAATTTATAGGCATTTTTTTCACTTTCAATTACTTCCTGCTTCAGAACATATGTATTCCCCCAGGTTTCTTGACTGCTCTTTTAATGAGACTTCTTTCCAAGCACATTATTTTCAATTTCCATAATCATTTTAGAAGCAAAGCTCACACACACTTCATGATAAACCATAACAGTGATATTACCATTAGATGTATAACTGGTTGGAATGATTGTATGAATATCAATATAAGATTTCCAGTATATATTCAGATATCAATTCAATCCATTATTAAAATTTGGAACCAGTTATATTATTTATTCACAGTATGGTCTATTTATGCATTATCTTTATATTCATATAACACAGAGTATACCTATTTGTACCCACAATACTAAATTATATGTCTTCAAAATATTGCTCCCAGAAATGGTGGAAGAAATACTCATGTCACCTGATCTATATATACATTAATCACAGTAATATTGTGGAAAGAAAAAGCAAGGTCACACTTATGATTGTACCAAATCCTAAATGGAAAGTGAGCATGGATTAAAAAAAAATCCATGTCCAGGTTGCCTAATGCTCTCAAAAGTGAATCCTATTGGTTACTACATATTTGTTTCTTCCTGAAATTACATATTCAACCTCAACCCTGTTGAAAATGTCTAATCCTATCACTCACTTTATACTTTGCCGGATTTCCTAATGTCTCTATTGAAATCTGATTTCCTGTATTTTTTCCCCAGTTCATCATTATGACTGACTCTTAACATGTGCTGACATTTACTTTCACTCTCTACCCAAAACCCTATTGCTAAAGATCTTTTGGTCCAAATGATATACACACTCTTCATTCTAAATCTAGCGAATATCTTCCTAATCCACCAACTATCCCTTTTGGACTGGATTTTCTCTTCGACATTCAATCATCCAAAAGACAAGGTCCTATGCCATTGTATATCAATTAATCTGAGACACCTGTGCAGAACATAATTCAAAGCTAAGAATCCCAATAGTGGGGCCAATTCCCTTCTGTGCTTCAAAAATTACCTAGATTTCTTTTTTCATACTTATATTTCACCTATATATTCTTGAAAATATCGCAAAATTCCAATACCATTATTCATCCAAGAGAATGATTCCTAACCCAAATGGAAGCTGTTATTAACCTTAACCATACAATATTTCCTCAATCTAACTTTACAGAAGAGGAGGGACAGAATTAATCTTGCAATACAGGAGTGTAGGGGATCTTCCACCTGCTGAGAACCTCAAAGTTCCATGCAGAAATGATCCCTGGAGAAGATGTAGGCAGCTATGAAGGACCTGAGAGAGCAAAAGTCATCTTCCATGGCAAACAACCCGGTCAGGATGAAGGGAAGTGTCAGAATAAGCCTCACTCTTCTTAATGTAGAGAAGATGGACCAAACCAGTCCAGTGTAGACAGCTGTTCCCGGCTGCCTATGGTTGATATACAATCCTCAGTTGTGAACGTATCACAGGAAATAGGGGCAGCCTCCATCTCATGGGAACCTTGGAAGCAAATTTTAGGACAAAGTGGTTTCCAAAGCAGTGACCTCATTCAGTTCACAAAGGAGGTGACCTTCCTCACTTCTTTGGTGATAGAACTCTCTGAACTTGGGATCCAGGAAGCCAGGCAACCAGAGGCAGTCCCAGTACCATTCCCAGTGAGCTCACTTATTTGGATTTACCAAGAACAGAGTCAGTCTTTCTTGGTACCTACTGATGTGAGAATGGCCAAATTTCAGGAGAGCTCAGAAGAGGGGCTTTTCCTGAGAAAGCAGGAAGTTGCTCACAGCTGGCTCCTGACCACTTCACAGATTTGGCCAAAAAGACCAGATCTGAGACAGGACAGAACATTTCAGGGAACATAATAAGGCCCACAAGTCAGAGGACACTCCGGATAGTCACAGACCTCTTTGGGGGAAGGAGGTGCCTTTGTGGGTGTGGGTTTGAGTTTGTGGTTTTGTCTCATTTTCTGAGAATAGGTAAAAAAGGCGGTTTGTTTGGTTTGGAGTGGACTGTTCCTAGTAAGTCGTTTCACAAAGTGAGTGTTTCTATGTCTGTGTATCCCACTGTGTCTGTGGTTGTAGACATTTGAAAAGAGAATTCATCAATGGATGTGTCCTGTTTAGTAGAAACCTACCCAGCATTCATTCTGCCCAATTGATGAATGGACTGTGGCTTCCCTTATGGATGGCAACACCTACTAATTTCATAAGTTCCTGTTTTCTTCCTGATTCTGGCCACTCTCCAGAATAGGGTCATGGTTTTGTGTCCAAGATATGTACCACCTCCAAGCTCTGTGACAAGGCCATGTAATGGATAGATAAAGGGAATGGCTAGCATCTCAAAAAACACAGATATCAGTGTGACCAGGAAAGCCTCAGTGGAGAAACTCTGCTTTGGGTTTTTTGCTAACCAATTCTTCTTTTCCCCTGAATGTGAGGAAGGTCTTGGCCTCAAGACACCGCTTTGTGAAGCCTGAAGAAAACAGTTTTAAAATGGAAATAAATGGGCATCACCTGTGGCTCTTTGTTAATTTCTTTGGAAATGGATGTGTCGGAATCAGTCTCTTGGCCCTGTGTGAGGCTGTGGCTTAGGTTCTCAGCACCTGATGCATCTAAAGAATGATCCCATGTGTGCATCCAAAACCAAAATGGGAAAAAGATCAGTAATTGTTGATGAAGTCTCTCGCCTTCCTCTCTTAGGTTCCTGACCACCATCAAGTGAGAATAGAGATCCTTTGAATCAAATGAGTTCTTCTAAGCCCTGCAAAGGCTATCCCATACATGCTTGTGTTTTCTCATGACTCCAAATCACATAAAGAATCTATACCTGACAGTCAGTAGGCCTCAAATTGGAGAAGCAGAGCAGTATTAAAGGAAGGCATTTTTGATCCCTTGTGGTTCACAGGAAGGGTGTACAGGCCACCCTGCCTTTAGGAAAATGACGGGCAAGCGAGGTTATTTGGACTCTGTCTTGGGCTGCACCCCTCATGGAAACATCCAGCCAGAGGTTATGAGGAGTGTCTATATGGAAGAAGATGAGGGCCATGTGGGAGTGTTTTGGTTTTAATTGTGGTTATTTGTGTGGAAGTTGGAAGCGATGACTGGGTCCACCTGGGCTTGAACTCTGGTGTGATACCCTATAGAGACTGAGTCCTGGAATTGACCTCAGAGAAGTATTGCCCTGAATTGTGTTGGGATATTAGGAGGCCACGCATGAGAGTCACCATTGGAAACTGAGATCTATTCCCAGTGTGGCTTTCCACAGAGCACTGGGAATCTCAGCCAAGGTATCACATAATTTTATTCTGAAACACTTGGCAGCAATAGTTGAGAGTCAAAACACAAATGCACTTCACATTGTAGACCTCAATGGGCCTGGCTTCATGTGGCCTTTTGGCCACTCTTTGGGAAGTCTTGGCAGTGAGAGTTCTCCAGATCTTTCTTTGAAATGAGCTTCTTCACCATTTAATGGTTACCGAATTAAATGAAACACTCAGTGCCTCCAACTTCAACCTTGAAAGATGGGCTCGATAAATACCATGAAATTTTTGAAATTCCCATATCCAGGAGGCACTGGAGAACCATTGGATATCCTGTTGGTGATCATGAGTGTACCAGACAGTGCCTTGATTGGCTGGGTTTCACGAAAATGGTGTAGAACAGAGATTCCAGTAAGTTGGAGCCTGCTGAATAGTGGGCCTAGAGCAAAGGTGGGCATGTGTGAGATAAAACATCTGTGGTGCTTCCATGTGGATTTCCCAATGGCTTCCAAATGGCTTGTGACTGACATGGTGCAGCCAGCAGACCCTTATATGTAAATGATTCTTGTTATATGGATAAGTTTCAGGGCAATGTTCAGAATCAGGTTCCTATGGTCAAGGGGTCAAGCTATGTTGGACAGAAGCCTGGTTTGTGCATTCTCCTGCAGACCCTGTCCCACCACACGTGACAGAACTCCCTCCAGCACTGTGTCCCAGGTGAACTCCTTGTTTTCGTGAAGCAAATACTGAACTCCAAGTGTAGCAGCAAAAAATATCACAAAAATTGGAGGATGATCAAATGGCTTCACAGTCCACATGAGGAGACACTTAGCCCCAAGTGGCCACAGTTGACCCCGAAAGAGAGAATTCAGCAATGCTGCTTCATGATCATTGGTAAATAAGAAAGCATCTCCTCCAGGTCACATAGATGCAGACCCAGCTTTTATGGTCTCACTACAAAAAAAGCTAAAGCTCCTGACAACAACATATATTTCAAGAGCCCAACATCAGAGCAAGTTTTTCCAGAAGCCTTTAGGCTAGCAGAGCTTCATGTTTTTGGAGTGTTTACATTGTCCCTTACTTTTGGAATCTCGCCTTCTACCTGCAAGTTTGTGAACTCCTGAGCATATTGAATTCCAGATATGTATTCACAGATTTTCTTACTCATCTCCTCTACATGTGTTACTTGGGACGAAGTTAAGGTCAAGGCATTGTTGTGGATGAGAGTCGGAAGATTTTTGTGTAGCACATATTTGCATACACATTGGATTCATTTTCCAATTTTCCTTTCGAAATACTGAATCCCTGAAACTAACCCATACCCTACAAGACTCTGACAACTAATCCCAACTTAATGGAGAAAAATAACCCAAACAGAACAGAAATACAAACATATCAGAGGAGGCATGGTGTACCATTGAATTAACTTTTCCATTATATAGGGAAGGAGTTTTAAATCTAGTCAATTTTTTGTTGAAAGAATTGTCCATGTATTTTTAAACTTATCAAATATGTGAATTCCTGTCTCCCCCATTTCTTTGTATCCTATTCAGCACATGTATTTTTATATGCACATATAGAATTGTACCTTGTATCACACATATATTCTTGTGAGGTGGCTGACTTGGCAGATACAAATTGTGAGAAAAGTTCACTCCTCCTAAACGCTGTTGGAACTGAAAATTCAACCTATGGGTGAGCTTCCTAGTTGAACAACATTATACATAAATCCATGTTCAGTAAAATGAATATTTTTGGATACTTGGATGATATATATTTCATGATGAATTTCGATTGGCATATATATTGCTAGTTTTTAATGTCTGTGTCTGTTTGTATATATATATATATATATATATATATATATATATATATATATATATATATATATACTGTCAAGATTTTTCAAAATATGAAATATATGTGTATTTTGGCCACTCTTTGGGAAGCCTTACCTGTGAGAGTTCTCTAGAGCTTTCATTGAAATGATTTTCCTCAACATTTAATGGTTCCTGAATGAATTGAAACCCACAGTGCCTCCAACTTCATCCTTGAAAAATGGCTCTATAAATACCATGAAATTCCCCTGACCAGGTGGCACTGTAGAACCTTTGGATGACTTGTTGCTGATCATGAGTGTACCAGACAGTGCCTTGACTGACTCGATTTCATGAAAATTGTGTAGAACAGAGATGCCAGTAAGTTGGAGAGTGCTGAGAAGTGGGCCCAGAGCTGTGGTGTGCAGGTGTATGATAAAACATCTGTGGTGGGGCCATTTGGGTCTGCCATTGACTTCCAAATGGCTTGTGGCTTACATGGTGCACCTAGCCGACCCTTATCTGTAAAGGCATCTTGTTATATGTAAAGGTTTCAGGACAATGTTCAGAATCAGTTTACTATGGATAATGTTGCAAGTTATGTGGGATAGAAGTCTGGTTGGTGAATTCTCCTGTAGACCCTGACCCTCCACACGTGACAGAACTCGCTCCAGCACTGTGTCCCAGTTGAACTCCTTGTATTTCATGAAGGAAAAACCAAAAGCCCAGTGCAGCAGCAAGAAACACCACGAAAATTGTAGGATGTCCAATTGGCTTCACAGTCAAGACGGGGAGACACTTACCCCTCCGTTGCCACAGTTTACCTTCAAAGGAAGAATTGAGCACTGCTGCCTCATGTTCTTTTGGAAAATAAGAAACCATGTCCTCCAGGTAAGATAAATGAAGACCCATCTTTGATGGTATCACTACAAAGGAAGCCAAAGCTCCTGACAACAACATATATTTCAAGTGCCCAACCTCAGAGGCAGTTTCTCAAGAAGTCTTTAGGCCAGCAGAGTTCCATGAATTTGGACTGTTTATCCTGTCCCTTAAGTTTGAAAACTCCTCTAAAATGCCCAAGCTTGTGAACTCCTGAGCATTTTCCATTCCAGATATGTATTCACAGATTTTCTAACTCTTGTCCTCTAATTGTGTCTTACTTGGGTGAAGGTAATGTCAAGGCATTGCTCTGAAAGAGAGTGGAAAGTTTTTTTGTAGCGCATATTTGCATACACAATGGATTCATTTTCCTTTGTTTCCATTTGAATTACTGAATCCATGACACTAACGCATACCCTACTAGACTCTGACTACTAATGCTAATATGATGGAGAAAAATAACCCAAACAGAATTGAAATACAAGCAGTTCAGAAGAGGCATGGTGTATAGTTGGACTTGCCTTTTGCATGATAAAGGGTAGTTGTTAAAAATCTGGTTAATTTTTAATTGATATAGTTCTCCATGTGTTTTGAAAGGTATCAAATATGTGAATTCCTGTCTCCCTTTCTCTGTTGCCTATTCAGCACATGTATTTTTATATGCACAAATAGAATCCTACCTGGTACCACACGTACATTATTGTGAGGTGGCCTACTTGGCAGATACAAATTGTGAGAAGAGATCACTCCTCCTAAACGCTGTAGGAACTGAAAATTCAACCTATGCGTGAGCTTCCTAGTTGAACAACATTACACATAAATCCATGTTAAGTAAAATAAATATTTTTGGATCTGTGTATGATATGTATTTCATGATGAATTTTGATTGGCATATATATTGCTACTTTTTAATATCTCTGTATGTGTTTTGTGAAAAATCTGCACTCTATAGATTATTCAAAATATGAAATATATGTGTCTTATTATACACTCCTTAAATTCATTCATGTTCATGTATGAGACCACGGCTCATGCAACAGCAAAAGACATTTATTGAGGATCCAATCCAGTATGCTAGGGCTCCGTGGTCACTCAAGAAGGGAGAGCAGCCCAGATCTCTGAGCTGAGGTTGAGCAGTGCTTAAGTACACTTTTTGGGGAGGGCGAGACTTTACATATATCACAGTATCTTTTAACAAATCATCATACACTGCGGGAAAATCAAACAACAAATCCTAAACATGATTAGTTCATTCATTGGTGGGAACATGTCAGGCAGGAGGGATAGGTCAGTTCTACAGCGGGGTACAGATTCAAATTGATTAGATTAGGCCCTGCGATGCATATGTGCCAAGCCACACAGGGTCCTAGGTTATTAAACAACCAGGCAATCAGGGGGAATATTTACTGGGCAGTCCAGAAATTGTCCTACAAGTAACAGGAATTTCAGATTTTTCATGTAGCATAGGAACTTAACAATACCTGGTCCTTTACATTTTAAATCAGGCCTTGAATCTTAGAAACTTTACAAACCCGGTCTTTTACACTTTAACTTTTACACTTTAATTTCAATTTCTTTTACCCTTAAAGATCACTCCTGGTTCACAAGAAGGGTGTCCAAGCCACCCTGACTTTAGGCAAATGAGGGGCAAGGGAGCTTATTTTGGACACTGTCTTGGGCTGTGCCCCTCATGGAAACCTCCAGCCATATGTTATGATGAGTGTCTTTATGGAAGAAGATGAGGGTCATGTAGGAGTGTTTTGGTTTTAATTGTGGTCATTTGTGTGGCGGTTGGAAGAGATGACTTGGTCCCAGGGCTTGAACTCTGCTCTGATACTCCTTAGAGACTGAGTTCTGGAACTGACTTGAGAGAAGTATTGCCATGAATTGTTTTGGGATTATAGGAGGCCACACATGAGATTAGCCCTTGGAAACTGAGATCTAGGCCCAGGGTGGCTTTCCACCGAGCACTGGGAATCTCAGCCAGGGTAACACATGATTTTTTTACTGAAAGACTTGGAAGTCATAGTTGAGACTCAAAACACACATGTACCTCATATTGCAGACCTCAATGAGCCTGGCTTCATGTGAACTTTTGGGCACTCATTGGGAAGCCTTGCCTGTGAGAGTTCTTCAGAGCTTTCATTGAAATGAGCTTACTCACCATTTAATGGTTCCTGAATGAATTGAAACCCACAGTGCCTCCAACATCATCCTTGAAAAATGGCTATACAAATACCATGAAATTTTTGAAATTTCCATGACCAGGTGGCACTGGAGAAACTTTGGATGTCCTGTTGCTGATCATGTGTGTACCAGACAGTTCCTTGATTGACTGGTTGTCATGAAAATGGTATAGAACCGAGATGTCAGTAAGTTGGAGCCTGCTGAGTATTGGGGCTAGAGCAGTGGACTATACGTTTGTGAATAAATATCTGTGGTGGGACCACGTGGATCTGCCTTTGGCTTCCAAAATACTTGTGACTGATATGGTGCAGGCAGAAGACCCTTATATGTAAAGGCATCTTGTTTTATTGAGAGGTTTCAGGTCAATGTTCAGAATCTGGTTGCTATAGTCAAGGGGAAAGCTATGTGGGATAGACCCAGGTTTCGAACATTCTCCTGAAGACCCTGACCAATCACACGTGTCAGAGCTCCCACCAGAATTGTGTCCCAGTTGAACTCCTTGTATTTCATTAAGCCAATTCCAAACTCCCAGTGCAGCAGTAAGAAACACCACAAAAATGGAGGATGACCAAATGGCTTCACAGACCACACGGGGAGACACTTAACTCCCAGTGGCCACAGTTTACCAAGAAAGAATTCAGAACTGCTGCCTCATGTTCATTAGAAAATAAGGAACCATTTCCTCCAGGTCACATAGATGCAGACCCACATTTGATGGTGTCACAATGAGGAAGCTAAATCTCCTGACAACTTCATATATTTCATGTTCCCAACCTGAGAGGCATTTTCTCAAGAAGTCTTAAGGCCAGCAGAGCTCCAAGTGTGTGGAGTGTTTAACCTCTCCCTTACTTTTGGAAACTGCTCTACCACATCCAATGTTGTGAACTCCTGAACATTTTCAGTTCCACATATGTAATCACAGGTTTTCGAACTCCTCTCCACTAATTGTGTCTTACTTGGAGTGAAGTTAATGTAAAGGAATTGTTCTGGATGAGAGTGGCAAGATTTTTGTGTAGCACATATTTGCATACACATTAGATTTATTTTCCTATTTTCATTTGAAATACTGATCCCCGACACTAACACATACCCTAATAGACTCTGACTACTAATGCTAATATGATGGATAAAAAGAAAACTAACAGAATAGAAATACAGGCCTTTAATAGGAGGCATGGTATATACTTGGAATTGCCTTCTGCTTTATCAAGGGTATGTGTTATAAATCTTGTCAAATTTTCATTGTAATATTTCTCCATGAGTTTTATATGTGTGTGTATATATATATATATATATATATATATATATATATATATATATACTCTCTAGATTTTTCAAAATATGAAAAATATGTGTCTTATTAAACACTATCTAAATTCATTCATATTCATGTATGTGGATATAAAATCAACTTTTCATAAGATTATTCTCAGAAACATTCAACCAGCTGAAATACATATTTGTTTCCTCGTCCTGAGAACTAACTTCAGTGAATCGTGCTTACGAACCCTAATATTTTTACAGTAACTGACACAGTTTATCATCAAAGCAAGTAGATTCCTATAGGACATGATGTGTATATTGATGTTCATTGTTATTCAACACTGGGACATTAAAATTTCTTCATTTTATGCACATCGTAGGATATACATTTCCTCCACAGATTAGCAAATATATAGGCATTTGTTTCACTTTCAATCACTTCCTGCTTCAGAACACATGTATTCCTCCATGTTTCTTGACTGGTCTGTTCATGAGACTTCTATCCAAACACATTATTTTCGATTTCCTTTATCACTTTAGAAGCAAAACGGACACACACTTCATGATAAACCATCACTGTAATATCACCATTAGATGTATTACTGGTTGGAATGAATGATTATATATCAATAAAAGATTTTTTATATATTTTCTGATATCAATTCAATACATTGTTTAAAGTGTAACAAGTTATATTATTTATTCACAGTATGGTCTATTCATGCATTATCTCTATATTCATAGACACAGGGTACACCTGGTTGTACCCCCAATACTAATCTATATATATTTGAAATATTGCTCCCAGAAATGGTGGAAGAAATACTCATGTCACCTGATTTACATATGCATGTTATCACTGTAATATTCTGGACACAAAATGCAAAAGCCACACGTATGATTGTACCAAAGCCTAAAGGTAAACTGAACATGGATTACTAAAAACATCCCTGACCAGGTTGCCTAATGCTCTCAAATGTCAATACTATTGCTGGCTACATATTTGTTTCTTCCTAAGATTATATATTCAACCTCAAAACTGTTGAAAATGTTTAATTTTTTCACTCACTTGATACTTTTGCCTGATTTCCTAATGTCTCTATTGATATCTACTTTCCTACATATTTTCCGCAGTTCAACATTGTGACTGACCCTTCACATGTGCTGACATTGACATTCACTCTGTAACGGAAACACTATTGCTAAAGATCTTTGGTCCAAATCCTATACTCGCTCTTCTTCCAAAACATACTGACTATCTTCCTGATCCTATCGACTATCCCTTTATGAGTAGATGTTCTCTACTACATTCAATCATCCAAGGTACAAGATCCTATGCCATTGTTTATCGATTTTTCTGAAACATGTATCTAGAACGTAATTCAAAGCTACGTATCACAATCAGTTGCCCAATGCATTTCTGAGCTTCAAATCTTACCTAGATTTCTGTTTTCATACTTATATTTTATCTCTATATTCCTATAAATATTGCAGGTTTCCAATACCATTATTCATCCCGCATAATGATTCCTTACCCAAATCGAACCTGTTATTAACCCTAACCATACACTGTTGCTTCAATCTAAAACTACAAAAGAGCAGGGACAGAGTTCGCCTTACAATATAGGAATGTAGGGTACCTTCCAACTGCTGAGAACCTCAAAGTTCGATGCAGAAATAATCCCTGGAGAAGATGTCAGCAGCTATGAAGGACCTGTGAGAGCAAAAGCCATCTTCAATGGCAAACAATCTAGACAGGAAAAAGGGATGTATATGCATCAGCCTCTCTCTTTTTAATGT
Organism: Callospermophilus lateralis; assembly: GCF_048772815.1. Lineage (NCBI taxonomy): Eukaryota > Metazoa > Chordata > Mammalia > Rodentia > Sciuridae > Callospermophilus > Callospermophilus lateralis. The sequence continues at coordinate 104,877 of NW_027512870.1, read as the reverse complement.
AGAGAAGATTGACCTAACCAGACCTGCATGGAGAGCTGTTCCCAGTGCCTATTTTGATATACAATTGAAACTAGTCAAATTTTCAAAGGAAGTAGGGGCAGCCTCTATCTAATGGAACCCTTGGAAGCAACGGTTAGGGCAAAGTTGTTGCCAAGGCAGTGACCTCTTTCAGTTCCTGAAGGAAGTGACCTACCTAACTTCTTTGGTGATGGAACATTCGGAAATTTTGATGCAAGAAGCCAGGCACCAAGAGCCAGTCCCAGTCCCTGTCCCAGTGGGCTCACTTGTTTGGATTTACCAAGTACAGATCAGACCTTCTTGGTACCTACTGATGTGAGGATGGCCAAATGTCAGTAGAGCTCTGAAGAGAAGCTTTTCCTGAGATAGCAGGTAGTGCCTAACGGTTGGCTCCTCAAAGCATCACAAAGTTGGCCAAGGAGACAAGATCTGAGACAGGAGAGGCCATTTTGTGGGGAACATAGTATGGCCCACCAGTCAGAAGTCATTCCGGATAGTTACAGACCTACTTTTGGGAAGGAGGTGCCTTTGTGTGTGGGTGTGAGTTTGCGGTTTTGTCTCATGTTCTGAGAATAGGTAGGAAAGGTGGTTGGTTTGGTTTGGAGTCGACTGTTTCTAGTAAGTCTTTTGACAAGGCGACTTTCTATGTCTGTGTAAACACTGTGTCCGTGGTTTTAGACATTAGAAAAGAGAATGCATCAATGGAGGTGTCCTGTCTAGTAGAAAGCTTCCCAGCATTCATCCTGCTCAATTGATGAATGGACTGTGGTTTGCCTTATGGATCTTAAACACCTACTAACATCCTAAGTTCCTGTTTTCTTCCTGAATTCTGGCCACTCTCCAGAATAGGCTCATGATTTATTGTGCAAGATATGTACCACCTCCAAGCTCTGTGACATGTCCATGTTCTTGATAGCTGAAGGGAATGGGAACATCTCGGAAAACTCAGACATCAGTGTGAGCAGTAAAGTCTCAGTGGAGAAACCCTGCTTTGGTCCATTTGCTTAACTATGGTTCTATTGCCTTGAATGTCAGGAAGGTCTTTGCCTCAGGCCACCCTTTTGTGAAGCCTGAAGAAACAGTTTTCAAATGAAAATGAATGGGCATCTCCTGTGGCTCTTTGCTTAATTGCTTTGAAAAGGATGGTGTCTTAATCAGACACTAGGCCCTGTTTGAGGCTGTGGCTAAGATTCTCAGCTCCTGATAGATGTAAAGAAGATCCCATGTGTGCATCCAAAACCAAAATGGCAAAAAGATCAGTCATTGTAGATGAAGTCTCTTGCCTTCCTGTGATAGGTTCCGGAACTCCATCAAGTGAGAATAGGATTCCTATGGGTCAAATGAGTTATTCAAATCCTGCAGAAGTACTTGGGTTCTCTCATGATGCCAAATCACATAATGAATCTATACCTGACTGTCAGTAGGCCTCAAATTGGAGAAGCAGAGCAGCATTAACAGCAGGCCTATTTGATCACTCCTGGTTCAAAGGAAGGGTGTCCAGGCCACACTGAATTTAGACAAATGAGGGGCAAGGGTGCATATTTTGGACATTGTCTTTGGCTGCGCTCCTCATGGAAACCTCCAGCTAGAGTTTATGATGAGTGTCTATACGGCTGAAGATGAGGGCCATGTGGGAATGTTTTGGTTTTAATTGTGGTCATTTGTGTGGCGGTTGGAAGAGATGACAGGGTCCACATGGTCTTGAACTCAGGTGTGATTCTCTTAGAGACTGAGTTCTGGAACTGACCTCAGAGAAGTATTGCCATTAATTGTGTTGGCATTGTAGGAGGCCACACATGAGAGTTGCCTTTGAAACCTGAGATCTAGGCCCAGGATGGCTTTCCTCAGAGAACTGAAAATCTCAGCAAGGATACCGCATAATTTTATTCTGAAAAACTTGGCAGCCATAGTTAAGAGTCAAAAGACACATGGACCTCCCGTTGTAGACCTCCATAGGCCTTGCTTCCTGTGACCTTTTGGCCAGTGTTTGGGAAGCCTTGCCTGTTAGAGTTCCTCAGAGCTTTCATTGAAATGAGCTTCCTCCCCATGTAATGGTTCCTTGAAGAATGGAAACCCCAAAGTGCCTCCAACTTCATTCTTGAAAAATGGATAGATAAATACCATGATATTTTTGAAATTCCCAATGACCAAGTGGCACTGGAGAACCATTGGATGTTCTGTTGCAGACAGTGGCTTGATTGTCGTGTTACAGACAGTGCCTTGATTGACTGGGTTTCATGAAAATGGTGCAGAACAGAGATGCCAGTAAGTTGGAGCCTGCTGAGTAGTGGGCCTAGAGCAGTGGTGGGCAGGTGTGTGATAATACAACTGTGGTGTCGCCATGTGGATCTGCCATTGGCTTCCAAATAGCTTGTGACTGACTTGGTACAGCCAGCAGACCATTATATGAAAAGGCATCTTGTTATATGGAGAGGTTTCAGGGCAATGTTCACAATCAAGTTGCTATGGTCAAGGGGGCAAGTTATGTGGGATAGAACCCTGGTTGGTGAATTCTCCTGCACACCCTGACCCAACACACGTGACAGAACTCCCTCCAGCCCTATATCCTAGTTGAACTCCTTGTATTTCATGAAGCAAATACCAACCTCCCATTGCAGCATCAAGAAACACCACAACCTAGCCAGCACTTGTTGTTGTTTGATTTCATAATGGCTGCCAATCTTACTGGAGTGAGAAAAGGGTTCTCTTGTACATTGCTGGTGGGGCTGCAAATTGGTGCGGCCAACTTGGAAAGCAGTATGGAGATTCCTTGGAAAGCTGGGAATGGAACCACCATTTGACCCAGCTATTGCCCTTCTCGGACTATTCCCTGAAGACCTTAAAAGAGCGTATTACAGGGATACTGCCACATCGATGTTCATAGCAGCACAATTTACAATAGCTAGATTGTGGAACCAACCCAGATGCCCTTCAATGCATGAATGGATTAAAAAAATGTGGCATCTATACACCATGGAGTATTACGCAGCACTAAAAAATGACAAACTCTTGGAATTTGCAGGGAAATGGATGGCACTAGAGCAGATTATGCTTAGTGAAGCTAGCCAATCCCTAAAAAACAAATACCAAATGTTATCTTTGGTATAATGAGAGCAACTAAGAATAAAGCAGGGAGGAAGAGCAGGAAGAAAAGATTAACATTAAACAGAGACATGAGGTGGGAGGGAAAGGGAGAGAAAAGGGGAATTGCATGGAAACGGAGGGAGACCCTCATTGTTATACTAAATTACATATAAGAGGTTGTAAGTGGAATGGGAAAATAAACAAGGTGAGAAATGAATTACATTAGAAGGGGTAGAGAGAGAAGATGGGAGGGGAGGGGAGGGGGGATAGTAGAGGATAGGAAAGGTAGCAGAATACAACAGTTACTATTATGGTATTATGTAAAAATGTGGATGTGTAACCCATGTGATTCTGCAATCTGTACTTGGGGCAAAAAAGGGAGTTCATAACTCACTTGAAGCTAATGCATGCTAGTGTATGAAATTTGATATGTCAAGAGCTTTGTAGGGTTTTGAACAACCAATAAAAAAATAAAATTAAAAAAAAAGAAAGAAACACCACAAAAAGGGCAGGATGACCAAATGGCTTCACAGTCCACTCAGGGATACAATAAGCTTCCAGTGGCCACAGTGTACCAACAAAGAGAGAAATCAACACTGGTACCACATGTTCAATGGAAAATAAGAAACGATGTCCTCCAGGTCACATAGATGCAGATCCAGGTTTGATGGTCTCACCAGAAATGAAGCTAAAGCTCCAGACAACAAGATATATTTCAAGTGTCCAAACTCAGAGGCAGTTTTACAAGAAGGCTATTGGCCAGCAGAGTTCCATGTTTGTGGAGTGTTTACACAGTCACTTACTTTTGGAAACTCCTCTACCACCTCCAAGGTTGTGAACTCCTGTGCATTTTCCATTCCAGATATGTATTCACAGATTTTCTAACTCTTCTCTTCGAATTGCATCTTACATGGGGTGAATGTAATGTCAAAGGATTTATCTGGATGAGAGTGGGAAGACTTTTGTGTAGGACATATTTGCATACATATTGGATTCATTTTCCAATTTTCCATTTCAAATACTTTATCTCTGACACTAAACCACACCCTACTAGTCTCTGACTACTAATCCTAATATGAGGCAGAAAAATAACCCAAACATAATAGAAATAAAAGCAGTTCAGAGGAGGCATGGTGTATAGTTGGACTTGCCTTTTGCATTTTAAAGGTTAGGGGTTATAAATCTAGACAATTTTTTGTTGCAATAGTTGTCCATGTGGTTTTAAAGATAACAAATATGTGAATTCCTGTCTCTCTTTCTCTGTAGCCTACTCAGCAAATATATTTTTATATACACATAGAGAATCCTACCTGGTACTACACGTACATTCTTGTGAGGTGGCTAACTTGGCAGATACAAATTGAGAGAAAAGATCACTCCTTCTAAATGTCGTTGGAACTGAAAATTCAACCTATGGGTGAGCTTCCTAGTTGAACAAAATTATACACAAATCCATGTTCAGTACAATGAATATTTTTGGATCTGTGGATGATATATATTTCATGGTGAATTTTGATTGGCATATATTGCTATTTTTAATGTTTCTGGGTGTGTATGTGTGTGTGTCTGTGTATATATATATATATATATATATATATATATATATATATATATATATATATACACTCTCTCCTTCTATTTTTCAAAATATGAAATATATGTGTCTTATATACACTCCCTAATTTTATTCATGTTCATGAATGTGGATTTATAATCAACTTTTCACAAGATTATTCTCAAAAAATTTCATCCACCTGAAATACATATTTGTTTCCTAGTACTGAAAACTAACTTCAGTGAATGGTGCATACAAATCCTAATATTTCTATAGTAACTGACACAGTTTATCATCAATGCAAGTAGATGCCTATGGGACATGATGTGTTTATCGATGTTCATTTTTATTCAACACTGGGACATTACAATTTCTTCAGTTTATGCACATCATAGGATATATATTTCCTCCACAGGTTAGCAAATTTATAGGCATTTGTTTCACTTTCAATCACTTCCTGCTTTAGAACACATGGATTCCTCCATGTTTCTTGACTGATCTTTTCATGAGATTTCTTTCCAAACACATTATTTTCGAATTCCTTTATCACTTTTGAAGCAAAATGGACACACACTGCATGATAAATCATAACTATAATATCACTATTAGATGTATAACTGGTTGGAATGAATGATTTTATATTAATATAAGATTTCTTATATATTTTCAGATATCAATTCAATACATTTTGTAAAGTGGAACCAGTTATATTATCTATTCACAGTATGGTCTATTCATGCATTATCTCTATATTCATAGACACAGGTTACACCTCTTTGTACCCCCAGTACTAATTTATACATCTTCAAAATATTGCTCCCAGAAATGGTGGAAGAAATACTCATGTCACCTGATCTACATATGCATGTTATCACAGTAGTATTCTGGACACAAAATGCAAAAGTCACACGTATGACTGTAACAAAGCCTAAACGGAAACTGAACATGGATTACTAAAAACATCCATGTCCAGGTTGCCTAATGCTCTCAAATGATCATCCTGTTGGTGACTACATATTTGTTTCTTCCTAAGATTATATATTCAACCTCAATACCATTGAAAATGTCTAATTTTTTCACTCACTTTGTACTTTGCCTGATTTCCTAATGTCTCTATTGATATCTACTTTCCTACATATTTTCTCCAGTTCAACATTGTGACTGACCCTTCACATGTGCTGACATTGACATTCACTCTCTAACCGAAACCCTATTGCTTATGAACTTTGGTCCAAATCCTATACTCACTCTTCTTTCGAAACATACTGACTATGTTCCTGATCCTATCGACTATCCCTTTTTGAGTAGATGTTCTCTACTACATTCAATCATCCAAGGTACAAGATCCTATGCCATTGTATATCGATTTTTCTGAAACATGTATCTAGAACGTAATTCAAAGCTACGTATCGCAATCAGTTGCCCAATGCATTTCTGAGCTTCAAATCTTACCTAGATTTCTGTTTTCATACTTATATTTCATCTCTATATTCCTATAAATATTGCAGGTTCCCAATACCATTATTCATCCCGCGTAATGATTCCTTGCCCAAATCGAACCTGTTATTAACCCTAACCATACACTGTTGCTTCAATCTAAAATTACAAAAGAGCAGGGACAGAGTTTGCCTTACAATACAGGAATGTAGGGTATCTTCCAACTGCTGAGAACCTCAAAGTTCGATGCAGAAATGATACCTGGAGAAGATGTAGGCAGCTATGAAGGATCTGAGAGAGCAAAATCCATCTTCATGGCAAACAACCTGAACAGGACGGAGGGATGTGTATGCATCAGCCTTTCTCTTCTTAATGTAGAGAAGATGGACCTAAGCAGGCCTGCGTGGAGAGCTGTTCCCAGGTGCCTATTTTGATATACCATTGTAACAAGTCAAATTGTCACACAAAGTAGGAGCAGCCTCCATCTCATGGAACCCTTTGAAGCAACGGTTAGGACAAAGTTGTTGCCAAGGCAGTGACCTCATTCAGTTCCTGAAGGAAGTGTCCTAGCTAACTTCCTTGGTGATGGAACTCTCTGAAATTGTGATGCAAGAAGCCAGGCACCGAGAGCCAGTCCCAGTCCCAGTCCCAGTGGGCTCACTTGTTTGTATTTACCAAGTACAGATTCAGACCTTCTTGGTACCTACTGATTTGAGGATGGCCAAATGCCAATTGAGCTCTGAAGAGAGGCCTTTCCTGAGATAGCAGGTAGTGGCTAACTGCAGGCTCCTCAAAGCATCACAGAGTTGGCCAAGGAGACAAAATCTGAGAGAGGAAAGGCCATTTCGAGAGGAACATAGTATGGCCCACCCGTCAGAGGACACTCCAGATAGTCACAGATCCACTATTGGGAATGAGGTGAATTTATGTGTGTGGGTGTGAGTTTGTGGTTTTGTCTCATATTCTGCGAATAGGTAAAAAAGGTGGTTCGTTTGCTTTGGAGTCTACTGTTGATAGTAACTCTTTTGACAAGGCGAGTGTTTCTATGTCTGTGTATCCACTGTGTCCGTGGTTTTAGACATTAGAAAAGAGAATGCATCAATGGAGGTGTCCTGTCTAGTAGAAAGCTTCCCAGCATTCATCGTTCATAAGTGATGAATAGACTGTGGCTTGTCTTATGGATAGGAAACAACTACTAACTTCCTAAGTTCCGGTTTTCTTCCTGAATTCTGGCCACTCTCCAGAATGAGCTCATGATTTATTGTCCAAGATATGTACAACCTCCATGCTCTGTGACATGGCCATGTTCTTGATAGCTGAAGGGAATGGGAACATCTCAGATATTAGTGTGACCAGTAAAGTCTCATTGGGGAAACCCTGCTTTGGGCCATTTGCTTACCTATGGTTCTGTTGCCTTGAATGTCAGGAAGGTCTTTGTTTCAGGCCACCCCTTTTTGAAGCCTGAAGAAACAGTTTTTAAATGGAAATGAATGGGCATCACCTGTGGCTCTTTGCTTAATTTCTTTGGAAAGGGATGTGTCTTAATCAGACACTAGGCCCTGTTTGAGGCTGTGGCTAAGATTCTCAGCTCCTGATAAATCTAAAGAAGATCCCATGTGTGCATCCAAAACCAAAATGGCAAAAGGATCAGTCATTGTGGATGAAGTCTCTTGCCTTCCTCTGTTAGGTTCCTGACGTCCATCAAGTGAGAATAGGATTCCTATAGGTCAAATGAGTTATTCAAAGTCCTGCATAAGTGCTTGGTTTCTCTCATGATGCCAAATCACATAAGCAATCTATACCTGACAGTCAGTAGGCCTCAAATTGGAGAAGCAGAGCAGTATTAACGGCATGCCTATTTGATCACTCTTGGTTCACAGAAAGGGTTTCCAGACCACCCTAAATTTAGAAAATGAGGGGCAATGGTGGATATTTTGGACACTGTCTTGGGCTGCATCCCTCATGGAAACCTCCAGCCAGAGTTTATGATGAGTGCCTATATGGATGGAGATGAGGGCCATGTGGGAATGTTTTGGTTTTAATTGTGGTCATTTGTGTGGCGGTTGGAAGAGATGACAGGGTCCACATGGGCTTGAACTCTGGTGTGATTCTCCTTGGAGACTGAGTTCTGGAACTGACCTCAGAGAAGTATTGCCATTAATTGTGTTGGCATTGTAGGAGGCCACACATGAGAGTTGCCCTTGAAACCTGAGATCTAGGCCCAGGATGGCTTTCCACAGAGAGCTGAAAATCTCAGCAAGGATATCACATGATTTTATTCTGAAAAACTTGGCAGCCATAGTTAGAGTCAAAAGACACATGGACCTCACGTTGTAGACCTCAATGGGCCTGGCTTCATGTGACCTTTTGGCCAGTGTTTGGGAAGCCTTGCCTGTTAGAGTTCCTCAGAGCTTTCATTGAAATGAGCTTCCTCCCCATGTAATGGTTCCTGGATGAATGGAAACCCCAAAGTGCCTCCAACTTCATTCTTGAAAAATGGAAAGATAAACACCATGAAATTTTTGAAATTCCCATATCCAGGAGGCACTGGAGAACCATTGGATGTCCTGTTGCTGATCATGAGTGTAACAGACAGTGCCTTGATTGACTGGGTTGCATGAAAATGGTGTAGAACAGAGATGCCAGTAAGTTGGAGCCTGCTGAGTAGTGGGCCTAGAGCAGTGGTAGGCAGGTGTGTGATAATACATCTGTGATGTGGCCATGTGGATCTGCCATTGGCGTCCAAATGGCTTGTGACTGACTTGATGCAGCCAGGAGACCATTATATGAAAAGGCATCTTGTTATATGCAGAGTTTTCAGGGCAATGTTCAGAATTAGGTTGCTATGGTCAAGGCGGCAAGCAATGTGGGATAGAAGCCCAGTTGGTGCATTCTCCTGCAGAGCCTGACCCACCACACGTTACAAGACTCCCTCATGCACTGTGTCCCAGTTGAACTCCTTGTATGTCATGAATCAAATACCAAACTCCCAGTGCAGCAGCAAAATCACCACGAAAAGTGGAGGATGACCAAATGGCTTCAAAGTCCACACGGGGAGTCACTTTGCCCGAAGAGGCCACAGTTTACCTACAAAGAGACTTCAGCACTGCTGCCTCATGTTCATCGGAAAATAAGAAACCATGTCCTCCAGGTCACATAGATACTGACCCAGGTTTGATGGTCTCACTTCAAAGGAAGCTAAAGCTCCTGACAACAACATATATTTCAAATTCCCAAACTCAGAGGCAGTTTCTCAAGAAGTCTTTAGGCCAGCATAGCTCCATGATTGTGGAGTGTTTACACTGTCCCTTACTTTTGGAAACTCCTCTACCACCTCCAAGGTTGTGAACTCCTGAGCATTTTCCATTCCACATATGTATTCACAGATTTTCTAACTCTTCTTTTCTAATTGTGTTTTACCTGGGGCGAAGATAATTTCAAGGCATTTTTCTGGATGAGAGTGGGGATATTTTTTGTGGCACATATTTGCATACACATTGGATTTATTTTCCTATTTTCCATTTGAAATACTGAATCCGTGACACTAACCCATACCCTACTTGTCTCTGACTACTAATCCTAATAAGATGGAGAAAAATAACCCAAACAGAATATAAATACAAGCAGTTCAGAGGAGGCATGGTGTATAGTTGGACATGGCTTTTGCATGACAAAATGTAGGTGCTATAAATCTAGTCGATTTAAATTGAAATAGTTCTCCATGTATTTTTAAATTTAACAAATATGTGAATTCCTCTCTCCCATTTTATGTAACCTATTGAGCACATCTATTTTTATATGCACATATAGAATACTACCTGGTATCACACATACGTTCTTGTGAGGTGTCTGACTTGACAGATACAAATGATGAGAAGTGATGACACCACCTAAACGCTATGGGATTTGAAAATTCATCCTATGTGTGAGCCTCCTAGTTGAACAATATTATACATAAATCCATGTTCAGTAAATTGAATATTTTTCTATCTGTGTAAGATATATATATCACGGTGAATTTCGATTGGCATATATATTGCTACTTTTTAATGTCTCTCTCTCTCTCTCTGTGTATATATACACACTCCAGATTTTTTTAAAATATAAAATATATATGCCTTATTATACACTCCCTAAATTTTTTCATATTCATGTATGTGGATTTATAGTCAACATTTCAAAAGGTTATTCTCTGAAATATTCATCCACCTGAAATACATATTTGCTTCCTAGTAGTGAAAACTAACTTCAGTGAATGGTGCATACATATCCTAATATTTCTACAATAATTGACCCAGTTTCTCATTAATGCAAGTAGATTCATATGGGACATGATGTGTATTTTCATGTTCATTCTTATTCGCCACTGGTACATTACTATTTCTTCAGGTAATGCACATAATAGAGTATATATTTCATCCACAAGTTAGCAAAATTATGGGTATGTGTTTCACTTTCAATAATTTTCTGTTTCAGAACACATGTATTCCTCCATGTTTCTTGACTGGTCTTTTCATGAGACTTCTTACCAAACCCATTATTTTCGATTTCCATAATCCCTTTTGAAGCAAAACTCACACAACGTTCATGATAAACCATAACCCTAATATTACCATTAGATGTATAACTGGATGGAATGAATGATTGTATATCAATATAAGATTTCTTATATATTTTCAGATATCAAATCAATCCATTATTTAAAGTGGAACCAGTTATATTATTTATTCACAGTATAGTCTATTCATGCATTGTCTCTATATTCATAGACTCAGGGTACACCTCATTGTAAACTCAATACTAATTTATACGTATTCAAATTATGGCTCCCAGAAATGGTGGAAGAAATATTCATGTCACCTGATCTACATATACAATTTAACCCAGTAATATTCTGGACACAAAAAGAAAAGGTCACACTTATGTTTCTACCAAAGCCTAAATGTAAAGTGAACATGGATTACTAAAAACATCCATGTCCAGGTTGCCTAATGCTCTCAAAAGTCAATCCTATTTGTGACAATATATTCGTTTCTTCCTAAGATAATATATCCAAAATCAACCCTGTTGAAAATGCCTAATTCTATCACACACTTTATACTTTGCCTGATTTCGTAATGTCTCTATTGATATCTGCTTTCCTACATATTTTCCCCAGTTCATCATTGTGATGGTTCATATGTGCTCACATTTACATTCACTCTCTAACCAAAACCCTATTGCTAAAAAACTTTTGTTCCAAATCCTATACTCACTCTCCTTCCTAAACATACCGACTATCTTCCTAATCCTACCGACTATCCCTTTTTGACTGGATGTTCTCTTCTACATTCAATCATCCAAGTAATGTTCAGGTGAGCGTTGGAGGAAGAGACCACCAAGAGACTGTCTCATGGAACAGCAAAGGGTTTATTGGGGGTCCAGCATGCTGGGGCTCAGAGCTCCCTTGAATCGAGCAGAGAGCCCTGAGGACATCTTAAGCAGAGCTTATGTGTTTTCCTTGTAGAGGGCAGGGAGGGAAGTTTATTGATGGGTCAGGGCGAGTGGGCAGTTTGCATGCAACCGGGAGAGGGAGTACATTATATATTTTGTAAGTTGGAGACAGCACATTCTGGGAACAAGATTAGCAAACAGTTCTCAAGATTTCAACAGTGTTTTGTTAAGCATACAGAAAAAGAGGAAGTGACAAGTACCATTTTATTAACCTTTCATTCCCCACGTCTTCTTCTGGCTACTTTTAATCATAAAAGTGAACATTGGAGTGGTGTCACATTCTATGTCTGCTAGTGGGGTATTACCATAAGTTTAACTTGTCTAATTTGAGCTTGGAGAAATGAAAATACATGGTTGAGCAAACAGGGTTTTATAGTTAGCAAGAATGTGAGTATTATTATTGGACTGGCCAAGGTTGATAAACGTATAGTTAACCAGGGGGACTGTGTGAACCAAGACTCAAACCACCCTTTTTGGGCCTCTCTCTTTCGTTGACACTCTTCAAGGCATCCTTTTATTTTACTCATAAATTTTTTACAACTCCAGTATTGTTGCCATAAAAATAACATTCTTCCCTCAATGCAGCACAAAGGCACCATTCTCTCATGAAGAGGGGGTCCAACCCTCGATTGTTGTATGAAACAACATCAGAGAGAGAGGTTAAAGATTCCCACAAAGCTGTGATGGAGGTTTCTAATATCTTTAAGTTTTGGTCTATTGCTGCTTCTAATTGGGTATTTTGCTGTGTACCATGGACCAAGGCAGTGGTTCCTGTGACCTCCCCTGCAGCAACTCGTATTCCTAATAGGATCGCTGAAGTGAGGGATATATGTTCCCTGTGGAACCGGCTTCTATCCCCCCCTGTTTGATCTTCAAATGAACCTGCATCATGATAGAGCACTCTGGGTAACCTCTGCACCATTACACATTTAATCACCACTGTTGACCATTTAATGAAAACATAAAAATGTTTAAGTATATAGAATTATACTGTTGTAGGAACAGTCAAGACAAGGCACCTAAGATAGCACCAAAGCTAGGGAAACAGTCCTATTTGGTTGCAAACGGATTCAGAGGGCATTGCTTCTGTTGTAATCAATTAATCCCATGAACCCCAAGTTTAGGAAGTTTCAGAATTTTGTACCCAACATGTAAGGGAATGTGCTCAGAAGTTCACAGTCAGCAGAAATTCACAAAAAGCAGTTTTTTTATGTTTTTTTCCTCTGTTCTGAGCAAATTAACTTTTCAAGGACACCTGGGAGGGGGAGAGATATTTCATCCCTTTCTTTTTTCCGCTTGCCAGCTATTACCATGGAGCCAGTTGGTAACTTCTTTATCATAGAAATGTAGCCATCTCTTTGAAGCCCCAGCTCAAAGTCAGAGGCCTTGTTCACATATTTTGTGAAAAACTAGTAAGGGGGTGTCTAGCTTACAAGTACTGATTGTTTTAGCCAGTGGCCAAGTAGAACAGGGCCACATGAAAACAGGAAGTTTGTCTACACTGAACTCTTTTATAGGGACTCTTTTGCTGAACGTCCTAAAGTCAGCCATGGTGAAGACATCTGGAGAAGATCAGTTAAGACTTTTCTGTGGGTGTGGAACAGAGGGGAAAGAGAGGGAAGGCGGGACTTAGAGCAGTTCCGAGGATCTGAGAATGAGTACGGAGAGATGTAAAAGAATAATGGGAAAGGGGTTTGGGATTTTCTAGCAACAAAAACTTGAGCAGTAGAACAGGTAGAAAAGAGGGGAAGATGGGAGTGTGTATCCAAAAAGCCTGTGAGGGACTTTAAATTCTTAGTAACCTGTTTTCAGTGATGACAAAGCAACTTTAAAGACCATTTTTATTACATCTTGGATAGGGGTCTTCTCAGCTGTTTTGAGCTTTAGGTTAGCTGGTAAAAGGACCTGGTGAAACCCCGTATGGGTGCTGACAGGAGAAGAGAGGAGTGAGTGGGTAGAGTGGTAACTAAGTACCTGCTACCTCAGCAAGGGGGCAATGGTCTGAGAACCGGCGGATGTTTGGGTTGTTGATCTAGTAACGGGATGGGAGAAATCAGGTTGTTGAGGTGGGAGTGACAGCAGAGAGACTAGAGCAGAAGGCTGAGGGTGAGGATCTATTGGAGAAGCATAGTTCAGGATGTGAGCGAAGGACGGAAAAGGCCTCCACATAGGGGAATCTCTTTTCACGCCTTTGAGCCCTTCCCAAAGTTAAAAAGCTTCCACAGAATTTGAGGATCTAGAGACCCCTCTGGGGGCCATCGATTTAGGTTATCTTATTGGTAATATGGCCAATGCTGTGTACTGAATTTGATTAGGAGTTTGGGTTCCATCGTGCAGCCCCTGTATGCTCACATCCCCTTGATTACAGAAGAAGTCGGCTTTTCCCACACACAGCCATGGCTGTTTGTGGCTTTGATAGTTCACCGGGCAAACATAGTAATCTAGGCTAGCCGACCTGCATCTGGCTCACGTGTCCCTACATCCATAATGTTTGTTTCCATTACATATGATACGGAAGGGATTTAATGGAATTTTAGTGGGATCCTCTTCTTCAGGGATATCTGGATAGGAAAGACATATAGCCAGCTGACAAATGTCTGGGTGGAGAGATGGCCACCAGGTCCCTAAGGGGGCTGTATGCAAGATTGATTAAACTTCTTCTCCAGTAGGATTTGTGATCAGCCATCGATGCTGAAAGGGGTGATGAGGGTTAGAAATACTGGTGGTCAAGGGGAGAGTCTATAGCCTTATCCACACGGCGAATGTGCAATTTGAAAGGGTTACCAGTCTTTTCCAGTTTCCAGCCAATTCCAGTTTCCAGTCAATGTCTGGACAGGGCGCAGGCTTGAGATGAGAGGCATGGATCCAGGAAGTGCTTCCATCTACCTTTACCACTGTAGGTGTTATAAGTAGCACCTGGAATGGTCCTTTCCAGCGGGGTTCCAGCGATGTCACCTGATGTCGTCTTACGAAGACAAAGTCTCTTACTTGATATCGATGTGGAGTCCCCTCGTCCCCAGTTTGGTAGGCAGTGGCCAGCTGTTTTCACAGGTGTCACTGAATTCTTTCAAGAGCTTTAAGTCTGTCAAGCAAGCTGGTGTGGAAGGGATTGTCAGGTCTTAGAGTTGGTGTTAGGTCCCTTACTGGAGGAGGGGCACCATAGAGAATTTCATAGGGGGTGAGGTTACACTAAAATCAGAGTGAGTATTTTCTTCATTTAACAGTGCATAAGGCAGGAGCATAGTACAATCTTTTATTCCGGTCTCTAAGCTTAATTTTGTTAAGGTCTGTTTAATGATTTGGTTCATTCTTTCTACCTGTCTTAAACTCTGGGGTCTATAAGCACAATGTAACTTCCAATTAATCCCCAGGGTCCTGGCTAACCCCTGACTTACCTGGGCCATGAACGCCGGTCCATTATCAGACCCTATTAACTTAGGCTGGCTGTATCTTGGAAAAATATCTTCTAGGATATTCTTGACCAAAATTTGCGCTATTTCTTTTCTTTTTTATTTCTTTTTTTTTGTGGGGAAGGCTTCAATGCATCCTGAAAATGTATCTACAAAGACTAGGAGATATTTAAGTCCATACCTTGCTGGCTTTATTTCAGTAATGTCCACTTCCCAGTATTGTCCTGGTTTGGTTCCTCGTATGTGCTTTCATACAGGAAGCTTGGAAGGGTAAGCATTTACCAATTGATGAACCCGACAGGCTTTTGTTACCCATTCAGTTATTTTTTTCTCTGTGAGTCTGTTAGTGGAAAACTCTGTTCTTGATCCTTCAGGAATGCGTGCAGTTTCTTTGAACTAAGGTGAGTGAGTTGATGTACATTTTCTACTGACATAGTTAGAGCCGTGGCTCTTGGAGTTTTTACTGAAAGATTTAGAAATTCCACTTAAGGGCCTTCAGGGTTAAAATTTATTTTGGCCCAGAGCTTGGTGAGCAGATCTCCGCCGATCAATGGGGCCAGGCATTCTGGGACTACTAGGAAGGAGTGATGGATTTTTCCTTTTCCCAGGTCCATGGTCCTCTTAGTTGTCCAAGCCCGATATTTACTGCCATTAGCCCCTTGAAATAGAGATTTTTTTATTTGATAGAGAGCCCAATGTGGCCTTATGGGCTGAGTATATTGCCCCTGTATCCACTTCAAAGTTTACTGGGGTCCCCTCCACTTCAAAAGTTACTCTGAGCTCGGGGAGGGGATCTGAGCCCCGACTTTCTTAGTCATCCTCCAGAGTCAGAATGGCTGGCTGGCGTGGCTGTCGCTTTCTATGTCAATTTTGGCCCAGTGTCCTCTTTGTTTGAGTAGGCACATGGATCTGAGGCCAAGGGTGGCCTCTGTCGTGGGCCAACGTATACCTTCTTGTCTCCCTGTTTCTTAATTTTTGGCCTATTTGTTGTTGTGACCTGGACCTTAGTCAACGCCTTACTCTGCCTTTTGTTTCTTTTATCCTCCATTTGCTCCCTTCTCTTCCTCAGTTTCTCTCTTATGGTATACCTTCTCAGCTTCTCTGACTAAATCTCTCAAAGTCATATCTTGTAATCAATCTAAGCTCTGTAACTTTGTTTTAATATCCAGGGCAGTTTGCCCAATAAAGGCCATCGTGACAGATGCCTTTTGATTCTCTGCCTGACGATAAAAAGGATTATAGGTCCTATATGCCTCCATAATTCTCTCTAGAAACATAGAGGGAGATTCATCAGGCCCCTGATAATCTCTCTTACCTTGGCCAAATTAGTTGGTCACTAGCGGCTGCTCGGAGACCCACTATTAGAGCCCGGCGATAAGTGGACAGATGCTCCCTACCTTCAAAGGTGTTGGGGTCCCAGTTGGGTCGGTTCAAGGGAAAGCCGGCTTTGATTATGTTGGTAAGCTGTGTCGGATGCACACCTGGTCCAAGGATTTTCTTTTAGCTTCCTGGAGAATTCCCTTTTTTTCCTCTGTCATGAAGAAAGTCCCTAGCAGTTGTTGGCTGTCATCCGAAGTAGGCTGGTGTGAAAACATCAATGACTCAACCACACCTGAGAGCCGGGTGGGGTCCTCGGAAAAAGGGGGATTGTAATTTTTTAAGTTACATAGGTCTGAAGAGAAGAACGGCCAATACTGGTAGGCTTGAATTTTCCCCCAATGGCCATTGTCAATCATTGGTCCATAGGGTCGAAGGGGAGGCATCCCAAGAGTTCCAGGGTTTTCAATCATTCACCGCCAGCGAGTTCCTTTAGCAGGGCCAGCTTCCTCCATGGGAGGAGGTGCTGTGTGTGCTGCAGGGGAATTACCTGGAGGGCGCTGGGCCGGCTTAGCTTCCTTCAATGGAGGAGAGGCTGAGTCAGCAGCA
Source organism: Callospermophilus lateralis (assembly GCF_048772815.1). Lineage (NCBI taxonomy): Eukaryota > Metazoa > Chordata > Mammalia > Rodentia > Sciuridae > Callospermophilus > Callospermophilus lateralis. The sequence continues at coordinate 87,954 of NW_027512870.1, read as the reverse complement.
GGGGTATCACTTAGAGGGTGTTGGGGGTTAGAGGATGAGGGCAGGGGATAAGGAGGGGGAGGAGAGTCCAGTAGACTCAAATCTGGTGACACAGGGAAAACAGAGTGTGGAGGAGGAGGAGGAGCAGAGTGTTTGTGAGTTCCTGGGGGAAGGAGTCATTGCGGGGGCAGGGGCAAGGAAAGGCTTGACCCATTGAGGAGGAAATTTGCAGAGGTCCTGCTGAATTAAAATATATGGCTGTTGATCCAGATGACTATCTGGCCACGGCTGAAAGACAATATCTCTGAATTATAAATTAGTGGGAAGTAGAAAGATCCTTCTAGGGGCCATCCGACTCCAAAGGTGGGCCATTCTGAGGTACAGAGAGTCTGCCACATCCGGGGCTTTACTGAAATAAAGAGATTCTGAGCCCTTAAACGTACTTTGGTATAGTGATCAAGGGTCAGGGACAGAGGCATTGAAGTGCTCTGTTCCATAATGAGAGATACACAAACAGTGAAAGCAAGACACATGACACAGGCAAGACAAGACAATAAAGACAGGCAATGGACGTTCAACACTGAGACCATGACTGAGTAGCCGGCAAAATCCGATGGACTGGCAATACTGAATCCAAAACAAAATATCACTGAGTCAAGGAGACTATTGTTCCTCAATTTTCCGAGTCCTCTCAGACGTCCTCCAGGGACGTGGCCTGTGGTTCTGTAACACGACTGTCAGCCACCATCAGAGAGAGCTCACACTCTTCATTGACAGCCATTTTGCCAAACCCTAACCTGAAACCTGAAACCAGAAAGAGGCGCCTTACTTATCTGAGAGGGGTCCATTGGGGTCTCTCGTCCACCGCTGCTTGATCTCTGTGGAACCTCCATATGTAAAGATCGGGCTAGTGTCAGAGGAAGGGACAACCAAGAGACTTTAACATGCAACAGCAAAGGATTTACTGGGGGTCCAGCATGCTGGGGCTCAGAGTTCACTTGAATAGAGCAGAGAGCCCTGAGAACAGCTTCAGCAGAGCTTATATACTTTTCTTGGAGAGGGCAGGGAGGGAAGTTTATTGATGGGTAAGGGTCAGTGGGCGGTAAGCGCTTAACCGGGTGAGGGAGTACAATCTGCAGTTTGGCAGATGGGGACAGCACATTCTGGGAACAAAGTTAGCAAACAATTCTCAAGATTTCAACAGTGTTTTATTAAGCCTACAGAAACACAGGAAGTGACAAGTACCTATTTTATTAAACTTTCACTACCAACTATCCCTTTTTGACTGGATGTTCGCTTCTACATTCAATCATCCAAGGTACAAGGTCCTATGTCATTGTATATGGATTTATCTGAGACAACTTTGCAGAAAGTAATTCAAAGCTAAGTAGTCCCAATCAAGGGACCAATGCCCTTCTGGGCTTCAAATCTTACTTAGATTTCTGTTTTCATACATATATTTTACCTATGTATTCTACATATATTCAAATATATATATATCTCATAGTATATATATTTCATCCAGAGTTTCACAAATTTATAAGAATTTTTTTTCATGTTTAATCAATTCCTTCTTCAGAACACATTTATTCCTCCAGGTCTCTTGACTGGTCTTTTCATGAGACTTCTTGCCAAACACATTATTTTTGACTTCCACAATCACTTTTGAAGCAAAACTCACACACTCTTCATGATAAACCATAACACTCATATTACCATTAGAATGTAACAGGATGGAATGAATGATTGTATAGCAATATAAGATTTTCTGTATATTTTCAGATATCAATTCAAAAAATTATTTAAAGTTGGAACCAGTTATATTATTTATTCTCAGGATGGTCTATTCATGCATTATCTCTATATCCAAAGACTCCAGGTACACCTAATTTTACACCCAACACTTATTTATACGTCTTCAAAATATTGCTCACAGAAATGGTGGAAGAAATACTCATGTCACCTGATGTCCATATACATTTTATCACAGTAATATTCTCGACAAAAAAGCAAAGGTCACACTTTGATTGTACGAAAGCCTAAATGGAAAGTGAGCATGGATTACTAAAAACATCTATGTGCAGGTTGCCTAATGCTCTCAAATGTCAATCCTATTGTTGAGTACATATTTGTTTCTTCCTTAGATTATATATTCAACAACAACCCTGTTAAAAATGCCTAATCCTATCACTGACTTTATACTTTGCCTGATTTCATAATGTCTGTATTCATATCTGCTTTCCTATACATTTTCCCCAGTTCATCATTGTGACTGATTCTTCACATATACTAACTTTTACATTCACTCTCTATCTGAAACCCAATTGCTAAAGAACTTTTGCTGCCAATCCTATACTCACCCTTCTTCCTAAACCTACCAACTATCTTTCTAATAATACTGACTATCCCTGTTTGACTGGATGTTCTCTTCAACATTCAATCATCCAAGGTACAAGGTCCTATGGCATGGTATATCGATTTATCTGACACATCTGTGCAGAACAAAATTCAAAGCTAAGTATCCCAATCAAGGGCCTAATGCTCTTCTGGGCTTCATATCTTACCTAGATTTCTGTTTTCATACTTATATTTCACTTGTATATTCTTGTAAATATCACAGGTACCCAATACCATTATTCATCAATCAGAATGATTCCTAAGCCAAATCGAATATGTTATTAAGCCTTACCATACACTTTTCCCTCAATCTAACTATACAGAAGAGCAGGGACAGAGTTTGTCTTACAATACAGAAATAGAGGGGATCTTCCACCGGCAGAGAACCTCAAGGACCATGCAGAAATGATCCCTGGAGAAGATGTATGCAGCTATTTAGGACCTGAGAGAGCAAAAGTCATCTTCCATGGCAAACAACCTGCTCAGAATGAAGGGATTTGTCTGAATCAGCCACTTTCTTCTTTATGTAGAGAAGACGGACAAAACGAGGCTTCTATGGTGAGCTGTTCCCAGGTGCCTATGGTTGATATACCATTTTAACTTGTGAAACTGTCACAGGAAGTAGAGGCAGCCTCCATCACATGAGACCCTTCGAAGCTACTGTTAAAACAAAGTGGTTCCCAAGGCAGTGTCATAATTCAGTTCCTGAAGGAAGTGAACTAACTAATTTATTGGTGATGGAGCTCTCTGAACTTGGGATCCAAGAAGCCTGGAATCCAGAGACAGTCCCAGTCACAGTCCCAGTGGGCTAACTTATTTGGATTTACCAAGAACAGAGTAAGTCTTTTTTGGTACCTACTGATATGAGGATGGCCAAATGCCAGGAAAGCTCTGGAGAGGGGTCTTTCATGAAAAAGCAGGTAGTGGCTCACCCCTGGCTCCTGACAACTTCACAGTGTTGGCCAAGGAGACCAGATCTGAGACAGGACAGGCCATTTTGGGGGAACAAATAATGGCCAACCAGTCAGAGGACACTCCGGATATTCACAGACCTTCTTGGGTAAAGAAGTTGCCTTTGTGGGTGTGGGTGTGTGTTTGTGGCTTTGTCACATGTTCTGAGAATTGATAGGAAAAGCAGTTTGTTTGGTTTGGAGTGGACTATTTCTAGTAAGTCATTTGACAAGGCGAGTGTTTCTAGGTCTGTGTATCCCACTGTGTCCGTGGTTGTCGACATTAGAAAAGAGAATGTATCAATGGATGTGTCCTGTCTAGTAGAAAGCTTCCCAGCATTCATTCTGCCCAATTTGTGAATGGACTGCGGTTTGACTTTTCGATTGGCAACACCTCCTATCTCCTTAAGTTTCTGTTTTCTTCCTGAATTGTGGGCACTGTCCAGAATGGGCAAATGGTTTTGTGTTCAAGATATGTACCACCACCAAACTCTGTGACATGGCCATGTACTGGATAGCTGAAGGAATGGCGAGCATCTCAGAAAACTCAGATACCAGCGTGACCAGAAGAGTCTCAGTGGGAAACCCTGCTTTGGGCCTTTTGCTTACCTATTGTTCTGTTGCCCTGAATGTCAGGAAGGTCTTTGCCTCAGGCCACCCCTTGGTGAAGGCTGAAGCAAACAGTTTTCAAATTGTAATGAATGGGCATCACCTGTGGCTCTTTGCTTAATTGCTTTGAAATGGGATGGGTCTGAATAAGCCTCTTTGCCCTCTGTGATGCTGTGGTTAGATTTTCAGCACCTGAGGGATCTAAAGAAAAATCTCTTCTGTATCCAAAACCAAAATGGCCAAAAGAGCAGTCATTGTGGATGAAGTCTCTCGCCTTCCTCTAAGGATCCTGACCTTTATCAATTGTGAATCGGGATCTTTCGGTCAAATGAGTTCTTCAAAGCCCTGCAGAGGCTAGCCCAGAGATGCGTGGGTTTTCTCATAACTCCAATTCACATAAAGAATCTAAACCCCAGAGCCAGTAGGCCTCAAATTGGAGAATTGGAACAGTATTAACAGCAGTCCTATTTGATCACTCATGGTTAACAGGAAGGGTGTCCAGGACACCCTGACTTTAGGCAAATGAGGGGCAAGGAAGTTTATTTTGGACACTGTCTTGCACAGCGCCCCTCATGAAAACCCCCAGCCAATGGTTATTATGTGTGTCTACTGGAAGAAGATAAGGGCCATGTGGGAGTGTTTTGGTTTTAATTGTGGTCATTTGTTTGGCGTTTGGAAGAGATGACTGGGTCCACCTAGGATTGAACTCAGGTGTGATTCCCCTTAGAGACTGTGTTCTGTAACTGACCTCAGAGAAGTATTGCCATGTATTGTGTTTGGATTTTAGGAGTCCACCCATGAGAGTCGTCCTTGGAAACTGAGATCTACGCCCAGGGGGGCTTTCCACAGAGCACTGGGAATCTCATCCAAGATATGCCATGATTTTATTCTGAAAGATTGGCAGCCGTAGTTGAGAGTAAAAACACACATGGACCTCACATTGTAGACCACAATGTGACCTTTTGCCTACTCTTTGGGAAGCCTTGTATCTGAGAGTTCTCCAGAGCTTTCATTGAAATGAGCTTCCTCATCATTTAATGGTTCCTGAATGAATTGAAACCCACAGTGCCTTCAACTTCATTTATGAAATTTCAAAAACTTCATTTTTGAAATTTCCATGACCAGGTGGCACTGGAGAACCTTAGGATGTCCTGTTGCTGATCATGAGGGTACCAGACAGTGCCTAGAACTGAGATGTCAGTAAGTTGGAGCTTTCTGAGTAGTAGGCCTAGAGCAGTGGTGTGCAGGTGTGTGATAAAACATCTGTGGTGGGGTCATGTGGATCTTATACTGGCTCCAAATGGCTTGTGAATGACATGGTGCAGCCAGCACACCCTTGTATATAAAGGCATATTGTTACATAGAGAGTTTTCAGGGCAATGTTCACAATCTGGTTGCTATGATCAAGGGGGCAAGCAATGTTGGATAGAAGCCTGGTTGTTGCATTCTCCTGCAGACCCTGACCCCCCACATATTACAGGACACCCTCCAGGACTGTGTCTCAGTTGAACTCCTTATATGCCTTGAAGCAAATACAAAACACCCAGTGCAGGAGCAAGAAATAACACGAACACTGGAGGATGACCAAATGGCTTTCAAGTCCACATGGGGAGACACTTAGCCCTGAGTGGTCACAGTTTAGCTACAAAGAGAAAATTCAACACTGCTGCCTCATGTTCATTGAAAAATAGGAAACCATGTCCTCCAGGTCACATAGATGCAGACTCAGCTTTGATGTTCTCACTAAAAAGGAAGCTAAAGCTCCTTACAACAACGTATATTTCAAGTGCCCAACCTCATTGTCAGTATCTCCAGAAGTTTTTAGGCCAGTAGAGTTCCATGTTTGTGGAGTTTTACCCTGTCCCTAAGTTTTGGAAGCTCCTCTAAAGCCTCAAAAGTTTTAAACTTCTGAGAATTTTCCATTCCATATATGTATTTACAGATTTTCTGACTCTTCTCATCTAATTTTGTCTTTCTTTGGGCGAAGGTTATGTCAAGCCATTTTCTGAATTAGAGTGGGAAGTTATTTGTGTAACACATATTGCATACACATTGGATTCATTTTCCAATTTTCCATTTGAAATACTGAATCCCTGACACTAACTTATACCCTACTACACTCTGACTACTAATTCTAATATGATGCAGAAAAGTAACCAAATCAGAATTGAAATACAAGCAGTTCAGAAGAGGCATGGTGTATTCTTGAACTTGCCTTTTGCATGATAAAGGTTAGGTGTTATAAATCCAGTCTATTTTTAATTGAAATAGATATCCATGTGTTTTTAAAGTTAACAAATATGTGAATTCCTGTCTCCCTTTGTGTGTAGCCTATTCAGCACATGTATTTTTATATGCACATATCGAATCCCAGCTGGTATCACACCTACATTCTTGTGAGGTGGCTGATTTTGCAGATACAAATTTTGAGAAGGGATCACTCCTAGTAAACGCTGTTGGAACTGAAATTCAAACTATGGGAGAGCCTCCTAGTAGAACAACATTATACATAAATCCCTGTTAAGTAAATTGAATATGTTTGGATCTGTGAATGATGTGTATTTCATGGTGAATTTCGATTGGCATATATGTTGCTACATTTTAATATCTGTGTGTGTGTGTGTGTGTGTGTGTGTGTGTGTATACACACACACTCTACAGATTTTTCAAAATATGAAATATATATGTCTTATTTGCACTCCCTAAATTCATTCATGTTCAAGTATGTGGATTTATAATCAACTTTTCACCAGATTATTGTCAGAAATATTCATCCACCTGAAATACATATTTGTTTCCTAGTACTGAAAACTACCTTCAGTGAATGGTGCATACAACTCCTGTTCATAGCTGCAGCCTAAGGGGCCCAGCAAACTTCCAGCTGCCTGCAAACTTTCAGCTGCCGGCTGATGATTGGCTCACAGTGGCCCCAACAACATCTAGCTGATTGGCTCCTCTGCGGTGATGCTCATTGGAGATGCTCATTGAGCTGTTTCCCCACCCTTTCAGACTGCCAGCTGATATTTGGCTCACAGCGGCCCCAGCAACATCTAGCTGATTGGCTCCTCTGTGGTGATGCTCATTGGGCTGCTTCCCTGCCTTTTCAGATCACAGAGCTGCTCATTGGGGGACTTTTTTGACTCCGCACGTGACCCAGGCAATCGGCCTCAAGAGCAGGAGGATTGTGGGAAGTGGAGAGAGGCTTGTGTGGGAGGGAAAGGCTTGTGGGAAGCCGGTGGTGACAGTTGGGGCTCTGAGGGTTTTTCCTGAGAGGCTCTTTTGCTTGGCGTGTGTGGTTCTAAAAATAAAGTTGCTTTCTTTTGAAAAGTGGCTCCTGATTGTGCCCAGCCAGACTGCAGCATTTGGTGGCTCGCATGGGGAGCGACTGAGGGTAACTGATAAGGTAAACTGCTCGCCCCTGAGGGCAGGACAAGAGGATGGGTAGCCATTTTAAGATTCCTCTTTTGTTTTGCTTCACATTTGCTTTAAATTGCCTGTCCCTGGAGACGAGTGAGACCGAAGAAAAACCGCTCACATCTGAGGAAAAACTATTTGTGTCTGAGGAACAGATAGAGAGAAAGGCTATAATGATATTTTGTTTTTCCATTTTTATTTCATTCTATCTCTGTTTTGTTTGGTGTTATCTTGTTGGGTTGTATTATAGTAGAAATATGGCATCAGAAATTAGAAAAAAAAAAACAAACTGAAAAAGTGTTAAGTAAATTGTTAGAGGAAGGAGGCATCCCAGTAAAATTAAGAGCAGTCTGGGCATACGTTGATACAATACAAAAATGTAGCCCATGGCTTTTTAAGGAGGAGTTGTTAAATATATCACAATGGAACCATCATGGTGAAGATTTAAAAAGAATAGAAAAGAAAAGCCCAGGGACTCTGCCAGTTGGCACATTGCCATTGTGGACTTTCGTATCTTGTTTGTTTAGTCAAAAGCCTTCAGTTCAGACAATGGTAGAGGAAGGAGAAGACATATTGATTCAAGTAAAAGAGAAGGTCTCTCAAGTTAGTCAGACGGAGGAAAAAATTCAAGTAAAAGAGAAGGTCTCTCGAACTAGTCAGACAGAGGAAAAAAATCATGTAAAAGAGAAGGCCTCTCAAGCTAGTCAGACAGAGAAAGAAAGTGTAAAACAGTAAAAGCCATCAGGGGGAAATTTACAACAGGAGACTACTACTAACACCTTTCTATCACCTGAGGGTGTAAGTGTCCAACCAACAGAACCACCTCTACAGGAGACTGCTACTAATACTTTTCTATCACCAGAGGACGTAAGTGTCCAACTAACAAGGCCACCTCCATATGCTGGGAAGCCCCCAACCCCCACAGTTGATAGTTGGGATCCTGAGACAAGATCTCAAATATTAACATGCCCTATATTTGAGGTAGGAGGGCAGCGAGTTTACCATGCTTTAAATTTCAAAACAGTGAAGCAGATAAAAGAGGCTGTAACAACCTATGGTCCTCAAGCACCCTTCACTGTAAGCATGGTCGAAACCATTAACAACTTGAACATGAAGCCAGCGGATTGCGCTAATATGTGTAAAGTTGTGCTAAATGGAGGACAATACCTGTTATGGAAGGTTGACAATGAGGAATTTTGCAAGGAGACGGCTATGCGAAATGCAGCAGCTGGTTATCCTCAGAGAAATCTAGATATGTTGTTAGGAAAGGGACCTTATGAGGATCAGCAGCAACAAATTGCATATGATTCTGGTGTATGTGCATAAATTGCTGTAGATGCAATTAAGTCATGGAAGACTTTACAAGGACTTGGAGGTTTACAAGGTCAATTATCTAAAGTAATACAAGGAGCTAATTAACTTTATGCTGAATTTGTCGATAGGCTTATTCAAACAGGTACCAGAGGTTCTGGGAAAACAGAACAAGCAATGCTATTACTAAAAAAACTGGCTTATGAGCAAGCGAATAGTTGGTGCAGAGATATAATTAGACCATGGAAACATGAAGATTTAAACACATATATTAAATTATGTAGAGACATTAATGAACAAGAGCAAGTCGTGGCAACTGCAGTAAAACAGGCTTTAGATGCCAGAGACATTAATGAAGAAGGGCAAATTGTGGCAGCTGCACTAAAACAGGCATTAGATGCCAGGCCAAGAACATGCTACAATTCTGAACAAACAGGACATTTTAAAAGGAATTGCCCATAGGAGGAGGGTTTAACAAAATTACTAATAGATATTAAAGGTTTTTTTTTTTTTTTCAATTCCAATTCATCCTGAGGATAGTCCACGTTTTGCATTTACTATCCCTGCACTGAATCATGAAGGTTCTGATCAGAGATATGAATGGAAAGTACTGCCTCAAGGGATGGCTAACAGCCCAACAATGTGTCAAATTTATTTTAACAAAGTAATCAAGCCACTTAGAAATCAAAATCCTGAACTACAAATATTTCACTATATGGATGATGTATTATTAGCACACAAAGCTAAAAACACATTGCTAGAATGTTATGCCACACTTACAAACTTATTAAAAAATAATCTAGATATAGCAATAGATAAAGTACAATTAAATTTTCCAATTAATTATTTAGATGTTCTATTATCTTCAACCACGTACCGCCACCAAAAATTCAAATACAAGTAGATCAACTCAAATCACATAACGACTTTCAAAAGTTATTAGGAGACATAAATTGGATAAGGCCTTATCTAGGTATACCAATAGGAGAGTTGGGATATTTATTTGATATCCTAAAAGGTCCATCATATCCCAATTCACGGTACATGTTAACGCCTGAAGCAAGAAAGGCATTAAAAATCATTGAAACATATATGGAAAATATGCAATTGGATAGAATTGATATAAGTTTGCCTTTATTATTTATTGTCTACCAACAAAAAATATTCCTACAGGAGTATTTTTGCAAGAAGGTCCATTATTATAGATACATTTATCTTATTCTCCTAACACTATTCTTACTAGGTACCCTGAGGCAATAGGACAATTAATACTCAAAGGAATAAAAGCAGCAAAGTGAGTGCTTGGGATTGCTCCCAATAAAATTATTACTCCACATACTCTGAATCAAATTGATGAGTTAGTTAATGAGTTAAATACTTGGGCAATAATCATGTGCAAATCTAATGTTTCATTTCATAATCACTTACCATCTAATCCTTTATTGTCTTTTTGGTCATCGCATCCTGTAATTTTTCCAAAATTGACAAGAAAAACACCTATCATGAATGCTCCAAATATATTTACTGATGGATCAAATAATGGTACAGCAGCAATAGTTACACCTGATCAAACTTTTACATTTCTAGTACCCAAACAATCAGCTCAAAATGTAGAGCTTAATGCAGTATTACAAGCTTTTGTGATGTTTAAAGATTCTGTATTTAATTTATTTTTGATAGTCAGCATATAGTTAATGCTATAGTATGCCTTGAAGATGCTGGTAGGATTTCCCATTCCTCTACTGTTTTCTCCTTGCTTTCCACTATACAAAGTATAATCTGGGACAGAAAACATCCATTCTTTATAGGACATATCAGGGCACATACAGGATTGCCTGGAGCCATCAGTTTGGGCAATGATTTAGCAAATAAAAGTACACATGACATACATATTTTCTCTACACTAGAAGAAGCTATAAATTTTCGTAAAAAGTTCCATGTCAAAGCTAATACCTTACAAAAGCCTTCTAAAATAACTAAGGAAAAAGCTAGACAAATAATAAAACAATGTCAAAATTGTGTGACCTTTTTACCACAAGTTAATCTTGGAGTCAATCCTAGAGGATTGATACCTAATCATATTTGGCCGATGGACATCACACACTTGCCAGGATTTGGAAAATTAAAATATTTGTATGTTACAGTTGATACTTCTTCTGGATTTTTGATGGGCACCCTTCATGCCGGAGAAAAAACTAAAGATATTATCACTCATTACTTACAAAATTTTGCCACTGTGGGCGTTCCCAAACAGTTAAAAACAGATAATGCCCCTGGTTATACTTCTACCTCTTTTAAACAATTTTGGTCATCATTTGGCATTACTCATATAACATTAATCCCATACAATCCACAGGGACAAGGCATAGTTGAAAAAGCTCATCAAACTATTAAAAAGTACTTATTAAAGCAAAAAAGACGCAATTGGGAAAGGGTATATATTCCCCAAAGACAAACTTAAAATAACCCTTTTTATTCTAAACTTTTAAAATTTGGATTCATCAGGACTTAGTGCTGGGGAAAGGCATATGTGTCCAAAAAATGTGCATAAGCCCAAGGTTCTTTGGAAAGATATTCTAACAGGACAATGGAAAGGTCCTGACCCAGTAATTGTCTGGAGTCGGGGGTCTGTTTGTCTCTTTCCACAGGAAAAACAGTAGCCGATTTGGATTCCAGAGAGATTAACCAAGGTCCTGACCCAATGATTGTCTGGAGCCAGGGGCCTGTTTGTGTGTTTCCACAGAGAGAACAACAGCCGATTTGGATTCCAGAGAGATTAACTGAAGCGATTTCTACAGAACAAAAAGAAGATGATTTGACTCAAGTCCATATCAGCTGATATCCAAAATTCCAGTTTGGCTACCCTTACATCTAAGATAGAACCAGGATGCTTTTTTCAATATCTATTTTATTATTGCCTTTTCCCACATTTTATTTTGTTTTTTTGAGCTCATACATACCTAGTTTAATGTTTTGGTGATCAGTTCTATTTTTTGACAATAGAGTTTTTAAACATTGCAATGGAGATTTCACATGTAAAAAGTTATAAGGCCTTTACTATTAGGTTATGTGTTGTATGTATTATATTATGTGTGCACACTTGTGTTTTGTGTTATATGTTTGAATGTTCATATGTCCATATATCATATATGATGAGGGCTCATGAAAAAATTGATCCAAATATTTTTTTATTCACATTATTTAAATGGTTTAATTTAAATTGGGTAAACAGCTGTTGAGGATTGTTTTAAAATGTGAACAAAAAAGGAGGTTAACAGATCTGTTTGTTTTCTTTCACATTTCCTTTTCATTATATTTAATAATTCTCTCCAAGACAATGTAAATTGTTAAGAAAATTGTTTTCTTTCAGTGTTTTCTGGAATGTTACATAATTTTTTCTTTAGCCATTATTGCCAGAATTTCTATCTTCGTCACAGTGCTGGTGAAATCAAAGATAAAACCAATCTACAGCTTCTGCAATAGCCATCACTGAACTGCTTGCAGAACTTGCCTGGACACATTGTGAACTCACATGTATGCATTGTAAACTATCTGTTTGTGCAGCAACTTGTGGTAGTGTTGGGTTATATTTGCTGATGATGTCATTGGTGGTACAATTTTTTTCAAAAGGAGCCGTCAATTGGCTTGGTGTATCTTCCTCCCTTCTGAGATTCCAAGAGTAAGGGACAGGGTAAACACTCCACAACCATGGAGCTCTGCTGGCCTAAAGACTTCTTGAGAATCTGCCTCTGACGTTGGGCACTTGAAATATATGTTGTTGTTGGGAATTTTAGCTTTCTTTGTAGTGAGACCATCATATCTGGGTCTGCATCTATGTGACTTGGAGGTCATGGTTTCTTATTTTCCAATGAACATGAGGCAGCAATGTTGAATTCTCTCTTTTAGGGTAAACTGTGGCCACGGGGGGCTAAGTGTATCCACATGTGGACTGTGAAGCCATTTGGGCATCCTTCACTTTTTGTGGTGTTTCTTGCTGCTGAAATGGAATTTTTGTATTTGCTTCACGAAATACAAAGAATTCAACTGTTACCCAGTGCGTGAGGGAGATCTGTCACCTGTGGTAGGTCAGGGTCTGCAGAAGAATGCATCAACCAGGCTTATATTCCACATAGCTTGCCCCCATGACCATAGCAACCCGATTCTAAACATTGCCCTGAAACCTCTCCATATAACAAGATGCCTTTACATTGAAGGGACTGCTGGCTGCACCATGTCTGTCACAAGGCATTTGGAAGCCAATGGGAGATCCACATGGCCCCACCACAGATGTTTT